>NW_019154156.1:1348931-1600365 GCF_002288905.1 Enhydra lutris kenyoni | reverse complement strand
TTTGTTTTTAAAGATTTTATTTATTTATTTGTCAGAGAGAGAGAGGGGGAGAGAGAGCAAGCACAGGCAGACAGAATGGCAGGCAGAGGCAGAGGGAGAAGGAGGCTCCCCGATGAGCAAGGAGCCCGATGTGGGACTCGATCCCAGGACGCTGGGATCATGACCTGAGCCAAAGGCAGCTGCTTAACCAACTGAGCCACCCAGGCGTCCCAGATGCTTTCATTTCTTAAAAATTAAGTAACCTACAAGAAAATCTAAAGCTAAAGAAGAATCCTTTTTGAAATGAGAAGTCCAATAGAGGCTCAATTTCTTGTCATTAAATGGGTTTTTTAAATTTTTAACTATCAAAAAAGGACATCATTATCAATCTGAGATACTGTCTCTCAGTTAGATATTGATGACAGATTCAATTTTCATCAATATCGTTCATTAGCAGCCAGATTTTTGCTTCATGTTATTAAGGCTGTTCATCAACAGCAACTAGCACCACCACTACCACCACAAGAAAAATCTACCTAAGCTAAGTCAGAACTGCCTTTTGATAAGAGATGTAGAATGTGGTGGTAAAGAGCCTCAACTCACCCGTGAACTGCTTGGGTTCCAATAAATTTCACATTGTATAAAGTATCTAAGTTTTGTGGTGTCTCTTTGTGCCTTTGGTTTCTCAACTGAAAACCGGGATAATAACTGAACCTCTGGATATACACAGGTGTTAAGAGGATAAAATAGAATTTTCGTAAGTGGCCTTGAACTGTGCCTGTCACATAGCAAGGTCTTAATAGAGGCTATAGTTCTTGAGTAGTTCATGTTCTTTTTTAAAAGATTTTATTTATTTATTTGAGAGAGAGAGACACAGTGAGAGGGGAACACAAGCACAGGGAGTGGGAGAGGGGGAAGCAGGCTTCCTGCTGAGCAGGAAGCCCTATGTGGGGCTCCATCCCAAGACCCTGGGATCTTGACCTGAGTCGAAGGCAGATGCTTAACGACTGAGCCACCCAGGGTCCCCTTCAGTAGGTTATGTTCTGTTGACTAATGACTATGACTTACCAGAAGAGAACATTGTGGATTTTGGGGGGCTCCCAGTAATGATTATATCCTTTCAGTAAGCTGGAGGATCCCAATTTAATGGGTTCAGTGTTCTTATCAGTAAGTTCTGTCAGTATCTTTGGATATAATTTGCCTTGAACATGAGATGTAAACTTGTTTAAAGGAGAAAGCCCTATGTTATCTTTGGGATCATATGTCTGTCTTGTTCAGTCCCGGGTCCCTAGCGTCTGGCTCAGTGGCTGACACACAGCAAGTGTCTCCAGTTAGTTGAATGGATGAATGAATGTTTCCAAAACGTGGGCTCATAGAAGACATTCTGAGTGCAACTTTCCTTAGCTACATGTTGAAATACTACTTAACACATAGACAGATGATGTAACAAGTAAATGAAGTAATTACCTACCACAGTGCTTGTTGTGAAGTGAATATTCAGTTAATGTGATCTCCCTTTCTGTCACCTTTCTGATTCTCTCAGCCCAGTTGCTATGCATATAACTCACAGATCATGGCATTTTTCTGTGACTCCACCTGTTACACTTCTACAAATTGTTACTGGAGAAAAGCAACAGCAGCGCGTGTACGCACGTGTGCACACACACACACACACACACACCCCAGCAAAAATATTTTGGAAAAGAATATATTTAAAAATTTTTCAGTTTTCCTTGCATGAATACCCTGAAGACACATAATGATTTTTTTTTAGGATGTACTTAATAAGGTTCATGTTTTTTTACTATGGTTTTATTAGCATATTCATTTTTTAAAAATTTTCAATGTTTTAAAATTCCTATTTGATTTCAGGAATTTTAGAGGTCCTCTGGGAGGATTTGGGCCTTGTTTATTAGCATTGTGTGTATTGCTTTTTAGTCTTTGATCTCTCATTTCTGTTTACCCATAAGAGCAGCTTGAGATGATGTAAAAAAGCTAAGATCTGAATAAGAGACACTATACAAATGGGTTTGTCACATTTAAAACTAACACACCTAACCAAAATGTATATATTTGTAGCTATTAATTCTTGATGATTAAACACATATCTCTGCTTTTGTTTTATTGGATAAAACTTTGACTTGTCACTTTCCTAATGTGCTTCATGTGATCTTTTTATTTCCTATCATATAAACTCTTCCCTGTTCGCTTATGTCCTCTTCAGTGGTTCTATAATTATTTTTGTTTTACATAGATAGAAACATGTTTTTCCCCCTTTTTTACATATGGTGTTTTTGCTTCATGCAGAGAGAACTACACAGATGACATTTTTTAAAAATCCAAATTTAATTCAGTTTTACATTCTTATGTTTATAACCCTGAATATCTCCAAAATGTCCTTACCTAAAACACTTTAGAGTTTTATTACTAGATTTATACCAGTAAAGATACATCAGCTTTCTTAGGGATAATCTTTAAGCAGAACTTAGTTAGACAAGCTTTGAAAACTATCATTCCTAGGAAAGTAAATCTCAAATCATAGAACATCAGTTTAATCACTCCCCTTGACAACTTAACACTGCAGACTGAAATATAAAAGCCGACGCAAGTGGGATCAATGGATTATCTAAGTCCCTGAACATCTTCTCTTAAATCGGGGGACTTGACAGAGTGGTTGTGAGAGGCGTATGTGTTGTGTGTCCCTTGTCAGGGGCAGAAAATTATGTTTTCAGAGATTAGTGCTGAGTGGATGTGGTCTACCTGGACATGAAGCTGGGGAGAAAGAAACTGGGAGGGAATGGAAAAGAGGGGGCTACAGGAAGAGAGGGACAGAGAGATTTACATGTGAGAACTCAGGGGGCTTTGTCATGGCAATTGTATAAAGTGATATACAGTGCAAATCGACTTGAGCATGTCCCCGGATAGCAGGCGGTTTACAGTCTCCGTGAGCTGAGATTACTGCTTTATCTTGTCATACTAAATTAACACGGCAGCACACTGCTAAACAGTGGTGACCTCTTCATCTGGGGAAATTGCTACCTAGAAGAGAGATGGCATTTAAGTCTCTCTCGTGCTCTCTCTTTCTCTCTCCCCTTATACCCTTAAAGCATTTGGGGGTTAGACAGTAGCCATTTTAAAATTATGATAGAAAAAATATTTTTTTTATATGAAGGCTATAGCAGATAGGGTGCAATTAGATTAAATGACCATTTTGGGTAGAATAATAAGATTTTATTTACCCAATGTTCTAAAAATGACATGTCATCTTTATACATTGGAATTAAGACTATATTCACTGTCTTGTCATTTTCATAATCCCTTATTATTCTACAAATAGCCTATTAATTTGCGTAAGAGTTAATTTCTATATTTTCCATAAGAATTGGTGGGTGGCAAAGAGATAGGGGGAAATAAGGCTCAGACCCTGGTTCTCCCACTCATCAGGTAGAGGGATAGCCCAAGAGAACTAGCAAGAGGATTATGCCTTAAATAGAAGCACCCAAGTTATCTCTTCTTCCCAGAGCTTACCAGGTACTGCCTCATTCTTCAGATTTTTAAAATTACTTTATTAAAAGAGGAGGGAGAGAGAGAGAGAAGGTCATGAGATTAATTTGCTTCATCCCTCTGCCAGCCTGCAGCTGTTCCTTTCATGTATTTTCTAAGTTCGATGTATAGGAAATACACTATTTTCCTCCTATCTTAAAATGTTGATAAATCAGTCAAAATCCAATATGTATATATATTTTGTTCTGTGCTTGGTATGTGCTATTGAAATCTGAATCAAAGGAAAGGGCAAAGTAAAGCTTCAAAATCACATGTCTTTTCCTCAATGTCCCCAGCTGAAGACTCTCCATCTTTAAAGTGCAACCCTATGAACTCCTTCCTCACTAACCTTGAGGGCAAGTGCTTTCCATCTGTGTTTTAAATCACTTTAAGGCTTGTAGGCTGAGCTTTGTGGAATCTTTGACCCCCCTCCCCCCAAACTCTGTGATATACTCACTCACAAATTTTTCTTGAGAGAAGGCCTGTAGCTTTCATTATATTCTCCAAGGGGCCTGAGATACCAAAATAGGTGATTACTTGTCTAGAGCTTAATTCTGTCTTAGGGTATTACCAGGCTACATCTTCACACTGGGGCTATATATCTAGAAAGCAAGATACTGACTTATAGACGCAGTTATGATTATGCCTATTTTGTAATCAGAAATGGATTCACCAAGTCTGCCTTGGAGAGTTTTCACAGGGCTGCCACATGGGAATTCACCCTGGAGTCCACCTACTGCTCCTAACCACTTAAAACTGTTCCTCTTAGCATCCTTTTCCTGGGTCCACATTTTGAGCCATAGACTGGCTCTAATTCTTGTATAGGGATGAGGTTCAGTTCTCCAGTGCTCTGGATCCAGAATCCAGACCCTGGAAACAGAGAAAGACCGTTCAGCTTACAAGAGATATGGACCAGAGGCAATGAATTTTTTTTTTCTTTTTTCTTGATAAGTTGCTTCCTCATGCCCAGTCACCTCTCTCCCCACTTTTCCCAAGTCAGTGTGTTGTCAGGCCTGTGAAAAAGAACATACACTTTAATTTAGGAGTGGTCTGACTACTAAATTCTTCCTACGATGTGCCAGTACCATACTGTTCGACTGACACAGAGTTTTTAATATCAAGGTAGTTTGTTTATGTTCAATATTGTTATAAACATGGTATATCTTCAAAGAAAGGAAAAGGCAAAAAAGTTTAGAAAAGAAAGGAAATGATCAAATTTAAACCAAGTTGCCTTTGTATGATATATATTATCTGGGAGCTAGGAGTAAAGAGTGACTGTTGAACACAGTCATTTTCGCCTTATTGATAAGTTCTTCTTCCCTCCAATTTTTTCATCAGATTAGATGCACTAGCAACTCCTTTAAAATAGAAGGTCACTAGGTAGCTATTTTCTCCAATATTTAGCTATTTCTAAAATTTAGAAGTAATTCTTTTTGTTAAGGTCAGGACTTAAATGTAAGGTGATACGATGTTATCAAAAATATTAACCTTTCCCCTATTCCTCACTTCCCATTCCCTGTTATTTGTTTATATTTAATGAGCACTCAGCACACTTATGTATTAAAACTTGAAGGATTTCTTTCAGATAAATTGTGAATTTGATATAGGAAGTCATGGAGGACAGGTGTCATTTTATGTCTTCTGAAATAGCAACATGTCAAAAAGTAACAGGAAAGTACTCTGGCAAACTTCACTATCACCTCCTGACTCAGATCAAACGGTAGGAGGTGGAGAACAGGCTAAGAGGCAGCCATAAACATCAGAAATATAGAATAATAGAGAACCTTATTTGGGGGTTGGAATTGGTAGAATGGTTGAATAGTATAGTACTGAGGATACCCTTAATATTCAGAAAATCAATGTGATCTAGTATTTTCCAGGAGAAGCAGAAAACCTAAGATAAAGAAGTAAGAAAAAATATATAAACAGAAAAAAAAAGAGAAAATCTTTAAAACAAGAAGCAAAGTTGTCTATTATCACACTAAATGTAAAGGGGTAAACTTTCGTTTTAAAAGATTAGTATTTTCCTGGATTTGTTTAAATATAGTTTATGCTCCTTAAAAATGTCAGACATAAAACAAAATGATATCAAATGTTAAAAGTAAAAAGAAAGGTAAAAATATAGTAGACATGCACAGGCAGAAATCAGAAGTAGTGTTAATATGGCCAGACCAAGTTGAGTCAAAATCCTGAGATAGAGTCCTTTTATGTTGTTATATAGAGATAAAATGTCATGAATATTTGTACATTAAATAAACCGTATAAAGAAAAATGTTATTTTAATATTAAGTTATAGAAAGAAAAATGTTAGAAATATGAGGTGTTGACAAAAATATAATTATAATAGAAATTAAGGTATCATTTTTTCTTTCAGAGATGGATTAGAACACAAATTTATGGAGGATGATAAATATAATTAGTAAAGTTGACTTAATATCTATATGTAGATCACTTGAAAAATTTTAAAAAGTACACTACTAAATAATTCTTGTGTTAAAAATCAAAACAATAGGGGTGCCTGTGTGGCTCAGTGGGTTAAAGCCTCTGCCTTCGGCTCAGGTCACGATCCCAGGGTCCTGGGATCGAGCCCCATATCAGGCTCTCTGCTCAGCAGGGAGCCTGCTTCCTTCCTCTCTCTCTTTCTCTGCCTGCCTCTCTGCCTACTTGTGATCTCTCTCTGTCAAATAAAATTTTAAAAAAAATCTTAAAAAAAAAAATCAAAACCATAGTGGTTCCTGGCTGGCTCAGTGGAAAGTGCATGTGACTCTTAATTTCAGGTTCTGAGTTTGAGGCTCATGTTGGGTGTAGAGATTACTTAAAAATAAAATCTTAAAAAAAATAAAAACTATTAAGTACTTAAAGTAATAGTATGAATATGATGTATCAAAATTTGGGTGAAATGATGGAAGTTCTAATAATAGGTAAATTTATAACTTTGAGTACCTTCATAATTTTTTTGCTCATATCAGCTTCTTTAAATAAACATTTTTACCTGAACATTAATAGTTTTAACTTTTTGTTTAAACTACAATTTCCTCCACTAGTTAGTTCTTTCCTTCTTTTGTTCTTTTTTATCATTTTTATTTAGGTATCATTGATATAAAATGTTATATTAGTTTAAACTGCACAACCAACATAGTGATGCAACAATTACATTACATTATGCAATGTGCACCACAATAAATGTAGTTACCATCTGTCACCATAGAAAGTTATTGCAATGTTATTAACTGTATTCCCCATGCTGTGCTTTTTATCCCTGTGACTTATTTATTTTATAATTGCAAGTTTGTACCTCTTAATCCCTTCACCTATTTTGCCTGTATCCCCACCCCCAAGTGCCTTTATTATTAAATAGAATGAATGAGGAAAAAGGAACAAAACAATTTTTAGAGGCAGAATTATAATAAAATAACCCAAATAAAAGCATAGAACAGAGCTTGACAGATGTAAGGAAAGAAATAAATGAACTGGAAGAAAGTTAGGCAAACTTCTCCCTAGATTAATAAATTAAAAAATGGGCACCTGGGTGGTTCAGTTGGTTAAGCGTCTGCCTTTGACTCAGGTCATGAGCCAGGTGTCCTGGGATCAAGCCCAGCGTCCGGTGCTCCATCTAGCTCTTGGCTCAGTGGGGAGCCTGCTTCTCCTTGTCCCACTGCCTACTGCTCCATCTGCTTGTGTGCTCTCTCTCTCTCTGTCAAATAAATAATTGAAATCTCAAAAAAAAAAATTAAAATTAATGAAAAAGAACAAATGCAAATACACAGAAGTATAACTGATAAGGGGTAATGTTATTACAGTTAGAGAGATATTATAAATTGTCATAGCCTATTCTAGGATTTTTAAAATTATGTCCTTAAAGAACACATGAAGCATACAATGTCTAAGACAAAGATTCTGTAGTCAAATCAATTAGGGAAGTAGTCCATAATATAATTCATAATCCCACCTTTTGATATTCAGATTACACATGGTATGTAAAATGTTCTGAGAAATCAGACCTGTTGTTCAGAGAACTAATTAGCTTTATCTTGCACAGTGTTTTCCATGCTTAATCATTCATAGAACCCTTCTTTAATATATAGCCTCTTGAATCAATCACTGGGAAGTAATTTATTCTATTGAGCACATACTGGCAAATGTGGTGGTATAAAATTATTCACTAATAGAGTTGAGAAACTTGTTGAAATATGTAATTTTATAGGACTACAAATAAAGTAAGAAAACTAAATACTCTATCCATAAAAGACTTTTTTTAAGTCAAAGAATAATCTCCAAAAATGCCACCGTAACATGCCAAATATTTTCAACTTCTAAGAAACTGAGAATTCTTGTGCTGTATAAAACTTTCCTCTAGAGCCAAACAAACAAACAAACAAAACAGAACAAAAACAAAAGAAATTTCTTCTTAGCATAACTATACTAACCAACCAACACAAAAGAAAATAAGTGCAATGTCACTTTGAATATGGGTTCAGAAATTCTAAATAAAATATTAGAGGAAGTCATCAGTCCCTTATACTCTGCTTTTGATAGGCCATACTTAAAAAGAGTAATTTTGGTGAATTCAGAGAGAGAGATATATGTTATCATAATCTGTATTAAGGGTCAAGATGGCTTGCTGGTCAAATATGTCCTGCTGGTATATTTGTGTTTAAAACAAAAAAAAACAAAAAAGCCTTATTGAACAGAGCCACGCCCATTATTTTACTGTTGTCTATGGCTGCTTTTGTGGGTGAATGGTAGAGTACCCTAGTTGCAAGAGAGGCCTTACGGCCCGAAAGCTGAAAATATTTACTTTTCAGCCTTTTATAGAGAAGCTTTGCCAGCCGGTAGTCTATATTCTCACTGGCTCAAGAAGAAATCTTATACGTAAATGCTCAGAAAGATGTTTAATAAAATTCAAAATCCACTGTTATACAAAGTCTTTGTAAATAGTTGATAGAGTGATACTTATGCAATCTCTAACAACTGCTTCAGACTTAATGGTGAAATTCTCTGGTTTCCTTTCAAGTTAGGGACAAATTAAGGCTTGTTCACAACTTGCATTTAATATTACTTTATCAGGTTTCTCTTTGCCTCCTTCCCTTCCTTCTTCCCATCCTTCCTTCCTGCCTTTCCTTCTACCCTCCTTCCCTCCCTTATTTGTCTTTCTTCCTGCCAAGAAAAAATAATGGAGCTTTTAACTCAAGGGAAAAAAAAAAAAAAAAAACAGTAGGGAATTTTCTCAGAATTATAAAAAATTTTAATCAAGAAGAAAACAGTGGGGGGGATTTTTCCAGAATTATAGAACTGAAAATGATCTAAAGCTTTTAGGTATCCTAAGGAGAACTTTTCATCAGACAGCTTTCTTA
Source organism: Enhydra lutris kenyoni (assembly GCF_002288905.1). Taxonomy (NCBI): domain Eukaryota; kingdom Metazoa; phylum Chordata; class Mammalia; order Carnivora; family Mustelidae; genus Enhydra; species Enhydra lutris. The sequence continues at coordinate 1,591,489 of NW_019154156.1, read as the reverse complement.
ATGATACAGAACAAACAGTTGATTCTATTCCCTTTGATTTTTTAAGAAAAATTAATTTATGGTTTCTCTTGATAATGTCTCTGTGTCATTGCTTTTAAGTCAAAAGATTTTAATTCATGATTATTCAACAGAAACTTCCTGCTTTGTTTTAAGGTTACTCATGTCCATGGACAGAGTAAAACTCCCTCTTCCCCTCTTATTTGTTACAGGTCTAACATTAGGTAAGTTACATATTTCCAATTTAAAACATGCCAAGAAAAAAATAATAAAACATGCCAAGAAAATCCACTCTCCTCGGCGCATAACCTTGAGCCGGGACCCTGGTGGAATGGAGATTGATGGCTCACTCTTAAACTCCTCATTGTATTAGAAAATGCCTGATTAAAGCAAGTAAAACCTGAGGTTTTTGCACTTAAAATGAGTATGCACCCATCAAATTCCTATTGCCTTTTCCCTCCTTTTGGTACTCAGTGATTTGAGGTGGAAAACAGTTCGGATACAGGACTCTTGGGAGTTTGCTGTAGGTACAGTCTGCCTTTTCAGAGCATTTTCTCATGATTTAAAGGACTAATCCTTTCCCTTAGGACTACTTCAATTGTTCAGGGTTAGTCACCCTGGAAAGAGTATTTTTACCCAGCTGTCACCCTGGACTTCACATCATGCCTCTTTGGTTTCATCTTGGGTTCTAGATCATCTTGGGTCATCTTTTTATTCTGTCGCCCTTCTTATAACTCTAGTTTGGTGTTAAATTTTCTTCTGAGTTGCTACTTACAATATTTTGAATTTCACCAAGTTAGGTCTTTAACAACTGTAAGAAACCTATTGTGTTTTTACCAAATGCTCTATTGCTGTTACCTTATATTTTAAGGGAATTTTTGAAAGACAGTAGTTTTGTTGGGTTCTTCTTAAACACCACAGAGATTTCTAAAAACATCTAGGTGGTAGTCTTCTCTATTTTAGTGCTTCGCTGAACATGATTGCTTTGCTGCAGCCAAGAGTCTATGATCAGCAGTGACTGCCCTTTGGACAAAAGGCAGCACTGGGATTGATTTCCTCTTTGAGTAGCTGTGGTGTCAATTTATTAAACAAAAAAAAATTAATATTAAAATATCATTTTCATTAGATTTTTTTTTAATTTTTAATTTTTTATTTATTTGACAGACAGAGATCACAAGTAGGCAGAGAGGCAGGCAGAGAGAGAGAGAGGAGGAAGCAGGCTCCCTGCTGAGCAGAGAGCCCGATGCGGAGCTCGATCCCAGGACCCTGGGATCATGACCTGAGCCGAAGGCAGAGGCTTTAACCCACTGAGCCACCCAGGCGCCCCTTCATTAGATTTTTTAACCTAAATATTTGGATAAGTATATATCATTTTCAGTCTTACTAGAAATGAATTGTCTTAAATTTCTAGGCCATAGAAAGATTATTCTCATCCTTCCATTTTCTTTACCATATGATCGGGGCTTATACATTGTCTTATGGTTGTTTCTCATTCTTGACTAATTACAAAACAGAATGTAGTTTCATGAACCATCGTCTTTTAAGCACCTAAATAGTCAATCTTCTCCTCCTCCTCCTCTTTCTCCTTCTCCTTCTTCTTCTTCTCTAAGAAAATCCACTGAATAGAGTCCCATAGCTAACCATACTTTTACCAAAGAGCCTTTAGCTCAGTGGTAAAATCCATCTGGTAAAATTGTCTCTTTCCGTCTCTTTTTGTTTCTGTGTATGTCAGATCTGGTTTTATTTCATCTTTCATCAAAATTGTCAAAGTCCTTGTGACCCCCTTCTTCAGTGTGACCTCTTCTCTACCTTGAGTTGTGGTAGTCTTCAGATAGTCTTCTGGTAGTCTTCAGGTCAATTTCTGGTGTATTTAGGATGATTTGATAGCAATCTAGTTGTATTCATGGGACAAGGGGAGTCTAGGGTCCTCCTACGCTGCCACCATCTCCTCAATCCTGAAAGCCTTTTATAATCAAGTTGTCTGAAAGTTCTTTATTAAATAATAAGTTAGATATTGGTAGCACAATGACCAGTTAACCACCTTTGACTTTTGAACTCACTTTGTGAATCTTTTTAAAAATTCGTCCACATGTGGTTTATATTGCCCTTCCCATGGTGGTAATAATCCTTTCCCAGTACGCTCCTATAGGTCCTTTGTGGCAAAGAAAAGAAAATGATATAATCTAAAGCAGAAAAAGTATAGATTATTTGATATAAGAACAAATATAGTATGGAAATTAGAGTATATGCAAAGAATTCGTAATTGAGGTGTTAATGAGAATGATTTGCTTGGCTGGCAGACATACAAACTGGTACCTTATAATAAAGGTTCATTAACATGTAAATAAGTGGTTTATTTTTGGTGTCAGCAATGACATTGCAGTTAATTCTTAGCCCTGGAATCAAATGCTTAGAGATACTGATTTAATAAGGAACATGAATATCAAACCTGAGTTACAGTGAAAAAATTTTGCTTATTAACTAAAAATAATGTAACTTTTACAAATCTTTTTCATTTGCTAAGTCTGTCTCTTGTGAAAAAAGTAAGATATTAAACTAAACTTTGCTAATATTTTACAGGTGTAGAGAGTTTGAGAGCAAAGATCATTTTGTTGTCTGTGCATTTGTCGAAAACATTTTATTCTACTGGTTTAGCTTTAATTGGTCCCTGGATATGAAGACAGTCTTTATATTTATCATTGCTTTGATTTCCAAGGTGCATCTGGCTAACATCGCTGGCTAGGTTTGTGCCTCCTTTTCTTGCACAGTTCCATAGGTAGACTTCAGAATTCTCTTGAAGACCACCATCTTCCCAATTGTTCTAAAATCAAGTATGTATTATTAACTTAGAGACAGAATTCCTGAGTTATATAGTGGACTAGTTACCAAATAGTCCAGCTACATACTAATATTCTCATAAATGTATGTGTATACTAAGCATCTGTGATTTTATAGAGCAATAAAGTAATAAAAACCTTTAAGTGTGAGTTAGTTAATGAGTTTTTTATAGTTCTGCCATTCTGTACCCAGAACAAATACATAGTTTTTAAAATTTTATTTATTTTTTAAATTTTCATTGAGATACAATAGGCATATAACGTTGTGTGAGTGTGTTGATGTGATGCATTTTTATATTGCCATATGATTATCACCATAGTGTTAACTAAAAACTGTCACAGCACGTAATTATCCTTTCTTTGTTTATGGTGAGAACAACTAAGATCTAATTTTTTAGAAGTTTGAAGTTGATAATGCAGGTTCTCTATATAGTTTTCAATTTTTTGAATGTTTTGTCTCATATCAAACTCTAAGAGAAACTCTATTTTTTAGGTCTTTTAATGACAGATAACATAACTTCTGGAAGGAGAACAGCAGTCTGGTTGTATGTATGTTTGTGCTTATATTTTTGAACATTTATGAAGAGAGCTTATAAAGTCATGAGTCAGAAAGTTGGAGGTATACAAGTTCATAAGTGTAACATGTACAGAAGATTCAGTGAGAATAAATATAACACTTATGTGAAACCAAACTTTGCAAAGATGTTACACTGCTAAATGTTCTAATAAGCAGAAGAAAGAAAAGATAGGTGGGGAGAAACCCTATTGTCATGGACGGGGCCATATTCTCCATTTGGCACTGTAAGTACAGTGCCTGGAGCCCACAGTACTTTTAGGGACCCATGAAAATGTTTTGGTTTCTTTTAAAATCAGAAAAACAAATCAATGTTTAGGTTGAAGAAAATGTTTTAATATTTAATACTAATGTATTTGCTTTAATACCAGTGGAGTCCTACAATTTAAAATAATCTTCTGATTCTGATTCTGATAGTTTTATGGAGGAAGGTGTTTATGAAGGCAAAATTCTTTGGGCCCAGGGAAGTCATGATGTGGACCAGGGAATGGGTAAAACACAGAAAACCATTTTTAAAAAATCTTACAAAAATGCCTTTTATACAGGGCTCCCACCACTTCCCTTCTTGCTCCGCTCCAGTTCTCCTACCTGGTCCTTTCACATTCCATGTTTTATCATCCTAGTTCTGATTTTGGAATATCATTCTTATTTGCAGGTCACTTTGTTTCAATCATTTAGTAGCTTGAATTGTGATATTGACCAACTGATCCCAATATTGATCTACTGCCTAATTCAAAGATCAAATTGTTTGTCACTATCCATAATAAAATGTAGCAATTATACATGTAGGTGGAGATTTTTATCAACTCTATTTAGTAAAAGTATGAGACAAAACAAGTTCATACACAGTAAAACACACACAAAAAGATGTTAATTTAGTAATACTTTTCTTTCTTTGCCTTTTTTATTTCTTTCTTATTAGTTGGGTAGTTCATTCAGACTTATATAATGAAACAAACTGACATCAAAAAGAAGACTTACGATTATTTGCAACTGATGTGCTTTTAGTTTAATAGATGAGGTATACAAAAGCATTTAGTTTCTTTAAATATTTACCTCAAAAATACTGGTTATATTTTTTGATGAAAAATATATGTGTTCATGGTTTTATCATTTTAAAAAGTCACTGTAGTCTCTTCATCTAATTTTGAATAGTTATGTATTTTTGTTACATTCAAATAGCTACCAGATTTCCATGGTGGTTAAGGGGATTTTTATATGATCCCTGTAATTATAAAGAGATTTCCTTCGTGAGTGAAGTGCCTCATTTATGCACCTCTACTGAAAGGGGGGGTCAGAAAAAATATCATAATAAATTTTACATGAGGAGCAATAGTGAAAAAATTGAAAGATCAGTACAACCAGAAGCCATAGCTAAGAAATAACAAACACAGCAAAACCACTGGGAATGGCACAAATCCAATTTAGAAAAAAATGTAGCACCAAGTTCTCTGTTTTTCATGTTCTATCCACATAGCTAAAGGGAAAAAGTAGATTGACTAGTTACCAGATTGTGATAAGGAACTCAGACCATGTAGCTTAGCTACAGATAGACTCAGCTGCAGTGTTGGGTTATACAGGGGGATCTACATTGATTTTCTGGTGCCTATAAGTAGATTGAAATGTTGCATTTTTTATTTATTTTAATTTTTTAAAAGATTTTATTTATTTATTTGAGAGAGAGAAAGAGCACAAGCAGGGGAAGTGGCAGAGGGAGTGGGAGAAGCAGTTTGCCCACCAAGCAGGGAGCCCGACATGGGGCTTGATCCCAGGACCATGAGATTACGACCTGAGCCAAAGGCAGTGCTTAACCAACTGAGTACCAAGGCACCCCAAAATGTTGCATTTTTTTTTTTAATTTTAGAAGTTATATGTAAAGTTTTAAATATATACATGAATTCAGTATTATCTTTTCATTTTCATTACTTCTTAAATTTGCACTGTTATGTTTTCTTGTCTAGAAGTAGAAGGTTTACAGAGTTTGTATGTGTTGGAGAAGTGAACTAAACATTTGAAAGGTCTCTATGTTTATAACAGAGAGTAAAGAAAAATTGTAACCTTTGATATAAGAAAAAAGTTTGGAAGCCAGATATAATCCTCTCTTATGCTTCTGCATAACCTTCTTCTAATCCTAGCCCTAACCCTAACCCACATCTCTATCTCCATAATTCTAGTTGAAATATATGTGGTTTCTCAATACTGTGTTCAATCTATGAGAAATAGTTCAACTTTCCTTTTATTTACGGCCTAGACTTATATATATAGTCTTTTCTTTGTCATTTTATTTTCGGTTACTTTTTAAAAAAAAATTTATTAACATATTCCCCTTAATATCTATCTCATTCCTGACACTTCCTATATTTACCCCTTACCTCAGTCCTCTCTTTCTAATACTGTCTTCCTCCTAGGTGCATCATGAGTACTGGTATGATAGGAGCAAGTTATCACGAAGGGGCAAGTCATGTTTCACCTAAATCTTAAATGCCTCATTTAAGAGAAAGAAATCATTTTAATCTAACCAAATTTATAGAATATCTCTTATGTATAAAATATGTTAGCTGCAAATATGAAAAAGACACATTTTTATCCTCTGGGAACTTACAGACTTATACAGTCTGGTGGAGAAAATGGATGTACAGATAAATTACGTTTAAGGGTTTGATAATATTATGGTGAATGTTACAGATGGGGGGTTTATAGTATTTTATGGGAGTTTATGAAGGAAGAACAGCATTTTCTTCCTTTCAGGGAGAAGCACAAATTTCTAAGCAAATGGTTCTAGAGCAGTGCTACTCCAGATGTGGTCTGTGTGCCTCCCTTCATTAAGTCTTATTATGAAAAGACTACCAGCTTAACTAAACAAGATGCTTAGTGATAAAAGTGATTTCTGTTCTGGGGCAACTTCTTGTCTTGTTGCAGACTGATGCTTTTAGGACCACTCCTCAAGAGAACCGTGGCACACATCCACATGTATGTGCAAATTACAATAATCAGAAATGAGTGGGTCAGTTTCAAAAGTGAGACAGTAGAATGGTTCCTGGAGGGGTTTCAGTGAGAGAGGAGAAGTGAAGAAAAGTTTCCTTAAAGATAATTCAGCTGAGTCTTGAAGGATAGGTGTGATTTGAAAATGCAAGATGAGGTAGAAAACAATCAAAGTGAAGGAGATAGTCTAAGTAGACTGAAGGAGAAGAGCTCAATAAGGAACAGATCTTCTAGGTATAGTTGTGAAAGTTATAGTGCATACAAATGGTACTACTCTTTGTATCTGTTCAGGGAATTTCTAGGTATGTGTGTGAAACCCTAGGCAACTTAGTTGATTTGATTAGAGCGTGCCTTTAAGAAGTCTCATAAAAAGGCTCTAACATTTATCAAACAGTAAATCTGGACTAGAAATTATGCTAAGCACTTCTATTCCTCATGTCATGTAATCTTTACAGTCTTCCACCAAAGAAATATCATTATTTCCATTTTACCAATATGGATTTCAAAGCAGAGAGAATAAAATAAAGTCACACAGCCAGTGAGAAGGGGCCTGACTCAAAAGACCACGTTTTAATGGGAAGAAGTTGTAAAGGTAGATTAAGGACAGATTGTAAGGGGCCTTGAATGCTATCAGAAGATTGGAGTTTGCAATCTATAATTATTGGGAAACGATGAAAGGTTGTAGATGCAGAAAAGGCCTTATAACAGTCCTGTGTCATGAACTAAATATTAATTCATCATTCAGTTTAAACTCTAAATATTTATCTTAGAAAAAAAGTTAAAAACTTTAATTCTGGTTTGCTTCTGGGCCAGATCCACGGAACAAAAATTGAACCAGTGTTCAATCTCAGATGGGAGTGGAAATAAGGGGAAATGGGTGTCCTGTTTTAGAAAAACCATCAAATATTTTGGCTGGTAGTTGGCTTGTTTCTAGTTTAGAGAAGCATATAAAGTGCTAAATAAGTTCTGTAAAACAAGACCAAACACTTTTGGGGGGGGGGGGGCTCTGTTCTGTATCAGAAAACCAAAACCCAAAACCAGAACCATTATATGGGTTTTACAGGGTTGGGTTATACAGATATTTCCACACACAAAAAAAGGCAGGTAAGTTTTGTGAAGAGTATAAGAAATGAGCAGGAGTATCTATACTTAATTTCCTTGCTCAAATATGAAAAAAAAAATTTTTCATTTGCTTCATAATACTTCTAATATATTTTCTTCCCAGCCTTAACATGATTTATTCTGCCAGGCCAGTCAGAATGTGGCAAAGTTAGATGAATAATTAAGCGTTTTAGAGGGATCAACAAAAAGAAATACAAATGTCATGTTCCTAGAAATACTAAGTAGAGCCATGAAATAGAACAGTTCACTGAAAGCAGTAAAGGCCAAATATGAAAGCTGATTAAACCAGATAATATAAAAAATAGTCAAAGATTTAACATATTTGTTGGAAATTTATTTGTTCAAATATACGTTATTATACTTGTGTATATATGTAAAATACATACATATTAGCAATAAAGCCATAATTTTATATTAACTGTATGTTTGTAGGTAAAATTTTTTTTAACTGTCTCTTTTGTTATTTACACCCAGCTAGAGCTTAATTTACAGATCTGCTTTACACAGTGAGAGGTATTACTGCCCATTCAGTGGTGGCATAGTGCCTGGAAAAACCTATTTCTTTCCATAGGGACAGACTTAGACCATTTAATCCATTTCATTGGTGGCAAATAATACAAATTCCTAGTTTATTTTACTGTAAATCCAGATATATTTTTTATGTGGACTATGAAAAGAAAGAATGATAAAGGGTTTTAGAATGAATACAGATTGTAGGTAGGACAATTATCTGCTGTGTTTTTGTATTATTTACCAGTCACAGACCTAAAACTAAAAACTGGAATTAGATCTTAACACTCTTTTAGTCCACATCTCTTATTGTGACATAGGAAAATTAAAGTTCACAGCAGTTAAGAAATTTGCTTAAGATCAAAATTAATGATCCTTACTTTAATCCTGTGTGGCTATAAGAATGTTGGTGGCACTATAAGGAAAGAAAACAGAAGTGAGCCAGTTTGGGGCACAGAATTCTCAGTTCATATTTGTATATATTGGGTTTGAGGTACTGAGATATTTAGGTAGAAAGCCAACTGTTGGAAATATGTGATTGAAACTTCTCTGCCAAGAGATGGGAATGTGAACATTACCTGCACAGACGCAAGATTTGACATTGTGAGTTTAAGAAGAATCATTTATTCCACAAGTATTTGTTGAGAATTTACAATTCCCTAAGGAAGGAAACCTAAGGCGAATTTTAAAGCTTGCAGTTATCTTGAAAGAGGCAAGGAAGTAAGATATTAAGGAGAACAGGGCCTGGGGGAAAGCAAGGAGTTAAATTATGGTCATATCACTAAAGTGGGGTAGAGAGTAATGATAAGGAATTTGTGTATCACCTAAAGGAATTATGAGTTTTTCCCGAAAGCTAGGTGCAGGCAATTGAGAGATCTTCAATACAGAGTGTTAAGATCACTTTCCTTAGAGAGTTTAGAAAGAGAAGTAGGAACTTATTATGGTTATTGAATACTCTTTAGAGGATTTAAGATCAAAACAGGCAATGCCTGGGTTAAGAATGAACAGCAGATGGTGGGCCATCAGAAAGCTAAGGAAAGAACTACTCAGTAGTCTCAAATAGTTTGAAGAAGTCATGAAAGATACTGGATTTCACTATTAGAAGATTGTTTGTATTCCCTCCAGGACGCAAAGTAATGCTTTTCAAAAGTAGGCACATAGTTAACAAATTTTGTGTGCATGCTTCATTGGTGTGTGTGTTTGTGTCTTGGTGGGGGGCAGTGTTCGGATGTTTTTAGAATGTTGTTTATGAGTTTGACAAAACTGCCCAATTTTCATTTGGAAACACATGTCAAGGAAATCGAAATGTAAGATGTAGCTAATTAAAAATAGTAGAAAAAACTGAGTATGTTAATAAAGTACATTATGAAACCTAACAGACATATTATAAATATCGTGACATAGATGACAGATATGGAGATAAAACAAGCTTTGACTAGAAAATTAGATCAATATTAGTAAAATTAGAACAGTTAGGTGTTTTTAGTCTGATGAGAAACTGTATAGCAAAATGGCTAAAAGCATATTTGAAAGATTCCAGGGAGATGGGTTTAAAATATTTACTGCACTTAAATGGTTTACACTGGGTTTCGTGGCTTAAAATCAGTCTCTATGTGTGTGAAAACAGTGACAGTAATGCCTGCTTCGCAGGTCTCTTAGGAAGGATCATAGCCTATTAAAAGCCCCAATACAGTGATTGGCACGTTACTAAATTTAATAAATGATGATTTTATTGTTTTTGCTAAGAATATGCCCTCAGGTTCTGAATGAGATTGGAGGTTAATTATAATAAATAAAGAACATCATAATACAAATAAATTAAAGGAAAGACTTATTCTCACACTTAATTGCAATCGGGGTGGTATATAAGATGGCCGTATAAAAACTCAGTTACCCAAATTGTCAAGTTTTAGAATTGACACCCAAGTGAGACTGTTGAAAGCTTCATCATTTAGGTCATTTCAAGTTAGATTTTACCACACTCAAGAAATCCTGTGGTCAAATTCTTATCCTTTCCACTAGTTGCATAGTTCTTCCGTGCACAGACCTGCTATTGACTTCCCTGTTCCCATGCACAAAGCTGCTATTCACTTCCAGGAAAATCGGTGGCTCTGTGGAATTGGATAAGAATTTGGCCTACAATGAGTGATTTGAATGAATGAATTTGGAATTGGCAAGAGAATACAAACAATATGCCACATTTACTTGGTACATTCCTGCCTCAAGAGAACTCAGGTAGCACGTAAGTTCTGCGTCAAGAGCCAGAGATTTTCAGCAAGAACCAATTACAAAAGTCAGCCTAAATCTTCCCCAAGTATTTCTGTCATATTCAAAGAACAAGGCAAAAATGTCATATTTAATTACTCCTCATTAGAATGTAAAAGTCTGAAGAGTATCTCTGGATAAAGTCATAGATGGCACCTACTATTTACAATGAGACTCTCAGAAGACAGATTAATAGTCATGGTATCGTGTAATTTAACATATGGGCATTTATTAACTTTTTTTAATATACTGTTTTTTAGACCCATCTTAATTGACTGAATTGGTATCTGACTACTTGCAAATTAAATGTTATTTTTTGCTTTTTTGTAGGCAAAATATACCCAGAGTGTGTAGGGTGGCCCACTTGTATGCTGGCATTAAGTTGGAGGCAGTCTGAACTTTCTATTTTCAGTAGTAGACAGATTTCTTCTCTTGATATTATTGCTCATGCAATTTTCAGTACCAGAGACATTGGACCTTTAAAAAGGAAGAGATGTTACATTTTTGACAGCTTCTCCCTTCCACTGACTGAAACAATAAAAATAAACATGAAGCTGTCGGAATGGCCTCTGCATATAATGTCATTTGCATGTGATTTCCTTTGCTTCTCTAGATAATTGAATTTATTCAGGCAATTTATTTTTTAAATGTGTAGTCTCTGAATGGAAACATCTTAACTAAAGACAACCCTTTTATTTCCTCTTAATGAAATATATACATGTATGTGTATACTTCTATTAAAACCAAGGGAATAGAAGAAAAATAATGGAAATACCAAAAATGTACCATAAAAATTAAAGAGGTGAAGTGTGATTCTTGTAACCAAATGTTCTTTGTGTTCATCCCCCCGTCTGTGTTCAAGATCTCTAAGTGCTCAGTAGGATTTTTTAAATTATGTTTTCTCTATTTGATGTCGCTAAGTATAATAAATGGATAGTAAAGGACTTTTGTAAGAAATCTCTGTGTCTGTACCCTCTCCGAGCTGGTAAGCATAGAAATATCCATTTGGTTCCCATCCTGAGACCTAGTATATGTATTTCAAACTTAGAATGACTATTTAACTTGAGTTTCACTATCAAACAAGGTAGCTTTGTAACACAAATACAGCTTATAATCTCTTTCTTGGGGTATATAAAGATTACATGCCTTTATTTTGGATTGGCATTTTTGTGGGTTATTGAGCACCGAGCCAGAGTCACTTTGAGATACCAGCAATTTCTAAGGATACTCTGAAGTCAGGAATTCGCATGGAACTGTGGAAGAGAGGGCATCTGCCCCAAATCCAAATATTGCATCTCCTCTCTAGTCTCCATAGGATTTAGTATAACTTAAGTACAATTTCACTTTTTATACATGCATCCCAATAAATTCCCTTCACAGTCATTTATTAATGGAGAAAAAACCACCACCATCTTTTATTTACACCTGTCATCACAACTCAGTAAAGCACTCAGAGCAGGAGGCTCCAGCTGAACTTTTTTGATGTTGATAATTTTCATTTTTATCCCCCCCAACCCCATTCTGACTCTAACATCTATATGGGCAAGAGTTTTAGGGTTGAGCATCTGGCACTAAGAACTCAATATTTATGATCCTATTCATTATAAATAAGGGAAAGATGTGTCAGTTTCTCATGTTCTCCTTTATTTTTACAGTGTTATCTTTTTGTCATCTTTAAGCCTTATTTCCTAGAATACCTCAAACCCTTTATTCTGGCAATTTTTTTCTAAAATTTTTTCATTTTCCAGGTTCTCTATTTTGCATATTCTGTAAGTGTTTGTTGTTATTTCCACGTGTGGTTTTTTTCTTTACCAAACATTTTTTATCCTCCAAATTCTAATTATAAATAATTATAAAGTTTCAGAAATTTACATGGTAAACCCTAGTCACTGTATGAGAAGATGATATCCATTTAGAACAGTCATTTTTAGACAAATGTGAAGAGGGCTTGGCCATTTGCTCTTCTCTTTCAGAAGACACTTCTTTTTTTTTTAATTTCAGTTTTATAAAATTTATTTTATTATGTTATGTATGTCACCATACAGTAGAAGACACTTTCTGGGGACTAATTTACTGAAATGGATTTAACCATTCGCTGGAAATAAATGGTTCATAAGTCATTATTTTACAACCCTTATTTCTTTATCTGCTTCATGTATTTTGAGGCTCATCTATATTTGAATGTTCCACATACAAATTTAAAGATCTCAAGCAGTAAGCTCATCATTTGAATCCTGAGGGAGAGTGTACAGCACCTGTTATTTACAGTGCTGGAGCCAGAAGTTAAGGCTAACACTCAAGTTATAGACTAATGTAATTATGTAGATTGATTACATTTTTTAGATATATTGATTCTATTTTAGTAATCATCTCTATTGGCTATCTGTTCTGTTTCTGTCTATATCATAATCACTATTTCAACCTCCCAAACAAGAACTGTGTTTATCCTTGACTCTTTCCTCCTTATTTTCAAATTATCTAATCCTACCATTACTTGCTTCAATTTGTTGCTAAGATTTGATGGTTCCTCTCAACTCTTATGGCTGCGATCCAATGGGAAGCTTTTTATCATCACATATGTGACATGGTTCCTATTCAGTGGATATCTTTACTTTCTCTTCTACCCAATTCATTCTCCACACCACTGCTAATCTTCTTAATAATCTACTTTAATAGAATCATCCAGTATGGAATCTAGAATAGTTCCTCATTGCCTGTCAGGTCAAATGTAAACAATTCTATTTGGCTTTCATAACCCTTCGTAAAATGATGATGCCTTCTAGTTGATGCCTCTGGGAGTACTCTATCTTTTCCTCTCTACTTACTTTTGTAGGCTTAGACCAGAAGACTGTCTACACATGAAGATTTAATAAATTGAATAACTCAGTATGTTTTTATTAGGACTGAATAATAGAGTTGGGGTACATGGTGAATAATCAGGCATACTTTCTGCCTTAGGGGTGTAGAAAGAAAATTAAATAAGTGATCCCAAAGCTGTGTACTAATGCTGTGATGAAGAAGTTTCCACCTTTGATTTCCAGGGTTCTCTCTTCTTTAAAGTTCTCCTGCATGTATAATTTGCTACTAAATAATTTAATTATAATTACTGGTTGTTTCTTATATATTTAAATGCCTCTAAAATTTAATTTTAAACTCTTCGAGGAGAGAAAACCAGCTTTATTTTTTCATACCTGTGGCACCTCTTTCAGCACTTGAATCAGTTGAGGAAGGCAGTATAACTTAATGATGACTAGCGTGGATCTTAAAGTTAAATAATCTTGGTCTTAATTATTCAGTTTACTATCTCCTACTATTACTTTGGGTGAATTACTCATAGGAGGTTAATAGCCTCATCTGTTAAATAGGAATAACAGTCTTCTTGGAATGTCTCTGAGAATTTTAAAAGATATGTCCATAAAACTTTTAGAACGGTGTCTTTAAGATAAACTCCAGGCGTGGTAGCTATATTTTTACCGCAAACATTATTGAATTTCAACAGATTTTGTATATTTGGTCAGGAATTTGCCTAATAGTTTAGAAATATTTTTAAAAGTCTTCACAACTATAAGACTAAAATGACAAAATTTATATATAGCATTACTCATATAAACTGTGTGAAAATAATCTTTGCGGAGAACCCAGTGTTTTACGTAAAGAATGCCAGTATCTCAGTGATTGTGTGCTGTACAAGATGGTCTTTATATGCCCACTAAAACAGGCTCAGGAAATTCCGTTTTATACTATGAATAGTTTGGCTAGCTAGGAAGTTTTATGAGTATGTAGACTGCTTAATGCCTTATCTTTATTTTGGAATGAGAACTGAAGCTTGTGCTTTTATCTCAAATCACTGCTTAAGGGCAACTCATGGTAAAGGTCCCTTTCAAGGAAAAAGTGTCACTTTTGCTGTAAACATAGAGCTTTATTCAGAGTCTTAATTAGTATAGAAAAATGGGCCTTTAGCTTTTTTTTTTTTTGAAATAGGAAGATAGGATTAGTCTAATGACATGACAGAATTAACTGACATTGCGTTATGAAATTAGCCTGATCTTGTGAGGAGATGTACTGTTGAGGGACTCTATTCAAGATGGTGCTAGAGTACAGACGAGGGAAACTAGCAAAAATGGAGAGTTAGCTCCTAATCTATCCTTCATATTACCTTTGTTGCTGTTTTGTATTTATAGTGTAAAGAAATCTAAAGATTTTTTTGTAGGAGAATCTGATAGTGCTATGAAGAAAGAAAAATCTCGATATGTCTATCTTACAAGAAGAAAGAGAAATATGAAAGAAAAGTAGAAATATGACATAATAAGTAATTGGTGTCATGTATTTATGAAAAATAATTCATTACTCTAATTCTTTTCAGACTTTGACTTTAAAAAGTTTATTTCATAATGAGGAGTAATTGAACATTCTTTCTTTGATCATTTTCCTGAGTTATCACTTTGTAGAGAACCATGAAACTGTGAAATTTGAAAATTGAGTATGCAACAGAGATAAAAGCGCACATTAGTGACATTTTGTGGACTACTTTTTTTTTTCTTAAAGTTTGTATTAGCCTACCTTTAAAAATGAGCCACCTTGAAGAAGTTTAATCTTTAAAAAATTGATTCCACAAATGCCGTTCGATCTTAGCAGAAAGAACTACGAAATACTTGAATGTGCAAATATGCTGTTGTTGATGTTTTTGTTGTTGTTATTTTGGTGGGTAGGTGTGGAAAGGGGTTTGTCTCTTGTTAATGTCTTCTTTACTTTCCTAGGAAAGAGACTGGATTTTTCTATATTTTCACATATTCGTGTTTTGTTCAAGATTATATCCTAATATAATGCCTGGAGCTTGCTTATTTTAACAAACACTTATATAGTTCTTGCCATGTCCCAATTACCATTTTTTTGAGTTTTATAATTTGTAATACATATACTAACTCATGTAGTCTCCTAATTTCTATAACTCATTATTTTGTTACTTGTAATCCACTAACCACTTATTGGGGTAGATAATAGCATAGTCCCCATTTTATAGATAAGGAAACTGAGGCACAAAAGGATTAAATAACTTGCCAAGCGTCACATAACT
This sequence comes from Enhydra lutris kenyoni, assembly GCF_002288905.1. NCBI lineage: Eukaryota > Metazoa > Chordata > Mammalia > Carnivora > Mustelidae > Enhydra > Enhydra lutris. The sequence goes on along the minus strand of NW_019154156.1, from coordinate 1,576,128 downwards.
AGTTAATGGTGGAGCCAGGATTTGAACCAAAGGTATTTGGCTTGATCCTCTGTGCTTAGATGTCATCATCATTAACTGCCTTGCAAGTTAGCATATAAAACATTTTTATTACAAGAATGAAAGAGAAAATTGAGTGCATGAAATAATATTTAATTTTTAGTAAATATTTTCATTACTGTCAAATTCTAGAGATCAACGATACTATATAATAACACCTATGAATTAATTATCATTTATTATCCCCTTTTATAGATTTGGAAACAGGTTTGGAGAGTTTAGATAACTCACCAAAGGCTGTATAGTTAGTAAATGACAAAGCCTGAATTTGAACCCAAACAGCCTAACTTCTGGCTATAGTTTGCTTAACCACTGCTTTCTATGGTTTTGCTGACATCATATTTTACTGCATGGAGGATCACTATTTATTTCACTTACCACTGAGTATATAGTCAGTTCCCAATTATAGATGATGCTAGCAAACACTTAGCTTATTAATTTTACCAGGTGTCTGCTCTGCATAAGAAACTGTTCATTGCTCTGTGGTGTAAAAAGGAGTCATTTAATAAATAGATCATAATTGGAAGATTCCTTACGTTTTGTTTCTTCCTTCAGACTCAGAGTGAATAAATAAATAATAAACTTAGTCAAGTTTATTAACAACTATTGTAAGGATGTCTTGGAGGCTTCCAGGAAAATCTAGGAAAATCATAGATGAATTATTATACATAATTAGTGGTTTGTTTTAGGGTTTTTTTCTTTATTTCTTAAAATAGTGTTATATGGTTCACAATACTAATGTTAAATGGAAGTGTTTCGATGTGTAGCTTAATTCTTATTTAGAAACGTCTTATGGTTGACCTTTGAGCCCTCAGGGAAGAGATCATCAGACGTCTTAAAGTGTGCTTGCTGGATTGCTTAAACACAAGTAAGACAGAACAGAATCATCATCAGGAAGATAATGAGGCTGTCACAGCACAAAATGTTCTTTGTTTTTACAGGTTCTATTAGTTAATGTATCACAATTCTCTAAATGCCACTTTTGCTTATTAAGTGGTTTTGAGAGCAGATGAAAACATACAGTTTATTCTTGAATGCAGGATTTCTGAGATTCTTGGTAAATGTGATTCTGTATTTAAAAACAACCATCAGACACTTCTGCCCAAGTAACGTCCACATGCAAATGAAGATATTTTCCAAAACTGTTTTTCCTATTTGTATAGTCTCTTACTGAATCAAAAAATTTGCACTTAAATTTTGATTCTACTCACTGGAATTAAATTAGATGGCAAATATGATATTGATTAAAAAAAAACAAAGGAAACCTACTCTTATTGTGTCATTTTTATATTATAAATCACATTTAACTATTAATAAATTCAAACCACATTTTCTAGTATGTTTCTTAAAATAATCTTTTTCCACAATGCAATTTTGACATAAATCTCAGGTTTCCTAATCCACAGTTAGTAGGAAATCAGCAAACAGAAGTTTGTTTCAACGTGAGCCAAAATGACTATTAAAAATTAAGTCAATGTTGTTTCCCCCTGAAATGTATTGGTTATTCTTACCCCTGCGTGTTTGCTGACTCTTCTCCCTGACCTCCATGCCCACCTGCCTACCCCTGCAATATGTTACCTTTCAGCTTTCTTCTCAAAACCATTAAGTTCCATCACTTTTCTGATGGCTCTCTTCAGTACTGCAGGTTTTTGTCACCTCCCTCTTTGCCTCTCTAACTCTTACAGTTTTTCCTGTTACCAGTAGTTCACAAACTTACTGAGTATCAGTCTCCCCTTGAAGCCTTGTTAAATCACATTGCTGGGCTTCACCCTCTGAGTTTCTGATTCAGAAAGTCTGGGGCGAGACCTGAGAGAAATGTATGAAGTATTCTCAGGTGATGCCAGTGATATTGGCTCACAGACCACCATTTGAGAATTGTATTTATATAAATCACCTGTCTTGTATTGTTTAGTCCCAGGCAAATGCATTTTAAGATAAAATGTGCTTTTAAATGTTTATTTAGTTTTCTGATCAATAATTAAATATGAGCCTACGCTAACATTTCATCTCAGTGCTTCGCAAAAAAAGGCAAACCAAGTTAGACTTTTGTTGAATTTCCATTCTATTGCACAAGGAAAGAATCTTTAAAAGATTCCATACTTTTAGGCTTTGAAGAAACATCAAACAGCTTTCACTTCTATTTGCACTGTCCAAAATACATAAAAAATCTTTGAAATATGGACTAGATCCTATATTTGAAATATAATGGAGCCATTTTTATAAAATTATAATATTTTACCCAAACTTGATGAGACCTGTCACTATTTAAAATAATAGATCAGCCCCAAGAGTGGGTTATGTCTGCATTACAGAGACAGATGAACTTGTAAGGTTTATGCAGTATTCTTTAAATATTAGAACTAAGCAGAACATGGAGTATAGAACTTTCCTCACATTCTAGAGCAAAAAGACACTAATCCCTATTTGAGTACTTTAGAATTTCCACCTATTTTTAAAACTGTGATGATTTAACAATTTTAAGGTTTGAAAGTAATAATTTTCAGGAAATTTCAATATCTCATAAAGTGTTGAAATGTGTAAAATATAAGCATTCTGTAAAAATTGACTTTGGATTCTTACAAGACTGGCATCTTATGGTCACAACCTCCTAGGGAAACTTCAAAAAAGCGTGTGTGTGTGTGTGTGTGTGTGTGTGGCTTGCTTGTCACTGGATAGAGTTATGAACTACTCACCTAATATCTGGAATCTCAATTAGTCTACTATCTTACACTTACTTAAACATTAAGAATTACTGATCTTATAAAACTCAGTTCATTTTACAAAGGTATTATCAGTGGCTTTTTCCAGTATAGAAAGGTGAGAAGTTCTAATAAACCCTGTCTCTGTAGGTTAACTAGGAAAATAGCCCAAACAAAAGTGCCTCTGTCAGTTTTCATTTTGTGAACCCCTGGACTCAAGTATACATCAGGCAGCTTTTTTTTTTTTTTTTTTTTCTTAAGCAAAAGTTTAGAAAAGATTTTAAATTGGATAGCTTTAACACCAGCAGTAATCGCAAGCATAACAGACAGCCTTCAGAATCTCTCTGTAAGCGCTTACTTTTGTTTTATAGGTCTCAGGAACTGACCATATCCTGTTCCCAGAATACTGAATTTGATCATATTAACCAAAGAAAGACTCTTAGTGTTCTCTGCTGAGCTCTTTTAAGGGTTGGTTTTTGCCTCAGTGTAGCCTTCACATGTTTACATTCTGTTTTCAGGAAAATTCATAGTTGAAAATTGAACTGGTATGCTTTTTAAAAATGGTAATATTCATTTATAAAGGTTAGCAATTTGTTCTGCTTTCTATTTCAAATTTACATGTGCATTATCACAAGGTGATTACTGAGTAAGAAGACAGTGATTGCCATTAGTAATGCATTCTCTTCCTCAACATGTTTTTTATTCTTTAAAGTATAATTAAAATCCTAGTTTCTTTCTAAGTGCTTATCACAGGAACAGTAAAAGTTTAATTTATTAACATATATATTTTAGTTAAGTTTATCTGAATAAAGCATCAATGAAATCTATAGCTCGTTTTGCAAGTATTAACTGCCATCTTAAAATCATCTAATTGTATATATTAATGAGTTTATAGTACAATTCTGCGAAGATGTGCATTTCATTCAGAGCTTCTTAACCAGGAATCTGTGGTTTATAAGCGTTCCTAGGGGATTTCATGGAGGAAGTTCACATTTGGAACTACGAAGGTAGAAAATTAATTCTCTAAAACCGTAGGTGTAATTTGATGTGCGATTGCATGTGTGTGTGTCTGCTTGTATGCTTGTGCATGCGTGTTTGGGAGAGCATCTATAGCTCTCAATGGATCTAGAATCCAGGAGGATTCCTGGTTTAGGATATCATGCAGAACTTTTATGAAAAATTACCATCGCCAATAAAACTTCAAAAATAATTGAGTTTTTACGTAATCACCATGTACTGTTTTAGTACTAAATTTACTAATCTAGGACTAAATTAGATTTGGCATCTCCTAACTTGACAGAGTACATTACATGTAGTACAGTTTAGTTTCAAAAGAAACATTTGGGATAACATATATTTTCTACCTATTTTTTAAAGAATTTAAGGATGACTAAATAATACAGCTTCTGAAAAAATTGATAGGTGACATATAACATCTTATTACTTTCAGTTTTATAATGTAATGTTTCAATATTTATGAGTCATATGAAATGATCACAGTAAGTCCTGTTAACATTGGTCACCACACGTAGTGACAAAACTAATTTTTTTCTTTGTGATGAGAACTTTCTAGATCTACTTTCTTAGCAACTTTCAGGTACACAAACAGTATTATTAACCACAGTCACCATGCTGCGGATTATATATCCGGGCTTTATTTATTTTGTAACTGGACGTTTGCCCACCTTTTCCCATTTCAGCCAAATATATTCAATTTAGATGGCTTTCAAGATATTTTTCAAACTTTGTTTTGCCTTGCCCTGCTGATATTTACAAAAACAGCACATTATTAGAAGAATATGACCATATTAAAACTTGTTCAGTACCAAAGCACTTTCTGTATGTATCATGTGCTAGCTCTATGTGATACCCAAATTCCTGAACTTGTATTAATGAGAATCTAGTTAAAGAGTACAAACTTTCTGCACTGCTTTTTTTTCCCTAAGTTCCAAAACTTTGTTGTATTAAAAAGGGGTATAGAGATGCCCACACATTTTATAGATAGATTGAGGAGCATCTGGCTGACTTAGTCAGTGGAATGTACAATGGACAACATTGGATGTCAGGGTTGTGGTTTGAAACCCATGTTGAGTAGAGATTGCTTGAAAATAAAATCTTTAAAATAAAAAAAGATAGATTAAAAAATCATAAATGACTGAGCATCATTATTTTGAATAGTCACTTAGAGATCAAATCTTTGTGTTTGGTTTAAATAATTATTTAAATTTTAAGGTTCTTTATTTTCAATATGGCATAAACCAATGGATATTTAGGTGGAGGCAGCTTTATAAGTCTAGAATATAGTTGGATTAGTTAACTGCAATGCATTTATGTAACTTTTCCTTTAAGAGTTGGACATATTGGGGCAAAACCCTCTCATTTTCATGATTATTAAGCAGATGACAGTGCATCTTGTTCATCTATAACATTAACATAAACATACTTAGGTATTTGTTGTTGTTATTGTTAAAGATTTTATTTATTTATTTGAGAGAGAAAGAGAGACCACAGTTGGGAGGAGAGGGAGAGGCAGACTCCCTGCTGAGTAGAGAACATGACACAGGACTCCATCCCAGGATCCTGGGATCATGACCCAAGCCGAAGGAAGATGCTTAACCAACTGAGCCACCCATGCATCACTCATTGTTGTTGTTTTTAAAAAGAGATAGTATTAGCACTGTGGTTGAGGGTTCTGGTGCCCATCAGGTTGCAGTTGATTACCTAATCTTTTATTAATTATACGATCTCATGCATTTACTTCAATCCATATCCCTCAGTTTCTCCAGCTATGAAGAGCAAATCATAATTAGGCTTGCCAGGAGAATTAAATGAATTAATGCATGTAGCACATGTTAAACAGTGCCTGACACAAAGTAATATTCAGTAAATATTGGCTATTCTTACCAATTATAGTTGGATATACAAACTATTAAATGTAGTGTTCTTGCTACCCTGTATTAATTTAACTTGAGAGTATAGGACTGAAAAGTAAATATGGTAATGTATTTCTTGAGGCCAGAAGTCAAGGATGAAATGACATTTGGAAGCTGAAAGGAACATTAGGTCTGGTTGAGTTACATATAACGTCTTTTTTCAAATGAATTAATTCTTTTTAATCGTAACATTATCTAAACTAAAATTTGAATATTGATGTTGAAATATATCTCACAAAGTGTTCATAACAAAGTGCTATATTTAGAATGAATTAACAAGAATGCATTTTTTCAATTTTTTATTTAAATTCTAATTAGTTAACATATAATGTAATAGTAGTTTCGGGAGTAGAATTTAATGACTCATCACTTATATATAACACTCTGTTTATCACAAGTACCCTCCTTAATACCGGTTACCCATTTAACCCATCCGCCTACCTTCCCTCAGTAACCCTCAGTTTGCTCTTTATAGTCGAGAGTTCATTTTACGGTTTGCCTTTCTCTTTTTTCCCCCGTGCTCATCTGTTTCATTTCAAACTCTACATGTCAGTGAAATCATATGGTATTTGTCTTTCTCTGACTGACTTATTTTGCTTAGCATAATGCACTCTTAACTCCATTTCATTGCAAATGGCAAGATTTCATTCTTTGTGATGGCTAAGTAATATTCCTGTGTGTGTGTGTGCGTGCACATGCATGCACACATGCATCTTCTGTATCCGTTCATTAGTTGATGGACAGTTGGGCTCTTTCCATACTTCCATAGTTTGGCTATTGTTGATAATGCTGCTATAAACATTGGGGTGCATGTGCCCCTTTGACTCAGTATTTTTTTTAAAGATTTTATTTATTTATTTGACAGAGATCACAAGAAGGCAGAGAGGCAGGCAGGGGCGGGGTGGGAAGCAGGCTCCCTGCTGAACAGAGAGCCGAATGTGGGGCTTAATCCGAGAACCCCTAGATTATGACCTGAGCCAAAGGCAGAGGCTTAACCCACCGAGCTACCCAGGTGCCCTTGACTCAGTATTTTTGTATTCTTTGAGCAAATACCTGGTAGTGCAATTGCTGGGTCTTAGGGTAGTTCTCTTTTTAACTTTTTGAAGAACCTCCATACTGTTTTCCAGAATGGCTTCTTCCAGTTTAAGAATGCGTTTTTTTTTTAAGTTACTTAAATAAAGATAGATACACTAGGCAGATCCCTCTCTCTGTCTTATGATTGCATAGGTGACAGAGGGGGGCAGAATTAAGTAAAGCTTTTTCAAGTGTAGCAAAGGAAGATTACCAACTTTGTTCTAAAAGTTTGGAACCCTCTTTTATCATTAGGCCTTAGAAATTGAGTATCACAGTTGTGAGAGTTCACGGCAAAATACTGAAGCTTGCCTTTAGCATTCACAAAAATCTGATGAACTATATTTTGCTGGTTTGGACCACTAATACTTCTATTAGTGGGCTCTCTGGATGTTCACCTACCAGCAAATGAAGAGGAAAATGCAGTCATTACTGCAGATATGGTAACTGTAATTCCAGAAAAGAAACTGAAAATTACAGGACTTTCTTGACTGAAGACTGCACCAGCGTTCTTTAACAAGCTCTTCACCATGCAAATGAACAATAGAGTCCCACACAGAAACATCTGTTAACTATGTAAACTGTTAAAGGGATTAACGGTGCTAGAGGCTGAAATGTAATCAGACAGGTGAAATAGTGATAAGATAAAATATTTGCGCATGAAATTGCAGTTATAATTCATTTTTAGTACTGTTTTGGTAACTGAGTTTAGAATACTAGTGAAATGATGTTAAACTCTTTAAAATACGTCCTTGTGTCTTGCAAGGTGTAGAAAATTAGAGACATACAAGATGGGGTGTTATTTTACCTTACTTGATTTTGAAATAGTTTCTGATATTTTAATAGATGTGATTGTATACAATTTGGGTGTCTTTTACTCTACCGAAGAGGCTATAGAAAGATATATGTAATTTTCAGCTATGGAAAATGAAGTTCAGCAGCCAAACTCCTGTTTAGTAAGTCTGTCATCCTATACTGTGAAAACGGAGGACGGAACAGAAATGTTCAACATTGGGTTTTTCTGCTTTGACCCTGGAAATAGTGAGAAGAAAGATCTGTGGAAAAATGAATACAAAGGTTTTGCTATATTCTGGTTTGAACACGAAACTGAGCTAATGTGTATTATGGGCCATTCATAAAAACACTCCTTAGTTTACTGAATGGATTTATGATTGCTCTTGTCAGGGATGTGTGTGTGTATGTGTGCACATTTATGGGTTTGCTTGTATTTATGTGTGGGTTTTCAATAAATAATTCTAGAAGTGTACCTTCATTTAGCCTGCAGGGGTTTGGAATGATTACATTATGCATATGGATTTCTAAATCCAAGTACATAATAAGCTAAGATTCATCTTTGAATGTATTGTCTATAGAATATTCATTCAAGACATAGTAATGTTTTCTGCATATTCTGTCATGTTTGTAAGAAATGGAAACCATTTTGAGTGTAGAATTATAATTTTGAAGATTCTGTTTGCACACATTTTTTACTTTGACTTTTTCCACACATCCTAGTACCACCCAACAAACTGACACTTGCACCATAGCTAATGTCCTTCTTTCACTATTATCCACTAACAAAAAAATCATATAAACAGATTATGATTATGTGTGCGTCGACATCTCTATTTTTATTTATTTTTTAAAAGATTTTATTTATTTATTTGAGAGAGAGACAGTGAGAGAGAACATGAGAGAGGAGAAGAGCAGAGGGAGAAGCAGACTCCCTGGGAGCCCGATGGTGGGACTCAATTCCGGTACTCCAGGATCATGACAAGCCAAAGGCAGTCACTCAACCAACTGAGCCACCCAGGCGCCCAACATCTCTATTTTTAATTTGTTTTTAAAAATTGAAATGACAGTTTTATCAAGCCTTTTTAATATATTTTTAAGCTAGTCAAATATATTAGAAATAATCTTAAAATCATTAGATATCAAATCAGTGTGATCTGTCATTTTTCTGGGGTCAGGAGATCCTATTAATACATTTAGAGAAGAAATGTATAAAAGGCATATAACCTGTTATCCTGAATATTAGGTGTGCGTACATTTAAATATATTTTAATGAAAACATTTAGTACTATAGAATTAAGAAATATACTTACAGAGAGACTAACTTCCTCAAAGATCTTAGGATACAATTTTGTTTATTTTTTAAAGATTTTATTTATTTATTTATTTATTTATTGTGAGAGTGGGAGAGAGAGAGTGAGAGAAAGGGAACACAAGCAGGGGGAGCAGCAGACAGAGGGAGAAGCAGGCTCCCTGCTGATCAGGGTGCCTGATATGAGACTCGATCTCAACCTGAACCAAAGGCAGGTGCTTCATTGACTGAGCCACCCAGGTTACCAGGATATAATTTTAAAGAAGAGATCTGCTTTGTGGAAAATCAAAGGATTGTAGAAGTAAAAGATTATAAAAAGAAAACCTTTAAGTGAGAAAGTTATTTTATATCATTTCAATATCATTCCTCTCACAGTTATTGGAGAAATCAATTTAGTGCCTTTTATACAAAAGAAAGCCCAAATGTTAGATGGCTAGAGTTGGTCAAGACATTATGGGGAAAATAATGACGAAAAGAACACCAAATGTTTATGTTTAAATTTTAGAATTATCTTTTCATACACATACACAATGATGAAGAGGGAAAGGTTATAAGAAACTTTATTTTATAGGGCATGTGAGGCTTAAAGTGCAAAATCTGGAAGAATATTGACAGAAACAATGCTTGGGGTAACAAATGGATTTAGAAATGTCTTTGGCATAAGCAGAAATAAACTTTCAATATTCCTATCTGATGTCAAAATAACCTGTGTGGCTGATGCTTTCTTAAAAGCGTGAGAGGGAGGTGGAGAACTAAAAAAGGACCCTGCTTTAATTAGGAGCAACCATCAAGAAAAGGCAGCCGGTTAAAACGAAAAGCGAAGTGCAGAATGTAACTTGTTTAAATATTACAGTATCATGAGGATGTTTAAGCAAGATGACTGGTGCATTTAATGTCCCTAGGAAAATCTAAGACTTTTCAAAGAAAAGCAGAAAAATACATCTGATCAGTATAGGCTTTGTATAAGGCTTTATTGCCACTTGTTCTCAGCCTAAGGGAGAGGGTCTCCGTATTTTTATTTCTTGTATGAATTGATCTTTGACTCACTCTGTGCCAGCCTGTAAAGTTAATGCATTCTTTTTTTTAAATTATTTATTTATCTTACTCTAGCAGAGTGACATTTCACTTTTTCATGTTTTAGCTAAATAAGCCACGTAAGCAATTAAAAAAAAATTCACTGAATTTTAAACATTTTTTTTCCCTTTGCTTTCTCTTTCAGGAAGTTGATGGCAATAAAGTTATGTCTTCATTTGCCCCACACAACTCATCTACCTCACCTCAGAAGGCAGAAGAAGGTGGGAGACAGAGTGGTGAGTCCTTGTCAAGCACGGCCCTAGGAACTCCCGAACGGCGCAAAGGCAGCTTAGCTGACGTTGTTGACACCTTGAAGCAGAGGAAAATGGAAGAGCTCATCAAAAATGAGCCAGAAGGTAAAGCCTAGAAAAGGGAACAAAGTGGTTGCCATCTCCTGACTTTAACATTTGGAGTTTAACTTCTAGATCTGTTTTTTGACTTATACTCAAAGTTAAATTGGACAACATGGAAACCTAATGTTATGAAGATGGATAGATTTTTTTTTTCCCAGAAACATTCCAATGTCTGTCCCGATTTTTTTTAAATCATTATTTTCTGTTGTGATGTCTTCCTCACTTTCACACATGGGTAAGTTGTGGTTGAGTAAAACTTAAAGATTCAAGAATAGAATGTGACAGCAGAGCCCAGAATAGGTACCACCTACGTCCCAAATATCTGCAGGCTTGTGTGTTCAACTCCAGTTTTTGTCCCCAAGGCCATTTTACAACTTTATTAAATTGTATGACCTTACTTATACATGAATGCATCATAATGCTACCTTAGTTTCATCTGTTTCTTATATAGTCCAGAATTAATATGGTTAGGCCTGCTCTATATTTAAAAATTATTGATTCTTTAATTCTGTTAGCCATGCTGAAGTTTCCATTTTGTTTAACTTCCAGGATGCCTTTCTTTTTAAGATTTCATCTTCTAAATTACTTCAGTAGTTACTGATAGTAGCCTATAGGTGATCTGCACATGAGATACGTTAAAATTAAAGCAAACAAACTGGGGCCCCTGGGTGGCTCAGTTGGTTAAGTATCTGCTTTGGGCTCAGATCATGATCTCAGGGTCCTGGGATCCAGCCCCACACAGGACTCTCTGCTCACCAGGGAATCATCTTCTCCATCTCCCTCTGTGTTCTCTCTCTCTCTCTCTCAAATAAATAAATAAAAATATTAAAAATAAATAAATAAGGCAAACAAACAACTGATGCCTATTATAGAATTTATGCATAGGTGATAGTCACCCTTTATGTTACAGATGTTTCCTACCACCTACTTAAACCTGTGTTCTTCCTAAGTTTGTGTGCCACGTTGCACATAAGAACATGCCTCCTATTTAAAAGTCAGATGGAAATTTAAAACAAACAAACAAAAAATAGTGACATAAAAAGACATATTTTATACCAAAAATATACTGCATCTATACTATCTAACACTGGGTTGGGCTCATTTCTAGTCTGTTGTTAGGACACTAGCAAATTATGAGTATATATGGCACAAAATGTATGTTAACCAGTATATTTGGGAGTCATATGGTAATTAAATATTTCTGGGTCCCTACCAGATGCATAGCTGGGACATGGATTTTAGTTATAATTTATGTAATTCACATGATCTTACAGTTGGAAAGAATTTTAGAGATAATCTAGTCAGCCAAAGACTTTTGGCTTTCATCCACGTGGAGATAAAAATGGGGTTTTGAGGAGGACCTAGACAATTTTTTTAATGTGCTGGAATTTTTCTTGATATTAAAAATACTATCTTCTTATTTAAGAAGTGTTTTAAAAAACCATAAAAATTGAAAGGAAAATCAAAATTGCTTAATTTTATAGCTTTCTGATATAACAACTCTTTTTTTAATTGAATTAATTTTTTTTCAGTATCCCAAAATTCACTGTTTATCCACCACCACACCATGCAGTGCTCCATGCAATACGTACCCTCCTTAATACCCACCACGAGGCTCACCCAACACCCCACTCCCTCCCCTCCAAAACCCTCAGTTTGTTTTTCAGAATTCACAGTATCTCATGGTTTGTCTCCCCCTCCGATTTCCCCCAGCTCACTTCTCCTCTCCTCCCCGCAATGTCTTCTGTGTTATTCCTTATGCTGCACAAGTAAATGAAACCATATGATATAACAACTCTTAACCTTATGATGCATTTCTTTCTTATCTTTAATTTTACATATTCTGTTCATTTTGCATGAATAATTTTATGCTTTTAAAATTATTTTTTGTCTTTTATATTGTCATACATTATCATTAACTAAAGTCCACAGTTTATTCATAGTTCATGAGTCTTCACCAAGTGTGCTCTTTCTGTTTTAGGATGCCCTCAACGATAACATGTTACATTTAATTGTCATGTCTCCTTGGGTTCCCTTTAGCTGTGACAGTTTCTCAGACTGCTTTTGTTTCTGATACCTTGGAAGTTTTGAGGAATACTGTTCAGATATATTGTAGAATGTCCCTCTATTGGGATTTATTTATTTATTTATTTATTTATTTATTTAAATTTTAATTTTATTTTTTATAAACATATATTTTTATCCCCAGGGGTACAGGTCTGTGAATCTCCAGGTTTACACACTTCACAGCACTCACCATAGCACATACCCTCCCCAATGTCCATAACCCCACCCCCCTCCCAACCCCCCTCCCCCCCTCAACCCTCAGTTTGTTTTGTGAGATTAAGAGTCACTTATGGTTTGTCTCCCTCCCAATCCCATCTTGTTTCATTTACTCTTCTCCTACCCCCTTAACCCCCCATGTTGCATCTCCTCTTATTTATTTATTTTTTTTTTTAGTGTTTTTTTAGTGTTCCAAAATTCATTATTTATGCACCACACCCAGTGCTCCATGCGATACATTCTCTATTGGGATTTATCTGGTGGTTTTCTCTTGACTAAACTGGGGTTATAGGTTTGGGGAGGAAGATAATGAGGTAAAATACCTTTCTGTCACATCATATCAAAGGTACATACACTCTATATGATTTACGAATTTGATGTTGACCTTGATCATCTGGCTGGTACAGTGTTTGTGAGGGTACTGCACTATAAAGTTATTTCCTGCCCCCTTTCCATACCACACTCTTTGGAAGGAAGATGCTATGTGCAACCCACATTTAAGGAGTAGGGAGTTATGTTCCCCCTCCTTCAGAACAGAGTTTCTACATAATTTATTTGGAATTCTTCTGCATGGGAGATTTATCTCTTCTCCATCATATATTAATTTATTCAATCATTTATTTATATCAGTATGGACAGCATGGGTATTTTATACTTTGACTTATAATCCAATTCTACTTTATTTTGTTGCTCAAATTGTTTCAGCTTTGGACATTGGAAGCTCTTTCTATTGACTTCTGTGTCATTTTGATATACCACTGTGATTGTAGGTAATTTTTTTCTGGAGCCCTTCCCACTTTCTTGTACTGTAAGGTGCTTCAGACTCATGTTGTGTATCTCATGCTCCGGTTCAAGAATCAGTCGTTTCTCTAGGAAACCCTGGTTCCTTTTTTTGGAGAATGGTATTAGAAAGCCAGATCTGGATACAGGGTGTGCTCTTTGCTCATAAGGCTTCCTTTCTTTAGGGCCTCTTACCTGACAAAATGAAGAAATAGATGTGTGTGCTAACCCATATATATATATATATATATATATATATCTGTAAATATTTCTATGTTGAATTGTCTATATATTAAGGTAAACATGAGTTCTTACTATTGTCCGCAACTGTAGTCCCTCCCATGGATCATTCCCCCCTCATTCCTTATTGATGGGCACATTCCCACCCCAACTGTGAGTAATCTAGATCGAACCATCGCCATCCATTGACTTACTGTTCAGTTCCAGCATGTATGTTTAACAGTATCAGATTTACTAACTGAGAATACCATGGGGAACATGTTTACCAATAGGGTATAGTACTTACGTGCAATTCTTTTTGCCTTTAGTTTTACAGATTCATTTCCAAAACGATTTAGTACATTTTCCTCCACCTTATTCAGTGAAGTTCTCCCATACATTTGTAAGATGATTAAATTTTTTCTGTAGTTTTTGCTGGTATCTCTCAAATTACTGAATTACCTTATAGAATCCCCTTACATCAGGATTCAAACTTTCTGTTGTACATTTCTACATTTTTTTGGACAAATGCGTATTGCCACTTATCCACCGTGGCCGTCATTCAGAACAGTTGTTTGGTAACCTTAAAAATCCCCTGTGCTTCATTTATTCATCTCTCCCTCTTGCCCTTGAATTCCAGGCAATTGTTGAACTTTCTACTATCTCTGTAGTTTTGCCTTTTCCAGAATGCCGTATCAATGGAATCATACAGTCTGTAGTCTTTCAAACTGGCTTCCTTAACATATCAATGTGTATTTAAGTTTTCTTCATGTCTGTTCCTGGCTCATTTCTTTTTAGTACTGAATAAAACTCCACTGTATGAAGGTATCACGGTCTGTTTATCCATTCACCTATCAAAGGACATCTTAGTTGTTTCACGTTTTTGGTTATTAAGAATAAAGCTTTTATAAATATTTATGTGACGGATTTTGTATAGACGTAAGTTTCTAACTCAACTGAGTAAATACCTAGGAGTGTGATTGCTGAAAGGTATGGTAAGAGTGTGCTTCGCTTTATAAAAACAAAACAAAAAACAAACAAACCAAAAAAACCTGCCAAACCACCTTCCAAAGTGGCTGTGAGATTTCGCATTCCCAGCAGCAAGGAATGTGAGTCCTTGTTGCTGCATAGCCTCACCAGCATTTGATATTGTAAGTTTTTTGGAATTTATCTATTCGCATTGGTTTGTAGTGGCGTCCCATTGTTGTTTTAATTTGTAGTTCCTGATGACATATAACGTGGAGCATCTTTCCTTATGTGATCCTTGGCCTTTGTATATCTTCTTCGTGCCTGTTTACATCATTTGCTCATTTATGAATTGAGGATATTTTTAATTGTTGAGTTTTAAGAGTTTTTTGTGTATTTTGAATGCAAGTCCTTTATCAGGTATGGGCTTTGCAAATATTCTCTTTCAAGTTGTGGCTTTTTTTTTTTTTTCTTTTAACATTTTCTTTTGCAGAGCAGAAGTTTCCATTTTAATGAAGTCCAACTTACCTCTTTTCTTGCATTGATCATACTTTTGATCTTGTAGCTAAATACACACTGCCTCGCCCAATGCCATTTAGATTTTCTCTGCTGTTATTTTCTAGAAGTTGTATAGTTTTGCACTCTACAGTTGAGGTCTATGATCTGTTTTGAGTTAATTTTTGTAAAGGTTTAAGTTCTGTGTCTGGTGTGTGTTTTTGCAGATAGATGTCCAGTTGTTCCAGCACCAGTTGTTGAAAAGACTATCATATCTCCATTGAATTTCCTTTCTTCCTTCATCAAAGACTAGTTGATTGTACTTGTGTGGGTCTGTTTCTGTCCTGTATATTCCCCTCCATTGATCAGTTGGTCTATGCTTGTGCCAACACCTTGATGTCTTAATTCCTATCACTTGAAAGTTGGGTGGTGTCAGTCCTCCTACTTTGTACTTTTACTGCAGTATTATGTTGGTTACCCTGGCTCTTTTGCCTCTCCCTGTAGACTTCAGAGTTAATCTTGATATCTACATAATTATGTCCTGGGAATTTGAGAAGAATTGATATCTTAACAGTGTTCAGTCTTCCTAACCACAAAATATTTCTCTATTTATTGAGATTTTCTTTGATTTTTTGAGTTTCACCGTTTTCTGCATATAGATCCTCTATGTATTTTGTTACACTTATACACAATATTTCCATTATATTGTATTTTATTAAAATTGTTTATTTATTTATTTGAGAGAGAGCACCGTGGGGAGGGGCAGAGGGAGATGGAAAGAGAGTCTTAAGTAGAATCTGCGCTGAGCACGGAGCTGAACTTGGGGCTCGATCTCACAAACCTAAATCACAACCTGAGCGGAAACGAAGAGTGGGATGCTGAATTGACTGCACTACTCAGGCGCTCCTCCTTAGATTGTATTTTCTATTTCAAATTCCAATTTTTTTTGCTGGTATAAAGGGAAGAAATTGGCTTTTATATATTAACCTTGTATCCTGTGACCTTGCTATACGTGGTCATTATCTCCAGGAGTTTTTGTGTGTTGCTTACATTTTCTGTATAGACAATCATGTTATCTGTGAATAAAGAAAGCTTTATTTCTTCATTCCCAAGATATATCCTTTTTATTTCCTTTTCTTGTCTTACTACATTACCTGAGTTCCAGTACAGTGTTGAATAAGAGTGATGAAATGACACATCTTTGCCTTTTTCTTGACTGTAAGGAGAAAGCTTCAAGTTGTCATCATTATATTTATTAGCTGTGGATTTTATGTAGCTGTTCTTTACTATGTTGAGGAAGTTCCCTTCTATTTCTAGTTTGCTGAGGTTTTCACCATGAATAGTTGCTAAAATTTATCAAAATTTTTTTCATCTCTTGATATGAGGTACTCTTCTAAGTTTTTATTTTAAATTCCAGTTAGTTGACATATATTTGACATGTAGGTGTAATATTAGTTTCAAATGTACAATATAGTGATTCTACACTTCCATGCAACACCTGGTGCTCATCATGACAGGTGCACTCCTTCATTCCTATCACCTATTTAACCCATCCCCCACCCACCTCTGCTCTGATAACCATCAGTTTATTCTTTATAATTAAGAGTCTGTTTCTTGGTTTGCCTCTCTTTCCCCCCTTTACTCATTTGTTTTGTTTCTTAAATTCCACATATGAGTGAGATCATATGGCATTTGTCTCTCTCTGACTGACTTATTTTGCTTAGCATAATACTCTTTAGCTCCTTTAGTGTGCTCATATGATGAGATTTTTGAATGTTGAACCAACCTTGCAAACTGGATAAATTCCACCTAGTTGTGGTTTATGACATATATAATATTGGATTCAATTTGCCAGTATTTCACTGAGGATTGCAGCATCTATGTTCGTGAGAGATATTGGTCTATAGTTGCTTTTTTTTTAAATGCAATGTCTTTATCTGATTTTTCTAGTGAGATAATGCTGCATTCATAAAATAAGTTGGGAAGTGTTTCCCTCGCATTTTATTGTTTGATTTTTGTTTGAGATGTGTTTGTGGTCCAGATCTAAGTTCTAGGAAGAACTATCACTGTAGTGCTATATATTGGATTACAAAGTAGTTTGATTGTGTGTGTGTGTGTGTGTGTGTGTGTGTGTATGTACATTTAGGTGATATTCTCCATGGAAATTTGGTACATGACCTTGTTATTTCTCCAGTGTGTCATGTTGGCTTCCAAGTAGTTTCACAGACTCTGAATTTGGAGGTACATGACAGGACAGATCCAAATGAACAACTCCCAGAAGGAAAGAAGACAGTAGGCAGTTCCTCCCATTTAGATGCATTGGGATATAGGATCAAAGTGTAATATCTAGCAACAGGTGCACAACAGAAGAGCAGACAGAGATAGAGCATCCACAGCAGGATGAGTTGATGAAGAAACATCACTATTAAATGTGGACGTTATACTGGTTTCATTATTGTATTTCCCACAACTTTTTTTTTTTTTTTGTACTTTGCCTCCTACAGCTATATTAAAAGCACAGCTCAAGACAGGACTTGCTAATGAATAATATAAAGACATTGAGAAAATACAGAGATAGTCTTGATGGAAGACAAGAGTAACAACTGAACATGGCTAACATTTAAAAGCTTGAGTTCCAGAAAGATACTAAGATTTATTTATGTTTATGTACACAAGATACCTAGACATGTGCTTTAAGTACACAGAAATGTAAATACACTCACTTTTACTGATAAAGAAATTTGCTGTGGCAAGTACATTTATTTAATGACTGCAACAATTGAGAGAGATGTCAAGCAGCAATTTACTTATTTCAATAAAGTGATGTTCTTAAGAAAAAATATAGAAAAGCAGAAAAATCATATCATAGGAAAGCAATAGAATGTTGACAACAGTTTATTTAATTATGAAGAGTAGAAAACATGGGGGAAATACTTCCAGGTAGATGTGTAAAAGTCCATCCCAACAGTAAAGTAGGAAGTTATATTGGCTTTAAATACTCCATTAATCATAGGGTATGGTATGGTTGGGCATGAGAATGGCCACTGAAACCTGACATCATGTAAGCATTAGAACAATTCCACTGTATATAGTACAAAAAAATGATCATAGCTCTGTGATATACTATAGCATCAAAAGAATAAAATAGGCATAAATTTAACAAAAGAACTGCAGAACTTATACTCAAAAACTACAAAACGTGGTAACCGCTTTGTGATGAGAACAGTAACATGGGGATGAGGCACCCAGAGATAGGGTGAATGAAACTAAATGTTAAGCTCACAGATATATGCCACAGAAAAATCCCCTCTTCCCCCAAGCTATTTTTTCCATTGTTTTTCAAAGGCCATTAAAATGAACAGCAGGTTGTAATGAAAATTTCATTAAGCCCCAGCTAAATCATTACGAGGGTGCCATATTCATGCCTTTGCTTCCTCTCATTGAGGGGGGAAAGCAGATTTCAGTAGAAAATCTTTATTATTTCCGACCTTATCCCTGCCAACAGCAAACTAACAAAAATTCAGAAGTTAGAGGAGAATGGTGTGTCATACAAAAGGAGGCCACTGAGGTGAAATGGTTAGAAAGAAAATTAGATTTGCTTATGAGTTGAAGAAAAAAAAATGGCTCTTTTATTCCAGCCAGTTTAGTTTTTCAAGCAATTAAGATATTTCAGAAGTTAAAATAGGAGAAAAATATATTAATGCATTTTTGTTTGTATCTTTTTCCTCCATCAGAATTGTTGCCTATCGTTATTCAAAAAAGACTGGCATGAAAGAATCATTTGTCCACTGTCTCTTAACTGACATGGAATGCCAAACTTCATAGTAAATTCACAGCTCAAAATATCTATCTGCCCTATGCAATCTAGTTACATTATACTTGGTAATAGCAAAGCTCTATCAGTTAGTCTTTAACTAACTTACCAGAGGCTAAGAATAACAACAAGGTTTAATACTACATTATGGGACACATAATGCCTGCATCAAAACATTGATTGAATAATGATGTATTAGTGGGGGAAAGGTAATGTATATTAAGTGCATCTCATGTGTGAACTGTAGTGTTACATAATTTATATGAAACACTTCATTTAATCTCTACATAAACCTTATAGCCAAGGCTGCTATGTATAGCCGTCCCAATTTCAGGAAGTGCCACTCACATGAACTAAATATTCTTATTCTTATCATCTCCATTTTCAGATGAGAAAACATGATTAAATATGTGAGAGTGTGACTAAGTGTCAGGGTCATTATTCAAACTGAAGTCAAACTAAACTATAATCCATGCTGTTAACCACTAGTTATACTGTTTCTTCCAATTAGGAATTTGCCAGTAATGGTTTAATGTTACTCTTCTGCCCACGAGTGCCAAAATTCCTTTGTAATATGAAACAATAAAGTAGCACTTAATAATTATCTGCCAAAGGAAGTTCCTGATGCCTCAGTGCTGATCACATTTCCAGAAAGTTTTAATTGAAAATCAGCTCACTTTGAACCGTTTTGAGTTTAAAGTGCGAAAGAAAAGAAAGAAAGAAAGAAAGAAAGAAAGAAGAAAGAAAGAAAGAAAAGAAAAGAAAAGAAAGAAATGCATGCCTTGGAGAGTATCTTAATAAAAGCTTGTTTTAGATTTTATTATGTCGAGAGCAAAATAGTTGTTGAATAACAGAAATTCAGAATTGGAATGAAATGTAGAAATATTTTGGGCTCTATCATCATTTTTGAGAGAGACGGGGACAGAGAGAGAGAGTGAGCGAGCCTGAGACTGACGGAGGCAGAGAGATGTGCCTGCAATCCCACAGCAGTCGTTGTTAAAGCCAAATGAGAATCCAGCCCACAGTTTACAGGCATAGGTTCCTTTGTTTTCTTGTTCAGTTGCAACAGACATTCAGACATTCTTTTTTCTCTTTCTCTTGGTCTTTTAGAAATAATGTCACCTTACCCTTGTTTTGAAGGGTGTTTCACTGTTCCTTAAATTTGATTGAATCTAAGGCAACCAGATATCTTAATTTACCTAATAAAGCCAAGATTGATAGGTATCCACAAATGTCCTGAGTTCCCAAGTTCCAGTAGCTAGGGATGATCTATAAATACAGATCATCATTTAAGTATAGTGGGTCAGACTCAGACTTTAACTTGATTTTCATTCAAATTTTGGGTCATTAACTGCACAGGTGAGAATAACTTTTACCTTGATGAGACTTTAAATACCTAACTTACAATTCTTTTAGAAACAAACATTATAGCAGGCCTCTTATTTTAACCTTTCTGTATTAACATCAACATTGTGTTCTGCATCTCTTTGCAATGGCCATTTCAACTTATAGGGAAATTTACATCTGTTCCTTCTAGAAACACAACAGACAAAACTTATTTTTTCTTGATTCCCATCGCCTTTATGTATGGTTCTGTTCCTCTTCTCTCCAAGTCTCAGTTGTTAGAAAGAGTACTCACTTGCTTTAGCTTTGTCATTTTTTTATTAAGTACTGTTATTTGCCTCCATTGTTACCCTTACTCTACTGTATAATTGCCCATATATTTGTCAGTTCGTCCCTACATTAACTCCTTAAAAGTGAGGGTAGTGTACATAGTAAATATTCAAAATATTTGTTGGAAGGATGCTTTTACTTCCAGAGTGTTGCCCCATAGAAGTTTTGGGGATGGGAGGCAAAGACCTTAACAAAGATAGGTCTCTTGTTCCAGATATTGTGGGAGCTACTTCATTTAATCCTCAAAAATGTTGAGGTTAACATCAGGCTTAGTAATTTGTTTGTTTGTTTGTTTGTTTGTTTATTGAGAGAGAGAGAGAGGAGGGGAAGAGAGGCAGAAGGAGAGGAAAAGAGAATCTTAAGCAGACTCCGCTCCTGGTATGGAGCCCGACATGGGGCTCCATCCCAGGACTCTGAGATCATGAGCTGAACTGAAATCAAGAGTCAGACGTTTAACCTCCTGAGCCACACAGGAGCTCCCAGAAGTTCAGTACCTTGCTTATTTTCTTATTATATGGAAGAACTAGAATTGGAACAAAATTACTGTCCTTTACCGAACTACTTGGTATTGAATATAAGACCATATATAATCTGTCTCAACCCCTTTTTTCCCTTAATGTTATTTTCTCCACTTTTCTAAGGTATGTTCTTGTGCTTTCTTACCAAACTGCATGTGGTTCTCTCAATATTGTATTTTTAATACTACTCTACTTTTTCATTTGTGGCTTCTTCTGCCGAGAGTGTCATTCCTGGTCTTAGCTACCCAGTATATTTTTATTCACCTTTAAGACTCAATACCTTCTCTGAACACCTTTGTCAGAATTTGGCTTAGTCTACAATATTAACATTAAGTAACCTCTATTAGTTCTTACCTCATTATCACTATTGTTTACTTCCCTCCTGTCTTCCACAAGCGTATGTGAATGAAGAGTCCTTAGTTTAATTACCTGTGCCTGTCTGTTTCTTAATAATGGGCTTGACACATAATAGGTGACTATTTATCTTACTGTGTAGGACAGTTAACTACTGATGGATGTATTGTAACCTTTGCTAACTAACCCTCCCTAAAAATTGAGGGGCTTTTGGCTTCATTTGTCTTTTTCTTCCAGCTTTGACGTTCTCTTTTCTTCATATCTTACTCAGACTCTTCTTTGACCTCCCTCTCTATTTATCTCATCATCTTGTCTTCTTCAAACTTCTCATTATTTAATCTTTGATATCTTTACTTTCCATTCTTTCTGTGACTTAGAGATTAAAATTTTCTCTTTATTTTATTAACATATGATGTATTATTTGCTTCAGGGGTACAGGTCTGTGGTTCATCAGGCTTGCACATTTCATAGCACTCACCATAGCACATACCCTCCCCAATGTCTATCACTTTGCCACCCTCTCCCTCTGAAGTTTTGTCTTATGTCACAAAACTGGATATTATAAAATCCAGGATAGAAAACTAACATACACACAGAATGAAACTTTATATTCACATTAATCTTTTAAATGGCTCTAATATTTCACATTTCTCTAAGGAAATATGCTGGTGTTATTTATGCATTAGTGGCTGTAGACAGTAATTCTCTCCCACTCCTGTAGGCAAAGTGAAAAGTGAATTGGATTGATCTATGAGTAATTTTCCAAAATTCAAAGCTAAAACTGGTTCTTTAACAGTGTGTCAGCACAACAGAGACCAGCACCCTTTTCTAGGTGTATAGAGTTGGCATGAGAATTCACAAGAAGAAAACTCTTTTTGTGAAGTCTGTACTAAACGCAATGAAGTGTTTCATGTAAATAAGAATTCTTCTTATTTCTTATGATAGCCTCAAGATGGGCGCAGCTTAATTTTGGATCTTCTGTTCCACAACCCTATTTCCCCCTCCCCACACATCGTGCATGTTAGAGGGCTTAGGTGAAAGAAGAATGGCTGATTCCTTTCAACACCTTCCCCGATCCTCCAGTCTTCCAAAAACTTTAACATGTTATGTCAAGGGTAGAATTTCCAAACCCAGGACTCATGATGTACATTTTAAATTTTAGATAAGAATTTCTTGCATAAAACTGAACATCTACCTTATTATTTCCATTGTAAAAAAACATAATGTTTTCTTGCATTTAAGTTGCTATAATGACTGTGTTAAAGTAATGAATATCTGCCTTCATTTGGCAATGCTAACTGCCCTACTTTCATCAGAGAGTTGTTGAAGGAAACAAATGAGGTAATGCACATGAAAGTACTACATGAATTATAACCAACTTGGAATTAGACCAGTTATTGTCATTATCACATCTTGTCTGGTTAGAAACAGTACTTTAGGCATGCTGGAAACATTATATATTTTCCAGTGTTGCTTTCCCAGGGTGCTTTTAGGTACTGAAAACATAGAATTCAGACCTGCAAAATTCTAGAAATTTAGGATATGTAGTGGACAACAAAAACAACAAACCCAACCTTCACAAAAATCCTGGGATAGGTAGTGGCTTTGATTTTACTTACATGAATTTCCCTAAATAAAATGTGGTCAAGCCATTTTCGACTTCAAGAATTACTGTTCAAAAAGAAAGATTTTTCTAAGTTGATATGGTTGAAGTTGCAAACTGTGACCAACATGAAAGTAGGAAAGTCATTTTAACATGGCATTTGTGGACTTGTTATATTCTTATTTCTAAATAAATGTGAATGTGTGCTGAAGACAGATTCTAAATGAGGGCTCCCTTGGCCAAAGTTTCATAATTTTCTAAGATTTTTGCTTTCTTTTGTGTGGTTTATTTATTCTTCCTTTCCTCCCCCCTTCTGCTTTTTTCTTTCCATTCCTTTTGTGTGTGCATGTGTGCGTGTGTGTAGTCCTCCTTTCAGATCCCACATATGCTTGGTTTTATTTAGCATCTTATCTGTCAGTGCTCTTCCTTCTTAGAGTGTGACGCCCACACCTCCAAAATTGTTGTGCCGTGATGAGTGTACTCCTTGTGTGTAAGAAACTGCATTTATTTGTGAAATTTCATTTCTACTAGAACTAGACTTTGTCATTATTTACACAACTGGAACTTCTTTTTCCTGAAGTTCAGAAAATCTTTGCTCACAATTTATATTACAAGACCCTAAAGGCACAACCTATTACCAAAATCACCCAGTGTTACTTTACATGAAACACTTCATTGCGTTTAGTACAGACTTCACAAAAAGAGTTTTCTTCTTGTGAGAACTAATCAAAACAATGGGATGGGTTGGAAAAAAGTATATATTGTGATGTACTTCCAGCCTTTAAGAGTCATCTATAGGCCATAGACAGTCAGTGGGTCAAGGAGATACTGAAATTTTCATTCTCATTTTCTCTGTGTCTTCTTGTCTCTCTCTCCAGCAGACACAGTGGGAAAGATTGTTTCCTTAGATGGAGAAACTTAAGTGGATATCACCCTGACACTGTATAATACAAATCCTCAGTGGCAAACACAAAACAAAACAAAACACAAACTATCTTTCATTTAATTCCATTTGTAGCATTTGCAGGATGGGGTTGGAGAGCTTTTAAGTGCATATATACAGTATTTGTGAAACAAAAAGTGTATACAAATTGTTGGTCATGAATGATCCTTTCTTAAAACTTTAAAATATGTATGGATATTGTTTTGTAATGTATCCTTTTGATATTTGCATCTGTCCCACCTATTGAAAATAATTTACTTTCATTGATTGCCCCTTCTATGATACTTACACTTTTTTTTCCCACCAGAAATAATTATGTTAATGCCCTTTTAACTTTTATTACAAGTATGTTGACCTACAGAACCATTAGATCCTCTAAATGGGTATAAAGCTTTCCCCCTGTTTTAAGACTTATTTGAGGGGTCTGAAAGTAGATATTATAAGCAGTAAATCTTCATCTGTGGTGTGCTACAGCATTGCCTGTAATCATTCTGTGGAAAAGACGGGCCCTGGGTACAAAGTGGATATTTGGCCTTGTGAACATCCCTACAGGCATTGTATGTTTGATGTTTGAGTTTACATTTTAAATCGCAATGCCTGGTCTTATAATTTAAATGTCTGTTGTTGCACCACCCTTTAGAAATTAAACTGAAGCATATTACATTCACAGACAAGTTGAGATAGAAATTTGGAATTGCCTCCTAATTTTACCAACTTTTTAATTACTATTTTTCCTAAGGAAATTATGGAGATTGACTTCCCTAAATTCACAAGCCCAAAGCATTCCATTAATTGGGCAAAGAAGAGGGCACTTTGAAATTCCCTCTTGTTTTTAAAACCACATTTGATGAGGTGGGAAAAATAAAAAGTGAACGGATCAGGGGAAAAGCTTAAAGATACTTTAATTGGCAGAGGTTTGAGTTGCTTTTGTTTAGTTACTCACTGTCCTTTTGACAAAGTACATGTTGAAGAGGCTTTGTAAGTGCTGTCCCACTGAAGGACAAACAAGGGTACTTTTCAATTGAGCCCTTTTAAGTTTTGTTCCTCACACTCCCGCTGCTGTTGGAGGCTACTCGTAATGCATTGTGGCTGTGTGTTCATCGCTGCGATCTGTCACTGGAAAACGTCTCTCTTCTTGTTGAGCAAGCTAGACTCTAACCTCCAGGCACCCTTTTCAAAGGCACCACTGTATGGAAATCGACACTCATAAAACGATGATAAAGAAAAGAGTTTATTTTTTAAAGGTCAGGACAAGAAGATGCCCTCGAATGCCGCAGCGCCTATTTCTTCAGGAATAAGTATTTTAACTTGAGCACAGTTAGCCGAGTTGAAGCCTTGTAAGTTTTCAACACTGAAGGGAAACTTGTTCACTGTCCTCTCCTTTTCAAGTGGCATCCATCCTAGCGGCTTATCTTGATAGTTTTGAATTCATTAAGTGTTCTAGGAAATTAATTTATATCTTCTGGTGAGACCTTCTGACTTGGATTGTAAATAATGGCTCAAGGATTACCTTTGGGATCTCCTTTCTGTAAAGCAGCAGGTCCCTGAGCTGAGATCTAGGATTGTCTGATAAAGGAACCCGTCTGGCCAAGAAAACTTCTATTTTTCTTTTTAACTGGAATGTGTACATTTGTTAGTAATATGAAATGATACTTAATATTATGTCCTTAACGCTTATCTTTCTGAGAGCAATCTAGCCAGCATGGTTTTTTCAGGTGTCTATTTGTCTGTGAATATAAGGGTTCTATTTGATTCCTCTCATAGGTGAAGTTGTCTACTAAGAGAACTCTATAAATAATCCATTCCAACATCTCTTTGTCCAAACGTTTTTAATATTTTCTAAGCCTTTCAGATAGATATGGCACCCCTGTTTTGCTTGACCTTAACTAAAACTGTCAGTTCCAGACTTTAGGTTTTAATTCAAGGATCGCTTAAAAAAGACCCATTGACCCAGGCTGTACATTTAGAAATAAACATTAGCGGAATGTGCCAGCCCTCCTTGCTGCTTATGTGCCACAGCTTTTGGAGATATCATTTATTCAAGAGGGAAGAGCCAGCCACCTGTTTCTGAGCCCTCTTTTCCCTCACATTAAAGGTTCAGGCTCCTGCTGAATAGTAACACTCTAATCTGGGGGAACAGACACAGCATTTTTCTGAAACTGATTTCTCAGACTAGGCTAGCCGGAGGATTTTCTGCATTTGCCCGTGTGTGTGTTTTTTCACTCAGCTACCCTTGAGGCACTTGTCAGGACTGTGCATATTAAAATTAATCAGACCTCCTAGGCCTGTGTGGCTGTGTGTTGAACATGAAGAAGTGGATATCAAGCAAATGCCCTAATTAAATAGGCCTGCTTGGTTTTGTTCTAGTGGATGCTTGGTCTTTTTTTTTAATAGGAGCTGCTTACAGGGAAGGCACGGACAGCACTAGAGTCAGTGGAGAGCTCACTCAGAGTTTCCTTTGCCACCTGCTCCCAGAGTTCTGAGACCTCAAGGACTCCCAGTGTGCCTTCCTTAACCACCGTTCATGTTGAGGACAAGAATGGCCAAGATGGTGAGGGAGCAGTGAGGCAAGGGCAAACCAGAATGAGCATATGACCTGGACATTTGGATTGATTAAGGCAGTCCATCTTACATGATGATAAACTTTGGATACCAGATTGTGCTCTGTGCTCCCATTTTGGGATGATGAACTTAGACGGCTGATGGGGAGATTATATGTGAAATTTGGAATGAATGCCCTTCTTTTTCTGTCCTGAATTTGAAAGCCAACTTTCATTCCTCTAGATTTTCAATTAACTATTTCCTAGGTCATCTACGTAACATATAAAAATCACTTAGGAGCAAGCAAGCAAGAAAAAGAAAGAAAGTTATGTATATTACCTATCAAAGTTTATACAAAAAGTTCACCTCTACTCTGATAGTTTTTGCACTTAGCCTGTTTTCATTTATGCTAGACTTTTCCCTTAGCTCTAGGGAAGACTGTCATGAGACATTTGGAAGCAAACTTTCATGAAGACTAAGCACAAAACACTGAAATGTCTCAGGCTGACCTAACACGGTAGCTTTTTTGTTTGTGAATTTAATGTCATAAGTGAGGTAAACTCTAACACCCTGATCACTGAGTTTGGATTTCGGTCACAATTCATGTGTATTATTCGGGCTCCTTTTTGAATTTTAGAAAATAGAAACAGACAAATGAGTTCAGAATATCTTAATTTGATCTATATATGGGGGTGGGGAAAGCAAATGAATAAACCATGGAGCCAACACTGGAAACAATTTGAAAAATAAAGTAATACAAACTCATAAGTGTTAAAGAATTTGGAGTTAGAGTTTCATATCTTTCCAAATAACCATGGCAAGTTATTGGGAAAATGATGACCGTGGCCGGACATGGTCTGTAAAGTTGATTTGTTCCTTCTCAAATAGAAAGGATTGGACAACTCCAAAAATCTAACAATTGTTTTCTGACTTTTCCTCCTTCCCTCCTATTGTATCTAGGAAGTAAAAGGATCCATCCATTAACCTATACACTCTCTTTTTTCATGTGGGCGTGCAACTCGCACGTGGAGAAGTGTATCAGCAATGCCGAGCAACTGTCTGGTACCTGACAGCATCATAGAAGCCCGTCCTCTGTTCACTTAGGTTGCTCCTGGTTATTTATTAACACAATGCAGACTGTTCAGTGTGGGTGTATGTGAAATAGAAAGAAAAATAAAGGCCCTGAACAAGTAAATACATCTTTCATCATTTCTTTTGTTTGGTGTGTTTACTGTGTGCTTTTCTTGGTCAATAGAAGTTGTTTGACAGTTCTGCAAAAGGGTAAGAAACCTTTTCTTGAACTTTATCTTTTTGCTTTGTCTCTGTAGAAAAAGTTTCTATTTGTCATTCTCTTTTTATTGCAACGTGTCTGTGTAAAATGGTTTTTTTTTTTTTGGAAGATTGTTATTGCTGTTAATATGACAAGTACAGGTGATTATGGAGCATGATAGACAGCTTTATGTGCTTTGTGTGAAATGGACAGTTAAGGGACTAGAATTCTAAGAGAGTTTTCATTTCTAAACTTTTTAATTAGAAGTAGAATGTGAGATATTATACAAATCACCTTTATTACCTCTTTCTAAGAAACATGCCATTTGTTCTTAGGCCTTATGTAAGCTTCGCTGAAATATCGAGCCTTGATTTAATTTGTATTTAAGTTCTCTCCTCCCTGCATATTAATATAATATCAATGTAGAGCTCATTGCATGGTATAATTACTGAAGAGATCGGTAGCTGGGAAAGCACACCATAATTGAGCACGTCTGTTTATTATAACAGGACAGTGCTCCTATGCCATATTTAGTGTGTTAATAGATAAGAATTGATTTGCTGTTTCAAAATGAATTAAATCTCTGCTGCTTAGGCCTTTCTCTTCTGAGAAGTTATGTTTTGTTGCTGAAAGGTTTCTATACCAACCTGTGGCATTAGTCACATGGAAGACTGGGGAGCAGAAAGCCGTAGAAATGAGCAAAACACATCCTCCTCCCTTTGGATTTTTGTTGCCTTTCTCTGTTTTTGGTGTTTTTGTTCCCCCTCTTGTGTTTTTGCTTCAGCCCTTCCCCTACTCTACTATTTCCCACCAGTGTCAGGATGCCGTGTGTCAGTGAAGAAAAGCTCTAACCAGGAGGTCACAACATTGAGAGCAGCACATGGAAATAGGGCAGGTCCCTTCTCAGCCTTTATAGGGTGTAGCCCTCCAAATGCCAGGGAGGAAACATCCATGAGTGAAGTAAAAGGGAAGGGAAGGAGAGGGGTTTGCTCACGGTTTACCTCCTTGATACCTCAGTGTAGCTATTCTTGCTCTGTACTACGGGAGGACAGCCACCGTGGTGCTCTGCTTAGCCTTTTCTCCATTCAGCTCATAGGACTCATTAGGAACAAACCAACAGAACCGAAAAGAAGTTGAAGTTGAGTATTTTTAGCACACCTTTTTCACTGAAGGAATATTATAATTAGGGGTTAATGAAAAATATTAACTAAGTGAAGTTAGTGGGGTTAGTAGAGTCCTTGTTTTTTACTGCCAGGGTTTTTTCCTTTGTTTCCTAAGTTTAAAATATTCAAATTAAAAACATTTGCAGGTTTTGAGGTATATTGCATTCAATAGAGAAGTATACAATACTTCCTTTAGAAATGACTTATCTCCATTCCAAACAATATGAAATCATCGAAATATTGTTTAATAATTGTTTTTGAAGATTTAATTCTAAAGCAATTAAATCTCTGTGTCTATCAGTTTTGTGGTTGTTTTTTTTTTAGTTTTTTAAAATATATGTTAATGTTCACATACATAAGACAAAAATCTTGCCGACTGTTAGATCTCCAAAATTTCTCTAGAATGAAATGAACACACACACATACAAACACACACACACACACACACACACACACACACACACAAGATATAATACATTACTGTTACATTTTAGGAGCATTTCTCTCACTCTTAGTCTCCAAACTAAAAATTTTGACCTAGAACAATTTTTGACAAAAGGAAAATACACAGAAAAGGAGGATCTCAGTACAGAACAGAACTCGCCATTCTGTTCTGTGTCTTATTTGTTCATTGTGTTTGGACTCCTGTTCACGTCTGTATAAAATCTCTCCTGATGCCCAACGTGGAGTCAATGCCTCCTCTCTCTGTAGCACCTTGTTTTGTGTTCGTTCACCTATCCACTCATTCTTCATGCTGACAGAAGATGTTGTAGGGATCCTATTCTATGCAAGTTGTGTTATAGGTGTTAACGAGAAGACAGAAATCAGTGATACAGTTTCTGTCCTTAATTTGCTCATGGTCCTTTGGGGAAGATAAACCATACGTCTTCATGGTGAAAGGAGCTTTGAGTGAGGAGGACCAGGAGGCTCTGTCAGTAGAGGAGACGGTCCTTCAGTGCATCTAAAATGAGTTAATATTTACATAGTGATATACATATCCCTTTTTGTTTATGTTGTCTATGGAGGTCATGTGGCTATTATGGCTGCTCTAGCCAATTCCCTTAAAGGGCTTGTGCAAAAAGCACTTAAAATATTCACTGGATCTGTCTTTCTATAACATAGTTTTTTATAGTGTAGCTTAACTCATCACCTCATTTTGTCTGAGTATCTTCAAGTTATTGATTTCTGCCTAGCCACACCTTTCTTTGAAAAATAGACAGCTCTGAAGAAAATATTCTAATTGCTTTCTCCCAAGTTCTCCAGTAAATAAGGCTAGACATACGATGTTTTACTTCCCTTTATCCATCTTTGTCTTTACTCACTAAAAGAGTAGGGAATGTTATCCTTGAACTCTTGGTTTGTACCAGCAGCATGATGTTGGAAAGGTGAGCCAAAATCATGGAGATGATGATGATGGTGATGATGATTGGTACTTAACCTAATTCTTACTCAAACAGCTAAAATACACTTACTAAGTTCTTGACTCATATTTTATCCATTATGAAAAATGTGAATGCTTAGCCCAAACTCATTAAAACTCATTAAAATGGGGGCGCCTGGGTGGCTCAGTGGGTTAAGCCGCTGCCTTCGGCTCAGGTCATGATCCCAGGTCCTGGGTTCAAGCCCCACATTGGGTTCTCTGCTCAGCAGGGAGCCTGCTTCCTCCTCTCTCTCTGCCTGCCTCTCTGCCTACTTGTGATTTCTCTCTGTCAAATAAATAAATAAAATCTTTAAAAAAAAAAAAAAAGAAAAGAAAACTCATTAAAATGTTGTTTGCTCTGTAATTGTAACTTCAATTTTAAACAAAACTGATTAAAGTCTAACACGTATGAGTATATAACAGGCATATATAGAATGAAGTATTAATACATTTATTCAGACATGCTCACATGTCATGCTGGCAACTAATAAAATTCCATCCATATATTTGTTTAAGTTCCTTGGGCAGGGAGAAGAGACAATGGGAGAACAGCCTTGGGGTATGGAAGTAGACTTATTTAATTTCTTCTCAGGAGTGGAAAAAGAACCTCAGCTGGCATGTGTTGTGGTGCTTGTGCCATCCTATATATTTTATTGGGTCTCCCGGAGACCTTTATTAAAGTGGGTGGGTAGTCAGCCTGCAGCTGCAGTGAGCTCGCTTCCTGTCGAACTCCCCAGCCTCGTTTCTCATTTCCTCCCACTCCCTGCTTCACTCTGTGACTTTTGCTCTAGCAATGCTGAGTTGCCTGTAGCTTTTCACAGCCACCATGCTTCTCTTTGCTTATGATGTCTGGTTGCAGTGCCTTAAGAAGTTTTGTCTTTGTGTCTCTTCTCTATTAAATTTTGACCTCCTAGAGCAGTGGTCAGTAAACTATGGCCTGGAGGCCAAATCTAGGCTGCTGCTTAGTTTTGTATGACCTGTGAGCTAAGAATAGTTTGGGTTTCTTTTCGTCCATTTTTGAATTGCTGCGGGAAAAAAAAAACAAAAGATTTTTTTTTTTTGCTTTAAAATATTTTATTGGAATCCTTTTAATAAAACCAAATACTTGTTTATGATAAAGACAAAATAGTCTAAATGATATTTAAGTATCTCAAAATGTCTAAGCAGTTTTTTTTTTTTTTTTCCCTCCAGTAAGTTGACAGCTGTTCACACAGATCAATGTAGGAAAGATAGATATAAGTTCCTATGATCTGCCTAACACCAGACAGGAGACATCTTTTGCATCTGCAAAACCCATAGTAGCCAGGGAGAAAGGACATGGGTCTTCACTTCTCATCACAGCCTGTAAATGGAAGCGCCAGGAGCTATTATATGGCATCCCAGACATCTCGACAACACTTCTCCAAGAGGGTTAATTCCAACCTTCAGCCCTTCAGTCACTAAACAAGTGCCTAATCTGTGAAAGGACATTGCCCCAGATAGGCTTCCAGAATAATCATGCTAGAAAGATGAAAACAAGACAACCAATGAGAAAGATAAACAAAGTTAAAGCCCTTCTGTTGGCCCCTTCTCAGAGACCCAAGTATCCAGTTCTCCAAATGAGAACATTTTATGGTATGTGAACATTTTATGAAATTGGAATTTGTGTCTATAAATGAAGTTTCATTAGAACACAGACATGCTCATTCATTTATATATTGAGGTAGTGTCCTGTAATAAAACTTACTTTATTTAGCATTACAGTGGTAGAATTGATTACTATTTCTGAAACTATTTGCTCTCTGGCCCTTTACAGATAAAGTCTGCCAAGTGTTGTCCTAGAGGGCAGGAATAGAGTCTCTGCACCCCATTATCCAAAGTTCCTAGTGCAGTGATTCCTAATTGAGTGAACTTATTAAATGGTTTAGTAAGCTATCTGTAACCTGAAGCAAGGAATCTACCCTAGGGTTTCTAGCTTTCTTCCTAAAGGAAGTTTAATCGAGGAAATACCGAATCATGAAGACCCGGGTTCTAGTTTTGCTCCAAACATTACCTATGCAGTCTTGCACGAGTGCTTCAATTTTCTTTACTTAAAAAAAAATACCATTATTACATTAAATGGGTTTCATAGTTCTCTCCAGGTATAAAATTCTAGAGATATCAATGTTTTTGTTAAGTCAGTATGCACAAAGGACAAAAACAGAATGGGAGAGCTTTTTAATTAAGAAATATGATCAAAAAGAAAAAGAATGAACTTTTACAGATCTATTATGCACCAGGTTTATTATTAGTTTAATTAGGTGTTCTTCAGGAAACCAAATAAAAATAAAGTTTATTTATCTACACTATGAATCTCTATTATTAATTCATAAGGGTAGAAGATAAGATTTTTTTGGTAAGATTTGTGGCATATAATTTATCTACATTGCTTTGTAGTAATTTCATCTAAATAATGAAAGGCAGACATTTTTAATGTTAGCTTTAGCTAGAATCTTGAATTATCCTGTGTTCCTGTCTTTTATTTTTATCAAAATTTTCTCTCTTATATAAACCTGCCTCCCCAGAGGTATTGCAAGCTACATCAAGGACAATGTTGCTAATCAATATACCTACCTTACTTTAATAGAGATGCCAGTCATAGTCTTGGGCAGTCGTAAAGTTATCTTAAGTTATAACAACATAATTTACAGACTTTGGATTTATAGCAATTTATACCTATCTCCAACCTATTTAAAAAGGCAATCAAAAAGGCAAGCGAAATTAGACTTTTGTTTTAAAATAATCTTGCTTCGGAAAGAATATTCTTGAGTAAAATCAACTATCACAAGAACCTATGAAAATAGTATAGATAAAAGACCTAAAATGGAAGATAATTTAAAGGTGCTTTTTAAATGGGTAATTACAAATTTTTCTACCGTTTTCTGTATATAGCATTAAATGCAGCATTGATATTTAAGAGACTATGTTCTGCACAGTTTGCTAAAAAGCCTAATGGGTTATGTGGAATGCCCATAATAGGAATGACCTCCAAATTAATCTTTTCCAGTTTTTACACATGTAGGACTTACATCTTAAAAGTTGATGAATAGTAGGAAAAATGTGTCCAATAATTTAAATGCTGTTAAAGGAAGTGGGGAAAAAATCCACTTTTTTGGATTTTTTTACTTAAAAAAAAGATTTTTTAAGTAAAAAAATCCAAAAAAAAATCCAAGAAGAATTTCATAAAAAAATATTTTCTAGAAGCTGTGTGTCAATGTATATGAAATAACCTCAAGAAGTAACTTAATAAATAGATAGTTTTACATAACCTCCTCATTTCTAGTGTTAGGATCCAACTGTTTTTTTGTATAATATTTTCCACTGTCGTCTGTTGTGGCTGTATCCCCGTGTCCTAGGATCATGACTTGAGCCAAAAGCAGAGGGTTAACAAGACCGTGCCACCCTGTAAGACTTACTTTGAAGGCCTGCAACCCTTCAGTATGGGACATCTTGTGAGAGGGAATACATTTCCTACAAACTCACTTGCTTCAGGGTTTGCTGTGTGGTCTATCTTGAATCAAGTTAGCTATCATCAAGTATGTGAAGGGCAATTCTAAAGAAACCATTCCAGTGAGTTTGGAACATACTATACATAAAACGTTTTTTAATTCCACAGGGGATATATGTTAGAGGAAACTAGGATTATTGCTGTTACTTCTAGGTTTTTCATTCTGTTTTTCACTCACTAAATATTTGCCAGGCACCCGTTTCTCTCTTTGGACTTCCGAATGCCATTAAGAACCTACCTGAAACACATCTATGAATGAATATGCTTCTAAATTTTAAAATACAAAATACATTATTATTTTACATTTAGATTATTTCATCTGAAAATCTATTATTACCTAAATGTCAAGCTTCACCTTGTGATTTTAAGGGAAAAATATTGCCTTTATTTTGCTGCATTTGATACAATTATAGCCTAATTAAATGTCAAAATATCAATAGCATTATTTTATTTGTTCAAATGTACGTACTTATTCCAATATAAATAGTTTAAAAAGTGTCTCTCAATTTCATCATAACATACAAGGAGATTATTTTACTGATTGTTAAAAGATATAGACAACACACTTGCCAGAACTCAGAAATTACTGACTTCCTGAAGAGAATTCAAGTATGCATGGTTTATTTTTTTTCTTCCATAGCAAAATGGCACATGGATGAAGAATGGCAGTTTAAAAACAGGTAGTTGGTCTAAAACAAAATAAGTAAGCATTCACTTGCCAAAGATTGGTTTCTACCTGTGATGATTACAGAACAAGATGCACTTTCATTAAAACATGTGGGAGACCCCTTCTTTCTATGGATTTCCCTTTTGCTTTTCCTGAAAACATCTAGTGTTCAGAAACACGGTGATCAAATCCTGAGATTTGTATGTAGGTGAATGAACTGATGCATCTGCACCCTCGCTTTCCTTATCTTCCCCCGGTGTCCCTGAGCTCTCCCCAAGCTGAGACAGATGGCTGCTGGTTTAGTTATGTGCGTGGGAGAGAGGGACTTCCACATGTGATTTTTACCATTTGGTAGTAATTAGTTTGTTGTATAAATTAACATTAACTGAACCATTCTTCAGGCATTGTTTGTAATTATCTTCTTTGAGTCTCCGAGTTGTGTAAAGAGATAAAAAGCAGGGAAGGCACCGCTCCTTATTTTATAAAAGTTGGAGACTCTAAGAATCTGTCATTAGATAGAATAGATCGACAATTACCGCTGTATGCCCAATAGACTGAAAACTTTGAAATGATTATAAAGCGGAAAAACCAGAAGATTTTTCTGGAACTTAATGGCTTAGAAATACAATTAGGTTTTCTGAAATTGTGTGATCTTTTTTTTCCTTAAAGGCAGAACTGAATGTAAGAGAAAAATAAAGTACAGTTTGAGGGGGTTTTTTCACATCATGTAGCAAATTTTTTTGGTTCTCACAAAAACTGCCTCTTGAAGGTCACTGTCTGTCTTGTCTTTTTTCTTCTTTATATATTGCATACTTTATTTAGATGCTTTCAAGTAGAAAGCATCTAGTGTATATTTTATGAGAAGCATGAATTTTTCTGAGATATATTAGGTCTGTATTCATCTTTTTTAAGCAAAACTATTTATCGATAAGTGGGATTTGGATAATTTCAGCTTTAAGCTCTATGAAGTCACTGTTCTCTCTCCTCCATCCCAAATGAAGATGTTGGATATGAAGGAAACAAATAATAAATAACCTATGCTTCTTTCAGTTTGGTTTTGGCCTTGCTTATATTATTTCATATTATTTCTGCAATTTTCTTATTGTGTCTTTCTCGAAAGAGATCCCAATAGCTGATACCATATAACAGATTGTCCTTTAAAGCATAAATGTTTCTTTCTGGAAAAAAAAATTCCCATCTGTGTTTTTTCTTTGAAAATTGCTCTAAGAAACTACCAAGAAGAACAAATTATTGCTAGACATATTTTGACCCAAAGTATTTAAAGTGTGTCATCACACTTTTACTGTCCATAACACAGTCATAACTTTGATGTTGACAAGAAAATATGATGGTCATTATTCTACCAAGAGTTTCTTTATTGCAGCCCATTAGGTAATAAAACCTCAGTCACACCAGAATTAATATTTGTGTGAACCTGTTATTAGATTATTATTAAAAATAGAGATATATATCATAAGTAGCTATTTTCCATCATTCAGTTACTGATCAGATATTAGTTGGAGAAATTATAACTCCTACAAGTAATTCATTCCTTGCTTTTAAAAAAATAATTGTTGCAATGCAGTTCATGGAATATAATTATTTAAGGAGTTTTCAAGATTTAAAATATTTCAGTACCACTGCAAATTACTTGGAAAAATAAGAACATTTTGCCCTTATTTAGAACATCTACACTTAGTGCATCTCTGTGTGTGTGTGTGTGTGTGTGTGTGTGTGAATGAATAAAATTAAAATGAATAAAAAATATTAATTAGTTTTAAAAGCGATTTTTTTTTAGTTGTTGGATAAAGCCATCATGCATTTATATTAATCCGAGGTTAACAGAGCTTTGCCATTTTTTATTTTAATAATAGTGTTTCAAGAATAGTTTCCGGATCAGTACAAATTAGGTACCTAGAACTTGGCCTACCCAAAAAGTCTATTTATCTACATTTTCCGTAACCAGTTGAGATTCTAAATCGTGCATCTCCTTGGTATATGCATCAATTTTGATCATTTTTAAAACTCCAGAGTTCCTGAATTTTCAAAAAATTTGCCTCCTCAAAATTACTTATGCACATTATCTTTTCCCAAATGACAAAAAGGAAATAATTATTGTCTAATGTCTTTATTTGGGCTGTAAATCAAATAAACATAAAAACCTTATGCTCTGTGCTTTTCGACATGTAGAGCTGGCTAAGAAGGAAGCAGACTGAATCCTGGGGATGTTTCCTCTCCCTGCCTCACAGGGATGGAAGCGTACTCTCTTGTAAATGGGGGCCAGGAGAGAATTGGGTACAATTTTGAAGAGCAGACTTTGCGCCTGCTCAAAATCCACTCCATATACTATGTGTTACCTGCAAATGATAGAAGTGTCACTTTGATGAACTATTTTAATAGAGTGATTTTTGATTTGTGCGCCTTAGGCTTCTTAATAGTAGGCCAAAATAGTCTTTTGTGTGAGGAAAAATAGCCTTTATGTTCCTCAAGTAAATTTAAGTCCCAATTCTTGGAAGTGATGCAAAATAAACACTTCTGCTTTCAAATTATTTGATTTTTGCTTCATTTACGTACTTATGTTCATAAGAACACATAAATCTGGGCTTATGTGCACCTTTTGAAGTAATCACAATATCCTACCATTCCCATTCATAGAAACCTAAACCATTTTTTTCATTATTCCCCAAATTAGAAAAAATTTATTTTAATATTTCTTCTTTTGGAAGAATAGTTTCTAGATTAAAACCATCAGCTGTTGACAAATATCCTACACGGAAACCCCCTGAATAATTTTTTTTGACAACCATTTGAAATGCAAACTCTTGTATGACATGATATATTTTGGAACCAGAGATAAGAAAGGAGGGGGAAAAAAAGAGCAGCTCTTCTGTGGCTGTGGCTGTGAAGCTCAAAGAGAATACATTAATTAACCCAGGAGAATTTCTAGGAAGCTGTAGTGAGAAGCTGTAGCTTTGAAATCTAGTGATCTTTACCCACTGTTGGGTTTGGGTCAAAGACCTTGGACAGAGAAGGAAAAAAGGGAAAGGGGTACATTATAGGAACCAGATGTTAAAAACTGATAAAGGCTGACCAGCCCCCTGCTGCTGAAATCCAACCCCACCTCCATCAAAAAGGTGATATTCTCCTCTGAAGCCCCTATGTCCTTCGAGGAGAGAGAGACACAATTCTGGCTCTGCATTTTTCCTTTGGCCTACCTTGTTGAATGGCCCTAGAAGACTAAACAGGTGTTATCTACTTTTGATTTCAGTGCATTTAAATTAATCCTGTCAGCTCAGCTGTTAAAACAACTGTCATCTCCAGCTGTTAGTAATTTTTCGACTGGGCATTTTCACAGGTTGCCAAGATCTGAGCCTGCATTGTGTGTCTCTCTGAATGCCGTAGAGTAACAATTTGTGGGTTTTTTAAAGGGGCTTGTATTGTGAGGCGCACACATGAAGTGATCGTAATAATAATAATTTCAAATGACTCTCTGGTACTATGTTTTGTAATATATAAATAAACCATGAGCTGAATGCCATTTCTATCTATATTCTGTGGATGTTTTATATAACCTTTTGGCATATTTAATAAAATAGCTAATAAGTCCACTTGGAAATCATAAGAGAGGGAGGTATAGTAAAAAGTTAGTAGAAGATGGTACTTCACCTGCTTACAAAAGTTTTTGTGTTTTCAGGAACAATAGTTGCTGCTAGTAGAGTTATGATTTTTCTTAAACTGAAATATTCAGTAAAATGTTTTGTTTCTTTTTAACAGTTTGAATAACTCTGCACTTCCAAGCTGAGTGTAAGGTTTCTGGCTAGATCCTCCCCTACTGGACATTTTAAATCATAAGAGGCATCTCTTGTGTAACTTCAGTATTCTGGATCTATCTCAGTAGTGTCCAAAGCTAACTTCAATATTTGGGATCTATCTCTGTAGCATTCAAAGCTGGTATTGTAGAGGGCAGGAAAGGCTATTAGGAAATTCAGTCTATTATCAACAATTGGAACCCACTAAAAATGTGCAGTAATCTCAACTCTGTCAAAAAAAGACCTTATTTGCCACTCATGTAACCATCTGGAACCAATGAGTATTCCTTCTATCCTAAACTCACACACTGTAAAATCAAAAAATTATAGATTTTCTGTTTCTTGTATGAAGTCTGAATTTGGATGTTAGTGTTTTGTTTTGTTTTTTACTGTTAAAAAGTATGTTTCAAAAGAAAAATATATAAATTACTTAAATTGATTTTAAATTGTTTTTTTAGGAATAATATAATAGACCAATGATGAAAACAAATTTCACTAAAATGTACTAGTCACAAGATTTCTGGCTAACTAACACTATTTTATTTGGATTCATGTTATTCTGATGTGGAATAAGTGTACATTAACTTAGTTTAACTGTGTTCTACATTTATTAATTTCTGAGGAATTTCTGATTCCATATTTATATAAATTTATAAAAATGCAGCTAAGTTTTGGAGAGGATATTACGTGCACAAAGTAAACAGTGAAAAATGTAATAAAAAGTGTATAATGGAAAGTATTTCTCTTTCCTACTCACTCAATTTTTTCTTAACTCACTCAATTCCTCTTCTATAAGGATTCATGTAACGTGTTTTCACCTGTACGTCTCTGGATTTATCACATGCATACACATATAGCAATATGAGTGTGCATGTATACATACACACGTGCCCCAAATTTGGATGTCATTATCCCTTGATTTGCATATTAATTAAATAACACTTATTCCCTAAGAAAGCTTATGTGTACACGAACGTGAAGGATAAGGTAGTTATGATGTATATGGTATACATGTATGCAAATTACTTAGTTTATTATAGTTAAGGATTATAATTCATTGAATAACAAATATTTGATGTTAATCTGAAGATGCTTATCAAAATTAAAATATATATGTACTTTTGACCTAGTAATTCCAGGATTAGAAGCTGAATATTCTCACATATAAATATCAGAATTTGTAAGTATATTCTTTGCGACATTACTGTTATAGAGAAACTAAAAATTTTATAAGGAGACTAGGTAAGTATATTATTGTGAATTAATAGATGGATTTCTAAGAAAGTGTTAAACGTTAGAGGAGTTGATTCACAGAAATACTGAAGAATGTCCATGAGTCAGTTTTAAATTTAAAAAGTTGCATAGTAGGAAATATAATATTATCTTATTTTTAGAAGTATTTGTGTGTTTGTATACACATTTATTTTAAGTATTTAGTATTCATATAAGTATATATAATGAGTCATTAATACATGTTTTATTTTCACTATTCTTTATTAATATTTAGTCACTAGAAATTTGATCTTAATAAAAATTAACATCTTCAATTATGCTGATATGAACTACCAATGGATTTTGTTTTAAGTTTCATTGAACATTAATTGACATAGAAAGAAAGTCGTTAAAAACTAATGTAGGGGGGCGCCTGGGTGGCTCAGTGGGTTAGGCCTCTGCCTTCGGTTCAGGTCATGATCCCAGGGTCCTGGGATTGAGTCCTGCATCCGGCTCGCAGCTCAGCCAGGAGCCTGCTTCTCCTTCTGTGTGCTGCTCCCCCTGCTTGTGCTCTCTCTCTCTCTCTCTCAAATAGAATTAAGCTCCCCCTGCTCCCCCCTCAAAATAAAATTAAATCTTTAAAAAAAAAAAAAAAAAACCTAGTGTAATATAAAGAACATGTATGTGAAGTCCCTAGGGGTGTTGAGGGGAAGTTAGAGACAATAAGAAAGGTATAAAAAATTGTGATAGATAGAATACAGAGTTAGCATTGCTCCCTTTATTTCCAAAATCCTATCTGCATAAATGTCTCACTTTTAAGAATTGGTAGAAAAAGAGGGGAAAAGACGTCTGACTATGGTTGGTTGAACAAAGGGTAGTCTGACTGGTAAACAGATATGCGTTGCTTAAAAGTATATTATGTACACATTCTGGTAAACGTGAATGTATTTGTATTCGTAAGATACTCTTTTTTTTTTTAAGATTTTTTTTTTAAAATTTATTTGACAGACAGATCACAAGTAGGCAGAGAGGCAGGCAGAGAGAGACAGGAGGAGGCAGGCTCCCTGCCGAGCAGAGAGCCCGATGCGGGACTCGATCCCAGGACCCTGAGATCATGACCTGAGCCGAAGGCAGAGGCTTTAACCACTGAGCCACCCAGGCGCCCCATCAT
Organism: Enhydra lutris kenyoni; assembly: GCF_002288905.1. Lineage (NCBI taxonomy): Eukaryota > Metazoa > Chordata > Mammalia > Carnivora > Mustelidae > Enhydra > Enhydra lutris. The sequence goes on along the minus strand of NW_019154156.1, from coordinate 1,535,409 downwards.
AAGATACTCTTTGTATTAGTTTCCTCCGGCTGTCACAAAAAAGTAACATGATCTACATGGCTTAAAACAATGGAAATTTATTTTTTCACAATTCTGGAGTCTATACGTCTGAAGTCAAGGTCGGCAAAACCATGCTCCTTCTGAGAGCCTTAGTAGAATCCTTTCTTGGAATTCTTTGCCTCTTCTTAGCGTCTGGTGTTGGCCATCAAGCCTTGCCATTCCTCGGTTTGCAACCGCATCACTCTGATCTCTGGCTCTGGTATCACGTGATCTTCTCTTTGTCTGTGTGTTTACAGGACCATCTTCTTATAAGGACTCCAGTCATATTGAATCTTAATTAAATCTGCACAGACTCTATGTCAAACTAAGGTTAGATTCGCAGACACTAGGTTAAGACTTCAACATGCAATTTTCTTGTGGACAAAAGTCAACACTTAACACTCTTAAAAACATAAATACGGGGCGCCTGGGTGTCTCAGTGGGTTAAGCCGCTGCCTTTGGCTCAGGTCATGATCTCAGAGTCCTGGGATCTAGCCCCGCATGGGGCTCTCTGCTCAGCGGGGAGCCTGCTTCTTCCTCTCTCTCTCTGCCTGCCTCTCTGCCTGCTTGTGATCTCTCTCTGTCAAATAAATAAATAAAATCTTTAAAAAAAAAAAAAACAACAACAAAACCACACCTCCTTTGGAAAAAAAAAACATAAATACAAATGAGTAGATACAAGAATTGGCCATTCACAGATTGCTCTGAATTCATTTAATCACACAGGAGTTTAAATTGATATATAAAAGTGTTGCGTTATGAAAGAGAAATACAAATTGTGGAGCTCCTAGAAGTCTTGAGACAGGACACTCCACCTTAATGGACTCCTCAGTGGGAGGTGTGTACATCTCGAAGGTGACCCAGAGGGCCTGCGCAGATAGCTGGATGTAGAGGAAAGGTAGGATACCGTGCTGAAAGGAAGATGAGAAGGCCAGGAAGTAAGAATAAATCTGCTTCTTTTCCTTGTAGCAGAAAAAGCTTCCGTGCCCCTGAAAGCCAGGCTGTCACCCGGAGACGCAGATCCTCGCCTACTGTAGGCGTGAAGTGTAGGCGTGAGGAAAGTCGCAGTACCTGGGAGCACAGAAAGAGCTTATGGATGTTGTACCGTAACTCTCATTCCATTGTGACTCTCTTTTGCCAAACACATTGATGGCTTGAAAAACAAAGCCAGAAACGCCAGCAGTTTGCTTAAGAAAACTGCGTCCTTGTCTCTTCTGGTCACTATTCTTACTAGAGGAAAACGTTGTGGTTGTTATTTTAAAGGAACCGGGATGATTTTTTACACTGTAACAGCACTACAATTTTGGGTTTACATTTTACATTGATTCTGATGCTACGAACAAAGGTCAAAAGAAATGTTTGAGGAAAGCTGACTGAGGCTTTGTAATGTATTGTCAGAGTTAAACATATTCTCACCGCCTCTCAGGAGCCAAGTGTTGCAGTGAGAGCCAGTCCTCTGACTTGAGTGCTCAAGCCTGGGGAGGACAAGGCCATTGTAGAAGCTGCTTGACATTTCCCCTGGGAGGCAGGGATGGCTTCTGTATTCCTGACCCAAGCTTTCTCGTGGCGTTCTTAGAAGTAGTGTTGAGAAATGTTAGCTCTGAGTGTAGACGACTGATTTTTCATTGACCTATGGAAGGTTAACAGAAGAGGAAAAAACATCTAAGGCTGGAAATGGAAGAGTCTCACTTTTCCTTGTCTGTAGAAGGCTAGTATTGTAAGTCAAGAACAGAGAGAATCACCATTTGCCTTTTTTTTTTTTTTTTTAGTATTCATTTCACCAGAGAAAAAAATGCAATGACTCATAACATTAATTATCTACACCTTTAACTATTCCTAGTTCACAAAATCAAAGAATGTATTACAGTGATACATTTGATCTGTATCTGCAGTGCCCTTAGAGAAGGGGTGAGCAGATGCTTTCCACAGCATATATTGTCTGCTCAGGCAAATATGAAAATTTAACTACTCATACAGTAAATTATTCAATCAAATATTAAGTTTCAAGGTTACTAAAAGGAAGTAGCGGTGTAGAGAAAATTGGCAGTCTACAAAAACTTTCACTTTAGATGATGATCTTGACTTTGTTCTAAATTGTTATGCTTGACTATCTATATTTATATAGACAAGCTACTCTCTTGTCAGATTCGTAACACATTGAGTTCAAGTTATACAAAACTCAAACGTTTTCTTTTTATCTTTTAATGGTAGGAAATAGTAAAAAAGAGAACCGTAATAACAAATTAATTTTCATTAGCTGGAAAGATTGTACTGACCTTAATGATGCTACTTTTTAATGATAGTAGATAACATTTGTTAAGTGTATGGTTTTTTCCTCAGGCATCATGCACTTTAGATGTTCTCCTTTTCTATATCAATATTGATATCACTATCAATATGTAGATATATATATTTAGATACACACAATATATTGTAGATGAGGAAACTGTTCTCTAGGTGGGCTAAAGAAAGTCACTAAAATTTATTAAAAGCAAGACTTGAGGTCGAATATGTCTGGTACAAAACTAGCTTTTAAAGCATTGCGCTATATTTTTTTCTCATAGGTTAAACTAATATGATGGACACAGTTAATATGAATGCATTTGTGAAGTAATGCCTGAGTTAATTTATTCCCTCATTTCTACACATTTCTTTTAAACACCTGGGCTTGCAAAACACTATGATATACAACAAAACGAGTACCCTGGCAACCTTCTTATCCCAATTATACTATTGGGCTGAAGACATTTTTCAAAATATATCAAAAGCTATGTGCAATGATCAAGAAAAATGATAGAGAATAATAGAGAAAAAGACAGTTATCAGGAAATGATAGATTCCATTAAAAAGGCACAGATATTTTAATGGAGTAAAAAGTGGATTATTTCATGAAGGAATGATGTCGCTGAAAATAGCCAGTGTATGAATAAACAGAGATTGGGGCAGGGCCCTCTGGGGGTTTGTCAAGTGGGATTGAATTGGATGAATAGTTTAGTGGTTTAATTAAAAAACACAGAGGTTAAAATGCATCGAGTATTATCAGGGGTAATAAATAAATAACTTATTGGGGAATATAAGGCAAATAAATGGAGAAAAGGAAAACAAAGTAGATTCCAAACGTAGTTAAGCTCAGGTTTAAGAAGCCCTAAATGTTGCTCTAAAGAGTTAAAACTTTATAGGTTAGGCATTGAAGAACAATTAATTTTTTCCAGTGGGGAATGATCAGATCAGAGTTGTATTCTCAAAATCCATTCTGTCATTGATGATTCGTACTTACCACACACTTGCTTGGGTTTTGGGCTAACAGTGACAATAACCAAACAAACTGTAGTGCCATGGATATGATGATGCAGCTTATAGCTAAGATATTTTTTTTCCCATTATAATGGGATTTCAGGTGGGAGGTACTATATGGGTAGTGGGATCAGGTAGCTCCATGTTTATATGATGTATCCACTCTGGATTTTTTGTTACTTCTTTTCAGAACTTGTACCTAACTATGAACCTTGTAATATTTATTTCTACCATGAGATTTTAAATATCTTGAGACCATAAAGCTTGTTTATTTACTAAATAGCATGACTTCAGTACATGATAGTTGCCTAACTTTATTGAATGAGGGGATTGATGAGAAAATGTTGGATGCTTAGCTAAATAATTATTTGCTAAATGGATAAAATTTAAATAAACAAAACCCTACAACCCTTTGTTTTCCTCTACCTGCAGCTCTGTCTACAAACATTTACCACTGAGGTTTTGTGGCCATATCACTTTCTCCCACTGAGGAGATAATAGTCGTGCTGTGTACCATTTTTTATAAACCATTTAACCCTTCACTTTCCAGGATAATATTTAATTTACATGTCCTTTCAAACTCAGCTAAGCATCACCTCTTCTAAGAAGGATTTTCTCAAAGGCTGTTTGGAAATGTGGCTTCCGTGATCATTTTTTATGCTTACATAAGATTTGCTATTTATACTTCATAGCATTTAATCACTCTATTTCACAATCTCTTTCTCCACTAGACTGTAGATGTCTTGAGGTCACGGTCCATGTCATTTCATTTTTGTGTTCTTAGGTTAACACAATATTTGGTAGATAGCAAATTTGTATTAAATATTTGATGAAAGAATGATGGATTAAATGTTGAAAGATTTGCGAGGAGGCTGTCAGAGTGCTCTGTGGTAGAGGTAATCAAGACCAAAATAAGATTTGGCTCTATGATTACAGAGAAGAAAAAGAATTTCAGAAATATTGAAGGGTAAAAATGAAAGGGACTTGGTGGTAGATAGTATGTGAAGATAAAAACAGATGCAAAGTGACTTGCAGTATGAAGGTGCCATGAAATGAAATGGGTAAGTCAAGTGTGGAACCTGATCTCTTGTAGGGAACCGTCTCTTGAAGACGATGAATCTTCTTGAGGATATAGTGGTTTTGAGTTGCCACTGGGCCATACTGACACACTTACTAAGTTAGTGAGAAATTGGAACTTGAAAGGGATCAGGAAAAAACATAATCTGCAAACCATTCACGTAGTATTGATAGTTGGAGTGCATGAGTGGGAGAGATTTTAATAGAAAATTTAGAGGAGAGAGGGATGACTGATTTGTGGGGCACCCATGTGTGGCATATTCAAAGGAAGAGTACCAGAGAATAAATGATGAGAGAAGAAAACAAGGAAAGAAGAATTTTGGGGAAGTTAAGTTTGAATGTAGTTTTTTGTGGGTTTTGCCTTCCAGCTTTATTGTAGTAAATTGAGAGGTAAAATGTAAAATGTTTGAAGTGTGCATCACGTTAATTTGATAGATATACACATTGTGAAAGGACTCCTCTCCCCTTAACTCCTGCCATATAGTTAATTCTATAATTTTAAGAATGTTGGAGAAGAGTGGCTGGACTAGAAGTTGTTAACAGAATAATATTCTATAGTGTGGTTAAGAAATAGGTAGAACTGAAGTTTTCAGAAGCCAGATTGCAAAGGATTAAGGCCATGAAAAAGAAATCAGTAAGATGGTAAATTATGTGAGTCACAACATTAAGATTAATAATTGTTCATGGGGCATATCCATTTTCACCTGAAATGGTACGTGCATCCATGGAGGATATTTATGTAGACTGTACTGAAATGCACTGTAGGAACACATACATTTATAAACAATTACAGTTACTACTTCTCTATCCTATATACTGGGGAAGACCTAAAGGTTAGGGTGGACTTCTTTGGAGAAATACATTTCAATATTAAGGGTAATCACACAGCCAAATGATGCTGCTGGCTATGAGTAAACCATGTTTTATAAATGTGTTATGTTTTGAGATATAAGACTACAGAGTTAGTAAATATATGAGGAATCTGAGTGGCTAGTGTTGACCATATAAATCACATGGTATATATATCTATGTTCTTCGATAAAACTTTGAATTGCATCTCAAGTGCTTAAAAAAAGGAGAAAGAGAATTAAATACCCCTTTAAGTTTGTTCCATACATGATATTTTGAATTTTATGGTTGTAGCATGTACTTCCTGAAAGAAGGTATTCTTCTTTTCACAGCTGAAATGTGGATTTCCATAGAAATGCCAAGACACGGTAGTAGCAAAGATGGTGAAATGAACTCAAACACCTGTTTTGTTTCTCCTAACTGCACAATTTATCAGTGCAACTGAAAGCCTGAATGACATTTACATTTTGAAATCAGTGATAGGAATAGAATCGAAATCCAAGTATCAGTGCAATGTAATTTACCTAATGCTAACCACCTAAAAGTAATTTGTAAATAAATTTTGATAAAGAGTTAAAAAATGTTGAAAGAAAGATGTAAAAATCCATGCTTTGCTAAAAAGTGAGAATTTTGTGTATAAAATGTGAGAAATCTTGCAATATAATATTTGAGTATATCAAGCTGAGTTTTAAAATTTCACCAACAAAAGGTGAGCATTTTTTTGAAGGAATCACTCCCGTAGAAATGCAGGTTTATACCACAGAGATTTAGCATGAGAGATGGCCCACCGGGTAAGCCAGGGACCGACTAGAGTTTAGTTAACTCCTGTGTGATGACAACCACTTGCAAAAAATCTGTAAGCTATGTGGGTTTAGGAGATTGAGGCTAGGACTTTCAATTGCCACACTATTTTTTATTCTTTGTTCATCTTTTTCATGTTCTTTTCCTTCTTCTCATCCTTCTCTTCCCTTCCTAACCCTTTCCCTTCCCCTTTATTCGTACTGACCACTGTATTGTTTTTAAAGATTTTATTTATTCATTTGACAGAGAGACAGAGAGCACAAGCAGAGAGAGAGACAGAGGGAGAAGCAGCTCCCCACTGAGCAAGGAGCCCAATGCAGGACTCCATCCCAGGATCCTGGGATCAGGACCTGAGGCAAAGGCAGACACCCAACTGACTGAGCCACCCAGGTTCCCCTCACCACTATATTATAATTAGACCAGCTCCCCAGTTCTATCATGGCCAGCAAGCCCTATCCTGTTTGCTGCCCTGCGGTCCCTAGGCTTGGGTTCGGGGACACAGGAGCTAAGGGAAGAAGGGTAACAGTTCCTGCTTCTGGTGAGACTTTTTCACCTGCTTTTTTGGGAAAGTAAGACCAAAGAGGAATTGGGCTTGTGACAAAAATAGCAATTTCCTAGAGTAGTATTTCTCATTGTGGTCCAGTGCCCTACTAACGGCACCATAATAACACAGAGTGCTTTCCAATATGTTTGGATTTTAACAAGTTCTCCAAATAAACTAAGTGTTCTACATTATTATCTAATTTAATTTTACAATCCTATAAGGTAAATTATCCCAATTTTACAGATAAGGGAATAGTCATAAAAGCTACATATGATCCTCTTATAGAAATTTCTTTTTTTTTTTTTTTAAAGATTTTATTTATTTATTTGACAAACAGAGATCACAAGTAGGCAGAGAGTCAGGCAGAGAGAGAGGAGAAAGCAGGCTCCCCGCCGAGCAGGGAGCCCGATGTGGGGCTCGATCCCAGGACCCTGGGATCATGACCTGAGCCAAAGGCAGAGGCTTTAACCCACTGAGCCACCCAGGCACCCCCTCTTATAGAAATTTCTAATGAGGATACTTGTTTATGCTATGATGTACCTTCCTCTTTCAGGACCGTTACTATTGTAATTGTAGTTGGCTATGTGAGCATCTGCAGTGGTCTTTTTCTCAGAAGGCAATGCTTTAGAGGAATATTTGATACGACAGGTATAAAAGGAAAGAGTAAGAATAAAATTTTCTGCTTTTCATCTATAGTGGCATAGTTGCTTAACCCCTTGAACATTCTGATACAGAAGTTTTGTTTTATGAAGAAAAGTGAAAGCTCACCATTATATCATTTATGTCCCAATTTTGAAGTGTTGTCATATCTTTCTGATCATCAATGATTATACTTTAAGCACTCTCTTCTCACTGTGTTCATTCCCTTGGTTCATCCATGGACAAGGATTCTTTCGTTTTTTTAGCAAGTATTTATGGAATTCTTCACATGTTTGGGCAATGGGTGACCCAATTTCATAAAAGCCTTGTGAGTATTTGATATCAGAATTAAGAAAGCATCATGACATTCTCCATTTTTCTCCCTGACATTTTCAATCTCTCAAATTATTTCACATCTTTAAGCGCTCTGTTGTTTGTGCCACCAACATATTTTTTTTAATTTTGCATTTATACTCAGTACCTTTAGAAGATTGGCTTGAGATTACATTGTTGAAAAGTAGTCTAGTTTATTATCTAATGTGAAATTCAGTATGTCCAACTCTGAATCTCTGTAGATAAAATAGACTATTAAACTTTAGATGGTTGTCTCAAGCAGAAACATGCATAGTTATAAAATATGATCTGCTTAATCTTCTCTAGAACACTGTCTGTAATTTCCTGTTGGATAAAATTTGTTCATGTTAATAATACTGAAGGGGCTCCTGGGTGGCTCAGTGGGTTAAGTGTCCAACTCTTTTTTTTTTTTTAATATTTTATTTATTTATTTGACAGACAGAGATCACAAGTAGGCAGAGAGACAGGCAGAGAGAGAGAGAGTAGGAAGCAGGCTCCCTGCTGAGCAGAGAGCCCGATGCGGGGCTCGATTCCAGGACCCTGAGATCACGACCTGAGCCGAAGGCAGAGGCTTTAACCCACTGAGCCACCCACGTGCCCCAAGTGTCCAACTCTTGATTTCAACACAGGTCATGATCTGAGAGTCCTGGGATCCAGCCCCATGTCAGGCTCTGACAGGCTCTGTCAGGCTCAGCGGGAGTCTGCTTGAGTATTTTCTCTCTCCCTCTCATTTTGCCTCTCCCCACTCTAAAATAAATAAATAAATGTTTTAAAAAATAATACTGAAGAGATTTTTTTATTGTGTACTTCATAAAGACAACAAAATTATTAGCTGAGAAATACTGAAATTACCTTATAGAATATACTGTTTAGTAGCTGGTTAATGTCCATATATGGACCCTTCTTGTATAAGGTCCTTGTGGAAAAATCTTCCCTGTGTAGAAGATTTAAACTCTGTATTATTCCTTTGGTTGCTTTATGAAACTTTACCCCTAGCTGAAATTGCTGAGGGTATTGCCGCTTCGTTGTTTCCTATCCTTTCCTACAAGGACTTTGTTCAGAAATGCATCAAGCATCCTAGGTAGATTTGGCTAAATTGTTGGGGAGAAGGGATATAGTGTTGATTTTGGAAGCTCATTATCATTTTTTAGGGCATTCATATTGCATCGTTATTAATTAATGGGCATTAGAAGGAAGTTTCTAACTTTAAGTTTTAAACAGATCCTATTATTTTCCTGTTATTGTAGCACCATCTTTAACATTCTCGCTGCCAAATTAATGGGCAGGAATAAGCAAGAATGGTTAAAATCTGTAACCTTTACTTCCACTGGAAGAAAACAAGATAGAATGACTGATATTACCCAAATATTCTTACAGTGTTTTTGGATCAGGGTGAGGGGAGAGGGCAGTGGAACCCTCAGAAAGCTAAAGAGATGGGAACTTTTCATAAGTATTTACTGTGTTCCAAGAGGAGAACCAACTCTTCTAATGATAGCACAGTGACTATTTTCATGAGCCAGACTTGGTTTTTGAATTAGTAATGTTGAAGTTTCTATTTTGGCTTAAGCAGTCCGTGCATACCGCTTTTTATACAATAGATTTGTTATGAAAATTTATGTGTATATTTGCTTTTTGTAGGTTAGATATTTTGAAAATGCTTTTATTATAAGTAATTTCAGTATGTTACTAATAAAGAAATTCTAATAATTATTTCTTCCCTTTAGAAAAAGTGTCCTGTAATACTTTAGTACTTTTCCTCAATTTATCAAGTTTTTTTTTGTTTGTTTGTTTGTTTGTTTGTTTTAAATGAAGCTTTGTATGTCAGTATTTCCTGAGGGCAGAATTATATCATCATAGAGTCAGAAGAACAGATGTCCGGAGCTTTAAATTTAAAGTTAAATATGTGTGATTCTTAAGAGCTTGCTGTTTATTAGTTTCAATTCTTCTTCAATGTTAGGGATGAAAAATGGAATATTGCTATTGTGTGTGTGTGTGTGTGTGTGTGTGTGTGTGTAAAATGTACATCCATATACATATATGAGACTTCTTGTGTACTCATATATAAATGTGTAAAATCTGTATGCACTGAGATTAATCAAATGAAAAAGGACATCCAAATTTCAGGCTGCCATTTACATTTTTGCCTTTGGCTCTATTAAGGGTATAAACCCTTAATTCTCATTGATTAAAAATGGCAACCAAAGGAGAGGGAAAGATAAGAATTCTGTATTTTTGGCAGGCAGATCAAATAATTAGATCCTTAGATTTAATCTGAGTCAATAAATATGTGTTGAATGCTTATTATACCCTAGCCAATGTTCTAGGTATAGGAAATATAGCAAAGGACAAGACTGAAACCCCAAGTTTATGGATCTCCAGGGGGAAGCGTCAGATAATAAATATAATAAATAGGTAAAATATATTTTGTCAGAGAAAAATAAGTGGTACTTGAAAAAAAATAAAGCAGAGGGTGGAGATTTGGAAATGTAGGGAAGGATGAGTTTATAAATCTTCCCAGAAAAAAATGACTTTTGAGCAAAAGACTTGAAGTAGTTGAGGGAGCGAGCTATGTGGATATTTGGGAGGAGATCATTCCAGTCAGAGAATAAACTGCAAAGGGCCTGGCAGGTTTGAAGGACAGCAAGGAGGCCAGTGTGGCTGGAATGAAATGAGCCAAGAGGAGTCTAGGAGGAAGCGAGTTCAGAGAGGTAAGCGTGGCCTAGATGGTAGAGTGTCCTTTACTAAAACTAGTGAGAGCTATTGAAGGGATTTGACAGAGCAGTGGCACAAAATGTCTTTAATAGTCCCGCATAGAATATTTCTGGCTTCCTTAGAAGAGCGCCATCATTTTAGAGGTTTCAGGAGTTATTCCAGGACTTTTAAACCCAAATCAGGCATATATATAGTATCCCCTCTCCTTTGTGGAGCTTTTTTTCCCAAGAATCCATTAAGACCTGCTCTAAGAATTGGATTTCTAATTTTGTTTTTGTTTTGGACCAAAGAAACAGCAGTTTCAGTGTGCAGTCTTTTTTTTTTTAATTTATTTTATTTTATTTTTTTATTTCAAGATATTTTATAACCAAAACTTCAAGTGAAGTGTGATCCAGTGGTCCCATCCCTGCTTCATAATGTAGGAATTTGGCCAGCATGCCCACAACTCCTGATGGGTTCAAGAAGAGCATATTCTATGGCTGAGAGACACCTATCTATATCCTCAACACTTTAAAAGCAGATTTTTGAACTACTGCCCAAATGATTTTAAAGAGAAAAATTATAGGTTTTCACATCTCTGTTGGTCTGGTTGTCCCAATACTTAGTGTGGGGGGGAAAAAAAAACAACAGCAGCAAAAATTATGCTTTTATTTTAGAAGAGATCAAACAATTAAGGTACCAAAAACACAGGAGGGCATCAGGAATCCATTCTAGTAATATGATTTAAACTGATTAAGCATCTGGTGGTGATTAAGACCACTTTGAAACTATATTATTTTTCTGATTTTACATTCAAGTTAGACTCATGTTTTGCTTTCTTTAAGATGTGTAAAATACATTTACTAATTTCTCTTTAAAGATATCTGTGGTAATCTACCCTTCTCTCGTGTGTTTATAAATATATTTTACCTTAAACCTTTGCAATGTGGAAAATGTTTAAATACACACATATATACTATATAAGAATGAACAAGCACACTAAATTATAATGGAAATTACTATATTGCTGATGTCTTTATATAGTTTTCAGTTAGTGCTTTAATGCATTGGAATTGTCAAACCCTATCATTTTGCATTTAGGAACAATAGGTCTTCATTTACGAGATCCAGCTTAGTTGCTAAACACAGTTTGAGAATTTAATCTAGACTTAATCTCTTCTACCTAGTTCCTAGTTAGGCCCAGCGGAATATGAAAAGTCCGTGACCAGCAATAACTCATTCATATATATATATATATATATATACACACACACAGGCAGGCAAAACAAAACAAAACAAACAAAAAACCCCATATATATGTGTATATATATACACATACATATGGGGTTTTTTGTTTGTTTTGTTTTGTTTTGCCTGCCCTCCAACTTTCACTGTCATTAAACTCCCTGATAGGATTTTTAAGCCTTAGCTATACAGCCCAGCTATGAATATGTGCCCTTTGACTGCTTTGGTGACTTAGGAAATCTGGCTACTCACTTAAATATGCTTTTCTTTTACCCTTTCCCTGAAATTTATCCTCCAGGGATACTTCAAAGTCTTTAAAATAATGATACATTTACTTTCCCTGCCTTTCTCCATTGACCATCGCTATCTTATTGTGTTCTGTGAGGCTTTGTTCAATGTTGCATTACACTTTATACAGCTAAGAAAGAAAGAATTCAGCTGCCAGGCAAGACTTTAGGCGAAAGGACTTTGAATGAAATGGCAATATATAATTTGAGTTGTAAACACTGTAGATTCATTGTAGTTTAAAAGTATTCATCATAACTGAGTTGTAGTTAAAAGGATTTGGTAGACGATTGGGTATCGATAGGTAACAGTTAGGGGTTTTCCAGACTCCCTTTTATGTGGCTGAATGGAGCTGCATATCAGTAAGGTTCAGACTCTTAAATTACACCCTCTTTCTTGACCTTGTCATCCAGACTCCAGAGTATTTTTTAGTTTATTAGTTAAATACTACCCAGTAATTTAAATGCCAGAAACCTCCATTTTTGAAGATTGTTTCCAGGAAGGGAAAATGGTAATCAATAGAGATGCTACAAATTTTTTTTTTTAATTTTGTGCGCGCGCACACACACACACACACACACGTGTGCACACAAACACACTCTTTTCGGAGGGTGGCCTTCCCCAGACTGTAGCTTCATTGTATAGCAGGAACCTTTGGAAATTCACTAACTAACAATGCACAGCAAAGGTTCTGTTCTGTGGCTAGTCCTGCCCACAAAACTCCCATTCAGCATTTTTTCTGTTTTCCTGGATTATTTGAAGAGTTAATAGGCACATACACATGAGCACACACTCACACATACATGCTTACCCCACATCACAAAAACCACCCTCCCATTTGGCTCTCATCTAATCCTCAATTTAGCCACAAGGCAAGACTTAACAAGTTTGTGTTAACTCTATTAAAAAGATATTCAAAGGTAGTCTTAAAAGGTAAAATTTGAGGAACATAGTTGAGGTAAAGAAAGGGGGAGATTATATTTAAACTCATAATATAATCTTTCTTTTCTCATAATATAATGAAACAGATTAAGTCTCTAGAGCATCTCTTGCTAACATTTTTCATGAACAAGTCAATTTTTTTAAACATAAAGTTTGAGTCAACATTGAATGCTAGATACTCAATGGGATTAGTACTCCAACATTTAGTAGTAGATATTCGGTACTATTATGATTCACTCTTGAGGTTCTCTTTTTGAATATTTGTTTGAAACATGCTGTTTTTTTTCACACATTAGCTCAATTGTTAGAAATCATCTTCCTAATTTAAGTTAAATAGTATATTTAAACCATTATTATTAAGAGATGATTAGCATTTATAGGGGAGTCTAAATTTTGTATGACTAAGAAGTGATAGTATTTTAATGCCAGTACTATAAAAATGAGATATTCTTTCTTAGACCTAAATAAATTGGTTTCAAGTTAATCAGTTTTATTATCAGCTGAATATGTGAGCATATTTATCTGATAGCCATTTTTATTAAAAAGATTAAATACAAAATTATTCATCTTTGTGTAGAAATACTATTTTTAAATGTTCCAATTACATAGAATACAAAATAATCCTAGTACGAATTAAGGTTTTTGGTTGTTATGTTTTGTTTTGTTTTTACTTTTATTAAATGACTACTCTATGAAAGGCATTATCCTATCTGTTGTAGGAAATGCTAAAATAAGTAAGAGTCAACTTGTAAGCCTATCAGGAAAAATGAAGACTAGCACTAGCATGTCATGGCAGTTTTCTTACAATGTTTCATTTTACTCAGTAGTTTACAGTCTGCTGGGAGACAATGATACATGAATCTGTAACTGTTAGGCAACAGGATTTGTGAAGAGTATTCTGAATCCACTATTAATGTTTATATTCTTGAAAACTCATAGTAAGAGAGTTTGCTTTTGAAGTTAACACCTTATAGGGAACTAGAATTTTAAGTCAATCAATATAAATGTATGTTTAGGTGAATAATAATTAGGTAAATATGTACATAATGCCCATTTTCATATTCACTTAAACAAACTAGTAAGAAGAGCACACCAATTTAAGAGAAAATCAATAAGTCTTTCATACCATATATTAAAATAGAGGATTATTCCTTTCTCAATAAAACTTTTCCAATATTCTTCTCTTGTGGTTTCGGTGAAATATTTGTTAATTCATTTTACGTTAATCATTACAATGAAGAATTATACAGAAAACACATACATCTTTATAGGTTAATGTTTAACAAAAAATTTGTTTGGCTGTAGTCACCATACCCAGGTTCCCCGTGAAAGTAGGAAACTTGCAGAACCATTCTGTCCCTTGGGAAAGTTGATATAAAATGTTAGTACCTGGGTCTCAAAATTTAAGAAGGCATTCACTCTGTGTCTTGCAAATGCTGAGTCAGTAAGTGCATGACCCCCCCCCCCCCCACCACCCTCACCCTGGAGAGTTAGAGTCTCTTTAACTCTTGGACCCTAGATGCCTCTTCTGCCTCATCCCTATTAGGTCCAGCTATGAAAGCAGAGATTCGGTTTACCTTTCTTTTTGCTGCATTGTAGTTGTAACATATACACATTTGATTGATCTACTAAAATCAAGTCTTTACCTTCTACAACTTCACCATTATCATGCTTAATCCTCACACAACACTGTCTTGCTTATGGTAACATGCATCAAGCAATTGAGTGAATGCTGCAGGAAGGCAGGAGAACCTCTTCGATGTCTCCATCCATTCCTCGTTCTTACAGTAGGGATCTAATGGCTTTCTTAAATACAGAATGGTTTTAATGTTTATATAAACACTCTATTTGTTTTTCCTTTAGTCTAATTTAGTTGATTCTTAAATATTCTTGTGCTTAAAAGTTACTGCTTAGGGCTGGCTATCACAGAATGCAGACTGTACCTTCTGGGCAAATAAAACTTGTCAAGGGTTATTTTCTTTATGAGCTGCTTTTGGCTAATGTGCCAACTTGAGAGTCTGTCTCTCACCCCGAGGGCCCAGCAGAATGCATGGCACAAAGTACATGACACTTAATAAATGCCTGTTGAATAAATGGCTTATACGGTAACTACCAATTTTTTTATTTTAAAACTTGGAGTCACTCATGATTCACATGTATTTTATCAAGAATTCTTGCAGCGACGAAAAAGTATACAAATATATATCTACTTATTTTCACATGAGGGGAATTTATAGTTAGGGGAAGATTACTGTAGTTTCAGTGGAAGTTCTAAAGTCCCTAGGTGAAAGTCTTGCAGAAGGAAAGTTTCAAATTTTTCCTAGATTTGTCTGGTTTAGTCTTTGAAATGTTTTGCCTTGATAATTGGGTTTGAATTTCAAAACCCCCCAATTTCTTTGTAAGAGCCCATGTTACATATTGTAATTTTCAAACATAAAATTCCAAACTCATAAATACAATTTTAAAATATTTTCTTATTAGTGGATAAACTTACAAAGAGCTATGGGATAAATTTACCCCATATCTTCTAATTTTTGCCAAGATCTCTCTTATCTAGAGACATATTTGAAACTGGTGTAACCTTTTTATTTTGCTATTTGTCAAACTGTAGAGGCATCAGGGTTTTAGTTAAACTATGCTATTTGCCAAGAGTCACATTGGCCACCATTTACAAGTTAGTTACTAAGTCCCAGTAACTCATATAAACAAACTAATCTTCAGAATTCAGATTGTCTTGGAGAATTTTTAATTGGCTAAATTTGTAGTCAATTGATCCAAATGTGAGTATTTGATATCCACAAGAGCACAGACTGGATACAGAACTGTAATAAAGTTTCCATAGACTAGAGTAGTTTTTATGTGTGTACAATAGCTGTCACTGTCTAGCTTATTAAACATTGCGTATGAAATGCTTTCAAATACAATGTCTTTTTCCAACAAAAACAACTGAAAATTCAAGCATAGTTGCATAGTTAGGCAAACTGGGTCTTAGATAATAGAACTGGAAGACAGAATGATTTACTATTTCATATTTGTGACTTGGGCCCCAGAACATTTCTTTTATCATTTAGCTTGAGTTCTGTGGCCTTGCACTCCCATGGTAATAGCCTCTTTTTCTTAAGAAAAACGGACTCCTCTGTATAATTAACTAGTCTTGATTTCTGGTAGATGGGCTGGGAAAAAGTAGAAGTTTGCTCTGAAATTTTGATCCTCAGCTATTGGTAGACTGGTAACATGGTTTATTGAGTTAGAGAACACTGGAAGGATTAAAGAAATAGAGCTTTGTTGGGATGCCTGCGTGGCTCAGTTAAACGTCTGCCTTTGGCTCAGCTCATGATGTCAGGGTGCTGGGTTTGAACCCCATGTCAGGCTCCATGCTCAACGGGGCGCGTCTGCTTCTCTCTTTCCCTCTGCCCCTTCCCCCTACTCATACTTTCTCTTGCACACTCTTACTCTCTTTTCTCTTTCTCAAATAAATAAATACTTAAAAAAAAAAAAGAAAAGAAAATAGAGCTTTGTCAAGTCCAAATGCCAATATTGCTAATCATTTAGGTGACATTGAATACATGGTCTGGATGTCACAGCTAGAAAGGTCCAGGATTAATTTACATAGTCATGATAATGGAAGTAGGCAGTGTAACTAGTGAAAATATGCAGATTTTATTTTATTTAAGGATTTTTTTTTTTTTTAAGAGTGAGAGAGAGCGTAAGGGGCAAAGGGAGAAGGAAAAGGGTATCCTAAGCAGGCTTCACACCCAGCACAGAGCCTGATGCAGGGATCAATCTCACTACCCCGAGATCACTATCTGAGCTGAGATCAGTCAGATGCTTAATCGACTGAGCCATCCAGGTGCCCCTTAAGAATTTTTTATTTTTAAGTAATCTCTATACCTAATGTGGGGCTCAAACTCACAATCCCGAAATCAGAAGTTGCATACTCCATCAACTGAGCAAGAGAGGCACTACAAACATATGTAGATTTTAAAGAGAATTGTCCACAGAACTTTCCTGTGTGTGTGTGTGTGTGTGTGTGAAAAACAGAGGAGTGCAGGGCATGGAAAGAAGGACCAGCAAAGCAGCCACAAGGGAAATATGGGAACACAATGTAATATCTTAGAGCAGTTATGGTTATTTATTGCAGGCGTCATATTCAGTTCTTGATAGAATTTTTATTTTTCAAAGACAAGCTTTCCTTAAAAATTTTATCCAGATTGAAGAGATGCTTATGGATATTTTGTGAATCATAACACTTAAGATGTGATTATGAAACAATAAAATTCACATAAACAGAAAATTATTTAAATGAAGAGAAATAGTAATATCTTCTGGCAATTAAGTAGAACACATAAACTGGGAAAATTAAAGCAAATGTTATTCTATTACATACATTTGTTTTCCAATTTTATAGTTATAGTGATTATCACATTGAGCCCTAACTGGTAGATACATTCTATATGAACATATTTTCTATATTTGTTGCTGTTATGCATAGATTAAAGATTTATTACTGGTGTACTTTACATAGTCAGTTCTCTTAAGAATACTTATAGAAAACATCCTCTGGTAGATACCATATAATTCATTCTAAGAATAACTTGTGGGGTTGAGCTTGATAAAGCTGGAGTGTTACATTTTACTGAGGCACAGATTTGGTTTTTTTTTGAAAAGTAGGGAATATATCAGTGTTTCTATGTATATAGGGTTTTTCTTTTAATTTTCCTCGTCACATATATCTGGCAAAACCTAGATCAAGAAGATTTGATTTTGTTTGTTGCATTCAAACAAAAGTAAAAGTGATTTTGTGTTTTATTACCTTTTACTGTGATCTCCTTGTAGACCTTGAAATTGAAGTTGGCATACTTGTAAATATGATTTTCTTTCTTAGGTCTTTTGAAAGTTTACCTGACAGATAAATTATCCTGAGAATTCATTGGCAACTTTGGCTATATTAATACAATAGGAAATTAGCCTTCGGTGATCTAGGTTAACATTTCTCTATGTAGTATCATGCAAGTAATTGGGTCTAACATAATAATTTAAAAATTGAGGCTCTCTCAGGGCATAACTCAATTCTCGAAATAGGTTAGGCATGAAAGATAAACTATCCACGACACATATAAATCTTATCTGTAGCCTTTTTAATTTTGAAACAGCTAGCCAAAATCTATTTTGAAGTTAACACTTAAGGTTGTTTAAGTGGACAAACGTCCTTATACTCTTATAGATAAACAGTGAGAACTGCTAGCTTGCTTTGAAAGCTTTCCTAGGAGTAATGACATATCTGTACCAATTCATTCACATATGTTGGGCTTCTTGTAATCAACAGCATGTTACCAAGGAATAATTTTTCTGAAAGATTTGTTTACTTATTTGAAAGAGAGAGAGAGAGTGAGAGAATCTCAACTCCCTGCTGAGCATGGAGACTGATGCGGGACTTGATCTCATGACCCTGTGATCATGACCTGAGCTGAAACCAAGAGTTGGATGCTCAACCGCTCGCTCGCTCAACCACTCAACCAGTTGAGCCACCTAGGCACCCCACCAAGGAACAGTTTAAATCCCTCTCACTTGCAAAGATATTTAACCCTTGACTTTGCTCCTATATACGTGATGCTTTAATTTAGAGAGTAATGTAAAAAGAAATACTGAATTCTCCTTTAAAAACGGGCCAAAGGCAGATTGAGAAAAAATAGCAAGGGGTTAATAGTTCACCTTCTGCCTCATAACACATTTACTAGAAGGGATGTGTTCTGTTCTATCAATACTAGTAAGAATAGGAAGAAGCACATGTTCACTGAATATTGTTGAAAATAGGTATTATTACTGTTGGACTTAAAAAATTGAATTATTGGACTTCCTAACATATGTTAAGGACAGGGTAAGGCAGGCTTTGAAAATATGTTAACATAATTTATTGTTTTTTTAATTTCAAAGAAAGGACAGAGTTGAATTAGAAAAATGGATAATCTTTGCATTGAGAGTCAATTCTTCAATTCTTTCCTTCCTTCCTGCTTCCTACCTTCCTTCCTTCCATTTCCCCTCCCTCCCTTCCTTGCCTTCACAGATGTTCTTTGCCACATATGGTCTCAGATGTCAAGTGTAGAGGAAACAAGAATTACTGATCTAATTCTTATCCTGGTGATCAGAGACTCCTCTAATTCCCATTCCGTATTCTTTGTCCTGTGAATGTTTGGGGAGCCGAGGAGAGCCATCTGAGAAACAGGCAAGGAGGAGAGTCAAAAGAAAGTTTGTTTTTTTTTTTTTTCTTCATATACCATCTCATGCCTCCTTTTTACACATAGTAGCTTGCTTACCTTCTTACAAAATTACATTTCTTGGATCTATTTCTTATATCAGCCATGCAGATTTATAATTTGTATTTAAAACAATGTTTATAATTTATATTTTGAAAACATGTTTACTTAAATATGGCAATTCTGATATCTGAAAAAAAAGATTAATTGAGAGACTCAAGGAAAAGGTTACTAACCTTCTCATTGGTCCCTAAGATACTCATTTTTGTCTTGTATAGGGCTTCTTTAGCTACAGTAAACGCGGAAATAGTACAGTTTGTTGGTACTTAATATGTTTCTTTGTTTAAACTCATTAGTATTTCCATATTTCAATGAATGGTGCCTGGCACACATTATGTGCTCAATAAATATTTGTTGAATCCTTCTAATAAGCAGTATATGATTTCTACTTTCCATGTTCTTGTCAAATGGTATAAAATCAGAACTCTGCTGTTACCAAAACCGTTATCAAAAGCTCAGTTTTCATCAGATGCTCAGCTGCAAAATAGAATATTCATATCTGATTACTCTAGACCCAAACATAACTAAAGGTTTCAACATTTTATCCCTGGGTGAAGCAGAATTTCATCATGTTCCATTCTTAGACCATTGTACAATTGCTTTTATTAAACTATGCTTTGGCATTATATCATTACTTGGCATTGAGGACTTTAAAAAGAAATGTTCATAAAAATATGCTATCGCAAGGGTATATAGTTCACTAAATCAAATCGGGTATTCCATTAATGAGTACCCATGGGAAGATTTGCACTTAGATTTGTGCATCAGGAAAAGCTTTTTTATACCTATGCAACTGATTTTTTTTTTTTTTATCTGATGGACATCGTGAAACTGTAAACTGTTTCTCCTGTAGCTCTGAATAGTGGGAATCGCTAGAATTCATACCATACCTTAGGTTTCTACCTGCTACTTTGTGGCCTGACCCCTCAATTCATTTTATCCCAAATCATTCCTATCTGCATTTTGCTCACTTGTTTTTACTATGTCATTCTCCATCTCTCAGTAACTCAGGTTTTTTTTTTTTTTTTAAATAAGTGGAAGACACAAAACCAAAAGTGAATATGGCAACTTTTTCAAAACAGTGTCACACCTATTTTAGCTGCCATTCCATCCTTTTATTTTGCCTATGCTAGTATCTGTAAGAATACCACTACTAAATATATGTGTATGAGCAGTTATCCTTCTCTCTGTGTTCAGATGGTAAAACAACTTTCCCTCCTTTCAGACCATTTCTTCTGCTATTGCATCTCAGGGTCTCAAAGAAGAGTCCTTTCTTTTTTCTTACATATTTCCCCAATGTAGGTGATAGATGTGGTCATTGAACCTTGAACTATAATGTGAATTTATAACTCGTATGTCACTTTACAAATAACATCAGTAGTGCTTCTAGATTTTGTAGTACATCTATACTAAGCTGAAGTATCTTTGATTGATGGGAAGACGGCAGGCACTGTGGTTTATTTCTCAAATATGCAGCATAACACACAATACTGTGTTCTCTTAATAATGAGTAAATTCCCATGTTAGCAATAGGTGTTCCTTGTAAGGAATATAATTAGGATTATAATTAAGTTGGTATTGATATATTTCAGGTGGCAGTGTTCATCATATGTGCAACCCTTGGATCACTGCAAATGTATAATTCTCTTTAGCCCATAATACAGAAAGGAGACATTTTTAATTGCCCTTCAGTATAATAGAGTATGCAACATCTGTGACTAGGATTCAGGAAATCAGACCTACTACAAGCACTTCTGCTGACTCAACATAAAAATCTCAACATCAGATGACTTTGCGTCATGTTTATAACCACCCTGAACAATACCTTACAATGACATTTATAGAATGGAGAAGATTTTAGAGTCTTATTGCTCTCAACTTATACCTTACTGACAATAAAATGCTTTGTTTTCTCAAGAACTCAAAAGCATTTTAATTCCAATGTCCTGTAAAATTACATGACCACTGTCTTATACCCTTGATAATTTTAAAGAAGGTAAATGTACTGTAAAGTAGAATTATAGAATTTTAAGTTGTAAAAGCTGGTTAGTTTCTTAGCTGATATGTGACATTTCATATATTAGCCTGACTGATATTTATGGAGTATCTGTTTTATATTGGGCACTGTTCTAACTCTTGGGGATACAAAGAAAATAGGAAAATAAAATATAGTCTCTTCTCTTAAGGACTTTACTATTTAGGTGGGAGACATTAAAAAAAAAAAAAGTCTATAAATTATAGCACACCCTGACAGATGTTTCAGTAAGACAAAGCTGATATTCAGGAGGTATATATTAGTAAACATTAAAATTATTCCTTACAGTTGGTTACTAACCAGTGTCTCAAGCTACTACTCTGGCTGTTTCAGTCCTTCCCTTAGGGCCACTTTGGCTTCTCCAACATCCAAGAATTTAATGTCTGGCAATTAATGCAGGGCTTTCATGGCCATGCTTTACTTATTGGGTCTGCAGTCCTCCTTGTTTAATGTGTTAGATTTTTATTTATTTAAACATACTTTGACTATAACCCTGGGATGCAAACATGCACAGTGATAACCAAATCAGACTGAGACCCTAAGGAGGGCTTTCTGGAGGAGGTTCTGCTTAAATTAAGCTGACTCCTAAAAACTGAGTGGACCTTAGTTAGAGGAAAGGAGAATGATGATCCATCATAGGATCTACAATAATTAGTTCATTATTCAGTACTTATTTGAAAAAGTCTTGAATCAAGAATTAAGTGTTTCACAAAGCAACTGAGTGTGGCATGGGACACTTTCAGTTCTTAAAAACTTCTTCCTCTTAAGCTTCCAATAATCACCAAACTTGGATCCTATTTTGTAATTAGTGAGCTTGAATTGCTTTTGTAAAGTCATGAAAAAGAGTTGATAATAGGGAAAGAGTGAGCCAAGAGTTCTTCACATTTCTTAAAATGTGCTCATACTACAGACAACATTGGAACTTGAGAATGTCAGATCTTCTCCTGATTCATAAATGAAAGTCTAAGTACTTTTACCATAGCATTTACTTTCATATGATAAATACTTGCTTTATTCATCTACTGAGATAAACCTACAGTTAATTTTGAATGAATATTTAATCTTTACAAATTACCATGACAAGGTATCTAGAATTTATGTGGTCTAGGACATCCTCTACCCCTCCACTCCAGTACCTGAGATCAAAAGAAGTTCTGTGATTTACCTAGAGTTATATAACTTTGGTTAAGTACTCGTGGGAGAAATAGTCCCCTCTGACCTTTTTTTGGTCTGCCTGACAGGAACTATGTGGGCAGCGGTAGCGGTTCTCAAACTATGATTACAGTAAACCCTGCCTTTTCCTATTAAAGCCAAAAGAATGATCTTACTAATTTGTAAAAACAGAAGATAAAAATGTTAACAGAAATGATTTTCTTTATTTTGTTTTTCTTAATTTTATAATTTTTTTTCTTAAACCTTTGATGTTAGTCATGGCTTACCTGATGACAAGAAAAGTAAAGAATGACGCAGACAAATATTAATAAGAATTTGAAAACAGTAAAAGTTACTTACCTTAAAAATGTATTTGGTTTGTGGATTTGTCATTCTTTGGGGTTCGAGTTGCATACCTACCCTATTAGAATTTCTTCTAGGAAAATAATTCCTGATTGCTATAACAGGAGAATTGGTCTCCCACAAGAGCACTATGATTTCTAGGTTTCTGCCACCTGAAAAAATAGATGTTTTCTAAATATTTATTGAATTGAAATAAATTAGACATTTCCAAAACAGTACCTCATTCCATTCATGTCATTTTCCCAGAAATTCCTGAGAATTCCTTTGTTGCTAGTCAAGATCTAAGTAATAATGGTAATCACTGAAAAGAGAATATGTGTGTTTAAAATAAGGACTTTTGATAATTTAAACAACATTAACCTGAACTTATTGCCTAAAACCTGTTACAGAGAGTGTAGAGTCTATTTTTTTCAATATTCTAAGTGGAAGGATGTCTTTCTGGTATGATTGAAATGCCAGCTGTTGTGGGATAAACCAATGATTTCTTAAGATCTGTAGTCTATTATAGAAAGACTTCATTATTCTTGGAAAAAGAATTAGGTAAGCAACAGTGAAAGAATGGTTTAATGATTCTTTTTAAAATAAAAAGCACTGAATTGATAACTGGAAAAATTGTTCTTATTTTAAATTCAAAGGAGCTTAAATAATGTGTTTTTCCCACTATTTAAAATTTCCTCATAGTCTGCTTTCCTGTTTGTAATTCTGGCCCAAACAAGAAAAGAAAATGCCAGCAAAAATGGGAGTTGTTGTTTTTTTTTTTTAATTTAACAACACCATGAAAAAAGCTATATTTCTTCTATTCTTGTTTAATTTTGGAAAGACTAGTTAGTAGATTTAGATGGACTTAAGGATTTGTATCATTCTTTACATCAAAAGCATTTCCTATGCATTCTAATGTTTTTTTTTTCCAACTGTAAATCATGTAAAAGTTTTAGGAACACTTTTTAAAAAAATGGGTAGCATTAATAAACATTATTATCTGTATAAGTGATTTATTCATAGGTTTCTAATTAGCGAATTTGGAATTGATGAAAAGAAAACAAAACAAAAAGTTGTTCAGCTATATTTTTTGTTTATATAATTCTTTCTTAAGAAAGTAAGATTATTTGGGGCGCATGGGTGGCTCTGTGTGTTAAAGCCTCTGCCTTCGGCTCAGGTCATGGTCCCAGGGTCCTGGGATTGAGCCCCACATCAGGCTCTCTGCTCAGCGGGGAGCCTGCTTCCCCCTTTCTCTCTGCCTGCCTCTCTGCCTACTTGTGATCTCTGTCTGTCAAATAAATAAATAAAATCTTTAAAAGATAAAAAGAAAGTAACATTATTAGATTTAAAAAAACGTTTTGAAATAAACATCAAAATTTGCTATTTGATTTACTATTTGTAATGACTCAGACTCTTCACTGAAATATTTTTATTTAACTTTGCAACATCCATCCCTTGTTATTTTTTTCCACAAATAATTCATGTTTAGTTTAAATACAGATGACACCAGTTCAGCAGTGATACTAATCCTTTAATAACAAACTGATGGAAATGGAAAAATCAGGTTTTGAAGAAAGTAGATTTTGATTTACAGCTTCTACAGACTAATTTTAAATATTGAAACATGGTGAATTCTGTGGCTATCCAAATGGCTCTCAGGTTGAAAAACAACCGCCTCATAGAATTTTCTTTATATAATTTGCTTTATATAATTTCCTATAAATGTTTTTAAAAGTGTGTATCAGAAACAGTTGTTTGTTGTTGTGATCTTTCCCAAAGAAGAAATGTCAAGCTTTGATTAAATGGATGACAAATTTTTAATGTCCTGAAGAAAGCATTGCACTACTCCTTCAAAATCGAGGGATCGGGGCACCTGGGTGGCTCAGTGGGTTAAGCCTCTGCCTTTGGCACAGGTCATGATCCTAGGGTTCTGGGATCGAGCCCTGCATCGGGCTCTCTGCTCAGTGGGGAGCCTGCTTCGCCCTCTCTCTCTGCCTGCCTCTCTGCCTACTTGTGATCTCTGTCAAATAAATAAATAAATAAAATCTTTTAAAAAAAAAAATCGAGGGATCAGGAGAAGTTTGTGTGCTCACACAAGACCATTTCTTGCTGCATGTCCCCATTTTATTTCTGTTCATATATAAATGTGTAATGTGTTAACCGAATAAATCAGAGAGCCACCCACAGGTCTGAATGGAACTTTAGCAGCTCTGTCATCCAGTCCTTCATCTCCAGGGAGAGGCCTACGGGGATATAGAGTTTGCCCAAAGCTATCCAATGACTGGTAAAAGAGCCAGGGCAGGAACCAGTCTCCCATCATCAAGCCTTTTGCTCTTTTCCATTACTCCCCGTCTCTTTATTTGTTAGATTATTTCAAAAATTTATTCAGAAATCTCAGGTGTTAACTGTTCAGCAATTAAATTCTGACTGAGTTAGGCTGTTAAGAAGACTAAAACAACTGGGTCATGGAAGATTAGTTATTTCTTACAGAAATCCTCTGGGTTATAAATTCCATGAAAGCGGTGAGTGTGCCCAATTTGTTCATTCCTGGGTTTCCAGATGCTTGTCCAATATCTAGTACATGATAGGTTCTCTATGTATATGTTGAATGTTGAAGAAATGAATTTTAATGGCCTTTTTGGAGACTGTCAGTCCCATGCCACCAAAACATTAACAAAATATGTAACTTTTTTTTTTATAAAATTGTGATAAATTTACTGTGAAATTAAGAAAACAATAAAAAAATAAAATGAAAATTTCTAGGTACAACTTAGATTTTCAACAGAGATTTTAATCTGTGGATTAATACCCTCTCTTCTGCATCTCTGCTTGCAGTGTAATTGCTGTTTTTGTTACTTGTTTGCTAGGATAAGGACAAAAACAAAGACAGAAGAGTAGTTTTCATATTAAACTCATGTTTGGCTAGAGAAAGTGAACTTCTCTTTCAACTCAATTGCTCAGCATTTGGTCCAGTTTTCTATATTTCTAAATAAAATAGCTAAAACTATTCTTACATTTTTGCTTAATTCCATATAGTCCAAAATGTCATTTAATTATTCCCTTCTCTCCTCAAATTGGTACATCTTTTAGGATTGCACCACAACTAAGGTTTTCTTCTCATCAAATTGCTGCTGCTTATACTTCCAGAAACCAGGCATACTTCCTCTGTCTTTCATTTATTTAACCTTAAACTAACATTTAAAAGTTATTTTCTATGATGTACACTTTGTTTAGGGGCTAGAGATACATTGATTAGCAAGGTAGGCTCTCACAGAATTTGTATTCTAGTAGAGGTAGACAGACAAGACCATTTAAGATAGAATGTGCTACGAAGAAAATAAATCTGTATCATAAACAGTGACTATGATGAGCTAATTTAGATATAATGATCAGAAAAGGTCTGCTAAGGCAGTGACTTTTGAACTGAGAACTGACAGGGATGACAGTGTGCTTTTCTTCATAAGAAAGGTTTTCAAGGCACCTTACAGAAGAGCATTCATTAACTCGACGATCAGAGATCTCACAGGCTTGTAAATCTGATTTTACCAGGGCCCTGAGAGCAGATCTGTCTTTCTGTCGGGAGATTCACTTCATCTAAGCTCAAGAGATTAATTAATTAATTAATTAATTAGTTTCTGGAGTATACTTGACACACAATGTTACGTTAGTTTCAAGTGTACAACATAGTGATTCTCAATCTCTGTAGGTTATGCTCTGCTCACCACAAGTGTAGCTACCATCTGTCAGCATACAGTGCTATATAATATCATCGATGGCATTCCCTTCACTGTGCCTCTTATTCCCGTGACTTAGTATTCCATAACTGAAAGCCTGTATCTCCTACTCCCTTTCACCCATTTTGTCCGTCTGCCTACCTCCTCACCTCTGTCAACCAGCAGTTTGGTCTCTATATTTATAGGTCTGATTCTGCTTTTTGTTGGTTTGTTCATTTGTTTTGTTTTTTTTAAGATGCCACATGTGAATGAAATCATATGGTATTTGTCTTCCTCAGTCTGATTTATTTCATCTAGCATAACACCCTCTAGGTCATTTCATGTTGTTGCAAATGGCAAGATCTCATTCTTTTTAATGGCTGCATAATATCCATGTGTGTGTGTCACATCTATTGATAAACACAGGTTGCTTCCATATCTCAGATATTGTAAATAAGGCTTTAATAAACATAAGAGTGCCTATATCTTTTTGAATTATTATTTCCATTTTCTTTGGATAAACACTAAAACCACATTGAAATATCACCTTACACCTGTCAAAATAGCTAAAATCAAAAATAAAAGAAGTAATGAGTATTAGCAAGGATGCAGAGAAAAAGGAACCCCTGTGCACTGTTTTTGGTGGTGTAAATTGGTACAGCCAGTGTGGAAAATGGTGTAGAGTTTTCTCAGAAAATTAAAAATAGAAATACCATATGACCCAATAACTCCACTATTAAGAGATTAATTTGTTTAACCAAAACTTAAATGTGTAGTTTTAAAATAAAGAATAACTACTACTCAGTTCAGAATACTGAAAATCCTTATGGCTAAACAACCTTTTTCTCTTCCTGTAAGTAGATTCATATGAAAATCCAAATAATTGCCTTAAAGATGTTGGTAAAGGAGTGCCTGGGTGGCTTAGTCAGTTGAGTGTCTGACACTTGGTTTCAGCTCAGGTTGTGATCGTGGGCTGGTGGTACTGGGTCCTTCATGGGGCTCCTTGCTCTGTGGAGAGTCTGCTGGAGAGTCTCTCTCTCTCCCTCTGTCCTCCTTTCTCCTTCTCCCCCTACTCACATGAGCATGCTTGCTCCCTCTCTCTTTTTCTCTCTCTCCATAAATTAATTAATTAATTAATCTTTTTAAAAAAGATGTTGGTAAGGATGTTATTAGAATGAGGGAGTTATCTAAATTAGATATTTATAGCGAAAACACCTACAACAATAAGGATGGGACTGGCTTCTGTTGGCTGTAATTTCAGGCATCCATCTCCACCTGGGAAATAGCTTTGCCAGTGTGTCCAGGCCCTTGGTCATTTTGGCTGAGTCTACTTTTCTGATTCTTTCCTCTGTCCATCCCATCTCAGTCCTCCTTCCTTTCTCCCTCCCTATTTTGGATGCCTAGAATTCCTCTCTGACTGACATTGTTTTTAGGTATGTTAATACCTTCAAACAGGTTATATTAAATTCTTAAGGACCCGAGGAGCCATTCTGCTTTTACATATATATCTTTCTGATTTTGTCCATAGTGTTTTGATCCTAAGTTTGTTTTTTTGTTTTTTTTTTTTTTTTATCGTTAGAGAATTATGTTTTTTACTACCAAATTTTGGGGAAAGCATGAACCCCATCTACTCAGTCCTTATGTTTACCTAGTTGAAGATTGACACAAGATCTAAGCTTATATAGAAGAATGTGATTCCAAGCTACTTTTTAAAAAGCATACATATGTATAAACTTTTAGGTCTCTACTTCTGTTGTCCATTCTAAACCTTTCCTTAATGTTGAAAACTGAAGATATACTGGGATACTTCATGATATGCCCATGGAGGTTAGAATGAAGTTGACATTTCATGTTTGTTACCTATTTCAAATGTATTAAATGTAATGCTGTGGAAACAT
The DNA here is from genome assembly GCF_002288905.1 of Enhydra lutris kenyoni. Taxonomy (NCBI): domain Eukaryota; kingdom Metazoa; phylum Chordata; class Mammalia; order Carnivora; family Mustelidae; genus Enhydra; species Enhydra lutris. Next base: position 1,507,195 of record NW_019154156.1, on the reverse strand, counting down.
CTTCTTTGTAAACACACACACACACACAAACACACACATTCAGTCTCACCATTGAATCCCAGTCTTGTTAGTGTAAGTGGCCTTTAGTTTCTCTAACCTTAAAAAGTTATTATTTTCTGTCAGTTTAGCTATCATCATGACTCATTGTTTCAGTTTAACTTAGCCTAAATAAAAGTAGTGTCTGGATTTGGCCTTTAATTTAGCTCCAGTTTTTAAAATTCTCCCAACTGTGTTGATTTAGGAATAAAGAAAAAACATACTCTCCAGAGAAAGACTGATTGTGTTTTAGTGTGGACAGGGAAAAAAAAAAAAAAATACGAGAGGAAAGAGGGAAAAGGGAAGGTGAGGGGAAGAGGAAGAGAAGAAGAAATATATTCAAATAGTTCTAAAGTTTTACTCTAAGTGTTTAATTTTCTTTGGCTGATATATTTTTTCATTTATTAATAGTCTACCTGAAGCCAATTTCCTTCTTTTACTTTTCATCTCTTCAAAGTAATTTTTGAGTTACTTTAAATGCAGGAGTGATAGTGGTAATGAAATTAAACGATGCTTTGTTTTCCCTTTTCTTTTAGAAGAAGGCAGTCATGGCTGTTTTTCACAATCAGACCTTGTGCATACATGTTTTCTTTACTTCCGTGCTTTCTGCTGTTATCTATGGTAACTGTCATCTGTTAGCATTATCATAACACATAGATTAGAAAGGAGGCAGCTTTTAGGATCATGGTTAGTTGGCCAAAGAGGAAGATGAGAGATAAGGAAGGAAGGAAGGGAAGAAGGAAGGAAGGAAAAGAAAGAAAGAAAATCCTCCATAGTAACAACAGTGGTTTCCATTAAAAGCACACACACCCACACACACACACACACACACACACACACACACACACACACATACACACAAAGAAATGCAGAAAAATTAAGCTACTTCTTATTCTTACATTTGGTGCCTTCCACTCTACCCAAAATATGGGTACTGTCATCTCAGCCTTCAGAGAACATTTAACATTCTGGGTGGAACCAAAAGAATCCTCAGGGGAACATGGCTGCCAAAACCAGTAGATGGAATACAAGTGGTTAATAATTTTTTTCGCAGAAAGAACTCTTCTATTTCATGAGTAGCAATACCACCATTCTTGCCCGATCCGTCTCTCCCTTTTAGGAATTTCTTCTTCACTTTGTGCACACCCAGCCCCAGGTCTGCAGGTCTGATCTTCTCGGATCTAGAGCAGAGCCTCTACCTTATTTCCACTGTGATAATTCTTTTTTTTTTTTTATATTTTATTTATTTGACAGAGAGAGAATACAAGTAGGCAGAGAGGTGGGCAGAGAGAGAGGGGGGGAAGCAGGCTCCCCGCTGAGCAGAGAGCCCAACACGGGGCTCAATCCCAGGACCTCGGGATCATGACCTGAGTGGAAAGCAGAGGCTTTAACCTACTGAGCCACCCAGGCGCCCCTCCCCTGTGATAATTCTTATTCCCTACCAAGACGCACTACCTTATTGTGCCCCTCTCAGGTGTTCATACCGCTTTTTATTTTGCAATCATATTTAAAATACTCGTATGGCTGTATGTTGTCCACTTCATCCATGTGCTCAGTATTACCAGCTTCCCAAGGCCTCCAAAATAATAGTTGAATCAAGTCAAATAAAGTTGAATCATTATTCAGTGGCTACGTACCATTATTCAATGGCTACGTACCATTATACCGATAGAACTGTACTATCTATACCAATAGAACTGAGTACTATCTATACCAATAGAACTTTTCTACATAATGTAGGTGCTTTCTCACTCTCTCTCCTGTTTTATGCTCTTGTTCTAATTTTCTTTGAACATTTTCTTTGCTGATTTCAAATTTTCTTTGTTGATTTAAAATAAATACTGCCCTATTCAAGAGCTTTGGACTAATTTTAGCCCTGACATATTTCTTTCTTCTCTATTTCTCATCACACTCACCATCAGGACCCCCTAGTTAGTCCTTTCCTTTTTTTTCCTTTGCTTTATGCATATCAATTTTTCTTAAAAAAAAAAAATCTCTCTAGTTATACTGTAAGATCCTGGAAAGCTGGAATTTAATCTTACTATTGAAAAATACAAAATACCTAACAAAGTGTTGAGTTTACTTTTTTGACTTTCCGGTTTTCTTTTTTCTCTTTAATGACATGCAATCTTGGGGCGCCTGGGTGGCTCAGTGGGTTAAAGCCTCTGCCTTCGGCTCAGGTCATGATTTCAGAGTCCTGGGATTGAGCCCCGCATTGGGCTCTCTGCTTGGCAGGGAGCCTGCTACCTCTTCTCTCTCTGCTTGCCTCTCTGCTTACTTGTGATCTCTCTCTCTGTGTCAAATAAATAAATAAAATCTTAAAAAAAAAATGACATGCAATCTTATTTGTCTTTTAGTAGGGAATCTCAAAATTGTTTCAAAATTAAGGGAAAATGGCTGCTATTTCTGCTGACGCAAGCAGTTAGGGATTAAGCTGCTTTGAATTAAATTATGTAATTTATTAGATATACTACCTCTATTTAGTATATAAAATATTGCCGTATCCAAATTTTGCAGGTAATCCTAATATGATCATGTCAATCTTCATTAAAAACAAAAACTTTAAAATTTTTGTCAAGAGACTATAAACAAACATTGATTTGGGGAAAATTTTGGGGATCATCATGATAGCTATTAATGGTCCGTATTGAATATTATCCTTCAAACTCACACATACACATACACTCACAGTCATGATCAAAAACAGAATTTTATCTAATTAAGACAACATACTGGGTTATTGGGTTATTTACCATTATATATGCACATATGTATTTACATATGCATATATTTATATTTATGTACATGCGTGTGTATAAAATCATAGATTAAAAAAATACTTGTGGAAAATTTCCTAAAACCAGATGCTTGGGATCAAAAAATGTTGCCAGAAAATTAAAATAACAAGAATTTCTCATGCAATTAACTTTAAGTCAGTGTTTTTTACTCAAAATTCATTTTGTGTCAAATTTTTCTTCATCATATGGACTAGAAAGAGTTCTAGCAAAGGATATGACTGTATTATAAGTATGCCTTTTAAAGTCACAGATATCTTCATAATATTGCATGATTTTTAAAAAAATCTACCAAACTAAGCATGGTTAGTTATTTTTGAATTTTATGTGCTCCTATTTATTAGAGTTATTTTGCTACATTTATTTTTGTCATGTGAAAGTTCTTGTTGGCCCACACTAGTGAGTCTCACAACTTTTAGAGGAGTCTGAGACCATTCAGAGAAAGTTAAATTATTTTATTGGGTTCAGATGATTTTGTAATAAGTGTAATGCCTCCTTCTTGCAGTGATTGCTCATGAACTCGCTCTTGTGGTTAAAGTATCATGAGGAAAAATTCAGCACTCCTTAAAATAATATCTGTTAAGACCTCTATAAAGTGAGAATATTGTTACATGATTATTTATGAAAACTGCCATTTTGTATTTAGAGGCACAAGAGTTAAACATTATAATTCACTATGGAAAAGTTTTACTGTGAAATTATCTTATGCTGGAAGCAATAAGGCCACACATTGGTCATAAACGTGGAATAATTTCTCTAGTACAGTTATTTTTCTATCTGGTAAAATGACTTAATAATCTTCTATTTCTTGCATGCACTTAGATTGTACTCTCCTCTGACCATTTTCATCTGAGATACTTTGCTCTCATTTGTTTGTGTTGGAGGGGGAGAGTGGGTTCTACCCTCCATGGCCTAGTTTCAGACACCAATTCAGGCCCTTTTTACTTTCATAAACCATTTAGACACGTGGGGTTTTTTTTTTTTGTCGTGAGCCTCACCGGTCTGTTATGGAGAAGACATGAAACTTTTCATCTCTCTCTCTCATTCCCTTCAGTCATCTAAACCTCTGAGCAACAGAATTACAACACAAGGTCACTGCACAAAAACATAGCATACAATTTGGCTCTCCTAGCCCTTCCTGCTAAAGGAGAGGGACTTAGGGATCTGATGATGTCAATTCCTGCTTCAATTCCTTCAAAGCCTTACTATCTCCTTATTTTGGTATTCAAGGTCTTTTATGATATGATCTCTCTTTACCTTTCTAGTTTTAGTTCCCTCCACTTTCAATATCCATATGCCCTGGATACATATAATATCTTTGAATTTCTTCAACTTGATAGATTCTCTTTTGTTATTGTGCCCTTCCCGATATTACTTCCCGGTGATTTACTGCTCCGGTGATACTGCTCTCTTCATTCATGTGGAAAACTCCTAGCTTTCAGAAAGTGGCTTAGTTAACCTAGTTTTCCTTTGAACGACTTCTTGCATTAAAATCCTTCTTTCCCTGAGATAGACAGCTTTGTTGTGTGTTTCCTAGCATCCTGAACCCACTTCTGTCAGAGTTGCTGGTACACTGGTAATTATGAGTCTAACTTGTGTTTTTAGGTCAGGGAATATAGCTTTCATCTTTGTAACCACAGTGCATAGCATAGTGATTGACACACTATGGGCATAGAATAACGTAGAATAAATATTTGTTATGTATGTTATTTAACGAATAATAGGAATTTCTATTCTCAGTTCTTAACTCATGTTGATTTTTAAAGAAATTGTAAAGACTGGGATATTATGCCCCCCCCCCTTTTTTTAGAAAATATAATCACATAGAGATACAAAACTTTTTCTTGCCTATATGCACATAGTAAAGTATAGATTCAGTGTTTAAATGATCTTTTAAATCAATACAAGTAGACTGTATTTAACATTTAAACTGGCGTTAGATTCTAAAGTCGGGGGAAGGATAGTTAGAATTACATTTCAAAATACACAGGGATTTGCCATATTGGAGACTATGATACCATTGTCATTTGGTCAGTCCACCGAAGTATTGCAACATATTTGTTTCTTTGGTTGAGTCTTCAATGAAGTTGTTGACTTGAGTTTCTTATTGAATGAAATGTATGTGTCTTTAAACGTAAAATCCTCTTTCGGCAGAGTGAGATGCTCAAACTGGGATGAGCAAACAGGAACCAACAGAGGAACAGCAAGCAGGCTCAAATTATGTGTGTCAACTTGGTGCAGCTTATTGAGGGTACTGACAAACAGAATCATCTGCCCTAACTAAATTGTTAATTTTTGACTTATTTTTCTTTTCATTCCTGTTTTAAATAAATGTAGTTGAATTGAGATGGATTATTTGCGTAATGTAACTCCAAAGTAAAAGAATGAAGGGTATTTTTTTGCCATATTCACACAAATGCTTGTCACAGTTTTATAGATCCTTCAGAAAACTTATACTTGTAGATGAGAAATTGTATGTGTATTTGTGTGTATGTGCATACAGAAACTTGGGACCAGAGGCAGATATTATGATCATTGGTTGTCTTTCTGACATAATTGATGTGTCTAGAAAAAGCCAAAATTCACCCAAAATTAGAAAAAGGTGAGTCTCAAATGATTTACAAGACAAGGAAATCATATGGCTATTAGTTCCCCGTAACCTATGCTGTTCTAATTACTTTTGTGATATATTTAATCAGAGATAAACAAGTATAGCCTTGCCTATATCATCACAGTAAAACTCTTTTCACATATAGCATCCATGAGAGAAAATTAAAAAACTTGGATAATGAAAATGTTTCATTTTATACTCCAATTATGGATTACTTGAAGAGTGGTCTTCCCACACAATGGGAATGACTTCCAAGTCATACATAACCTTGAGTCATCTTAAAGCAAAGAGGATCTCTAAGAGTCTGGCAGAAATTCATACACTCATTCATTCAACAAATATTTTTTATGTATCTGATCTATGCCAAGCTTAAGTATAAGAAATGGAAGTACATAGTGAGCAAGATAGATAAGTTTCCAGTTCTCCTTGAGTTTATATTTTAGTTAGAAAGAAGAGAAAAAAAATAATAAATGAATAGATAAGATGATTTCCATTAGAGATAAGCACTTTAAAAAGTAAAGGGAATTTGATAGAAATAGACTGAAAGTGATAGTAGGGGTGTATTGCTTTGGACGGTACATCGAAGAAGGCCTTTCTGCAGAGGTGAAATATGAGTTCAGGATAAGTGGAGTTAGTCATGTGAAGTTTGGGGGAAGAGTGACTGAAATAAAGTGAACACAGAACTCAAAGTGGAAACACAAGAAACAAGGGTAACTTCACTAGTTGGAGAAATGGCATGATTGCCTCGCTAGTACATGAAGGCAGAGGGGCAGCAAACGACTGGAAAAATGAACACAGGCCAAGGATCATATAACTCTGTCTGTAGGCCTTGAAAGAGATTTGGATTTTATTTTAAGCACAAGTAATCAGGGATACCCTTGAGAACTCAGAAATCATCACCAACAGGAGCTCAGAATTGTATGGCATTATGTGCACTCAGTTCTATATGCAATATGTCACCTATAGTTACTGTTCGTAGGCTGGGTGAGTCAGTATGATTACTGATTAAGAAAGCAAACTTGGAAATTCAGCAGATAGGAATTTGAATACTGACTTATTTCCTCACTAGGCGTGTGTCCTTAAGAAATGACTTAGCCTTTCTAAATCTCAGTTTCCTCTGTAAAATAGATGATAGTAATAGTACTACTTCTGAAGGTTGTTTTAATAATTAAATGAATAATTGCAGGAGCCGCAGCACTACACATGATACATGGTAAAGAGTCAATAAATATGAATGATTTCATTCTTATTATTACAATCAAAATAGGGAAGAGAGACAATGCCTAATGTGGCTCCAAACTGTACAATATTCATGATATTTAGAGCATTTGTTTAATGGAATGGGGATTACAAAGTTGTCTCTTTGGTCTTGTAATTTTTCTCATTTGATAAGCAATATAGGTTTTTCACAGCCATTACAAATGCAGAAGCTGTTATAAGGAAAATTCTGCTTTGCATACACACAAAAGGAGATAGGTAGCTGAATTTTGCATATTCTAAGAGAGCATCCCACCAGGGAAAATCTCCCTATAAAGTCATAGATTCAGATTAAAGATGTGTCCCAGAAAAATTTCTTTTAGTTAAATGTATAGCTATGTAGATGATGTAATATTATTTTCTTCACATTTCTCCAGTTAGCTAGTATAATATTCTTACATTATTATTATTACTATTATTTCTTCAGGGAAAATGATCTGAAGAACAAGTGTCAGTGTAAGGACAGAGGACTCCTCAATACAGAATTGCTCTTTTCCTCAGGGTGATAGAATGTGAAGAATTTCTCACCTGCCTTTACTTTATCTTTTTGCTATGCTGATGCTATCAGAGTATAATTCTAATACTAATCAAAATATTAAAAATTTTCTGTGATTAAAAAAATTCAGAGAAGTGTGTCTGGGTGGCTCAGTGGGTTAAAGCCTCTGCCTTCAGCTCAGGTCATGATCCTGGGGTCCTGGGATCAAGCCCCACATCGGGCTCTCTGCTCAGTGGGGATCCTGCTTCCTCCTCTCTCCTTTCCTGCCTCTCTGCCTACTTGTGATCTCTGTCTGTCAAATAAATTAAATCTTAAAAAAAATTTTTTCAGAGAAAAAAAGGAAAAAAATATAAATGTTATTTTTCAATGCCAACCTTTCATATCATCCCAACAATTTGAATGAAATACGTTTGGTAAATATTCTGGCTAATTCCATTTATAATTATTACCAAAATATTTAAGAGTAAAGTTTCTTTTTTTCCTTTTTTTGCCCTTTTCCCTGCCATTGTCAGTTACAGGACCCAGATCAAAGTATCAGTTTGCTGAAGAAAATATATATTTAAACACAAAATGACTTCTTGGGGTCACTAGTTCTAGAATACTGCTAAACAATGAAATTGCTCCGCTTGCTGGTATATTCACAATGGCAGTAGAAGGGGAACATGATGTTGATGAAGATGATGAAGGTGCTGATAGCCGCTGTCCTCTGTGAAACACTTAATGTGTGTTGGACACTGTAACAGTCATTCTCTTTCTTTCTCTTTCTCACTTTCTTCCTGTAAGGCAAGCAGGCATCATAATTTGACTTTCAAAAGTGAGCAAACTGAAACTGGTTAAATAGCTTGCCTAAGACCATTTGTTAATAAAGAACAGAGCCAACATCCGTGCCTAGTACTTCTCCGAAGTTTCTTCTCCTTCTGTATTACCTTTGGTAATAAAGTGATGAGGCAGATTTGTTCAGCTATCTGCGAATGTATTGATTCTTATTAACATTTTCGTGTTTTATATTCGTCATTAGGTTTCACAGTGACTTTCATGGCTGGTATCTTTGTATCTCCAAAACCTGCCATAATGTACAAACTCCACGTTTCAGTCCCCCTTTTTAAAAAGATTAGCAACAAGTTACAACTTAGTGAATGTCCTCGTAACAATCAAAGGGCTGCAGTCTTTATAGGTACCACTTACCGCTTTGTTTTTCCGAATAGATTCTTTTCCTCCTATCCGCACTGCCACGGGTTGGCAAATTGATTATTCCTAGTTGCAGGTGAGTGTCAAGAAAGTAGGAACCCAACAGTGTTGAGTTGCAGAAGTAAGATTGGACTTCTTTATTTGAATAGTCTTTCTGCTACTTTCACTTTACAAATAACTAAACATAGATATTCGATACGTGAAGACGGTGATGTTAATAAGCCATTCGAACATGTAGAATTCTTGAAGATAATGATTTACTTGAAGAAGCGCAAGGTTATTATGAGTTCTGTCACTCACTGAGCTGCTTGAGATGTGGTTATTTGAGCAGTACATTACTCATAAAGATGGAGATGTGGAGAAGAGCAATGATGACAAACACCTAAAAATATTGTACTGAGACACTTTACTTTGAGAAAGTCATTTAATGCCTTCAATAGCCCTAGATGATAGGCATATTAGGTATATACTCATTCCTGGGGCACAGGAAGTTAAGTAATTTTACAAGATGTCTGGCTTGTAAATGAAGGAGGAAGACTCTGGCCACAAAAAAGTACCTGCTCTTAACAACTACACATAGGATTTCACAACAGTTAAACAGAAATATATATAAAACACTTAAAAGTTAACACCGCTTAAACTCTCTGTTAGTAGTTGTTAGTATTACTGTTGTTTAGCTATTATTATTTTAATATGTGTTTATATAAAATTTTTTATTGTGGGTTTAAAGGATACTTTTCCTCTTATTTTAATTATACATAAAGAAATATCCCTGAATATTTAAAGATGTAAATGATTTTGCATAATATCAGTCTTTCTTATTTCTAGCCAGCTTTTTTTATTAAATGTTGATGTGATTTTTATATATTCTAATGCATATCACTTAGATCTCTAGAAGGGATGTGTATTATTGATTTTAAAGATAAAAAGCCTCAGTGGAGAAGATAAGCTTACACTGTGTAAAACACAGTTAACACTACCATGGAATAAATAAAAGGCCAGAGATCAAGGCACCAAAAAAAAAAAAAAAAACAACTCCTTCATAACTACCTGATATTTCTACCATTTCCCTCATTCTGCTTATTGAGTTGGAAGGTACTCGTTCAGGAATTTCAGGTTTGTAGAGATTTCAGAAAAGTACTTGAAATTCTACTTCTATTTTTTTTTTTAATTTCCATCATAACCACTTTGTATTAAAGGCAGGCATGCAAATATGCAGGAAAATTGTAGGTCTTCTTGAACTTTGAGACATCCATTTTGGCAAAGTGGGAGGCACACGTTTGGATAAATTTGTATGTACCCCCTTCCATTTGGGTGCTTAGTCTGAACTGCCAGACTTCAGAATTTTCACATTTTTAATATACCAAGGTGGGTTCAAACAGCCCATTAGTATAAGGAGTATTTTTGAAACTGTTGACATTTGGCTACTGTTCTTTCATCCACTGTTCTGTAGTCTTGACAGAAACTTGGTTTAACTTTCGGAGAGAAAGTGAAAGACAGAGAAAGGTGTCTATATGAAGTGCCCCGGAGAGAAGCAGAACTCCTGCAAGGCAACCTGTAGGCATCGAGTGTGACACTGTATTAACCTTTTTAATGGACGTATGTAATAAAGTGACATGTAAATGGAGCACAAGGGGAGATATGACACTATATCTGGAAAAGGATAAAACAGTTGGTTGAATACTGGGCTATTATAGCAGTTTGCAAACCTTGGATAAACTCAGTCAGTGGTTGTATAATTGGTTATTCAATCCCGACCCTTGTTCACAGCTCAAAGCCAGGAACACTGAGACCTGTTGCCAATTTGAGTGAATATAGTGACTGTACTCGGCCGGGGCCTAACATTGGAGCCAGGCCTTTTCCTGTGGGCTGCTTTCCACCATGTCTGGGACTGGCTCAGTGACAGTGGGTCTTTTGTTGTGAAAGGCTGGCTGGTACTCCCCTCCTTTGCAAAATGTCTAACAGCTACACAAATATAAGAAAATAGGAAAAGGGACTTACTGTAGCTTTTCTCTTAGTAAGTTAATGTGAAGTTATTAGTTTTCCTTTCTTTATTTTTCTTTTCTTTTTTTTTTCTTCTTTTTTTTTTCTTTTTTTCTTTTTTTTTTTCTTTGCTCCTTTTTGGGGAAAGTCTGAGTGAAGTAAATCAACTGAAAGAATGCTTTAAAAGCCTGCTTCTAGATAAGAATTGAATCTTGGTAGTTCTTGATTAGAATATGATATGTATGGATAAATTTATAGTAATTGGATTCACAAAAATGGGTTTCTGAATATTTTTACTTCTCCTCCTCTCTCCTGTGAACCTTCATGTACTAAGAAGTTTGTTTTTACTGAATATCTCCTCCATGACTGAAAGATACAGCATGTTTATAAACCTGTTATGAGTTTAACTTTATGAAAACAAGGACCCTACTACCTTCTCTGCCCAAACACACTGGAGAGAAGCCAACAGACTCACCACTCACTGTTGCTAGTCTAGTAAAATTTGAGAAATAAATCAGTGAAGATTTTGATTTGAGTGTGTGGTATAAAGAATACCCAGTCTTCTTACAGTGCCTGATTCATAAAGGAATCTGTAACCAGCTTGCAGTATTTGCCAGTTAGGTGCTGCTTACTGATAGGGTGACAGTTCCCAGCTGCAATCAATTATGCTTCCATTATTTCTGTTGTTTAAACAGGCCGTGGAAGACTAGTTCAGAGCATTTCACAAAGTGTATCTTAGTTCCAAAACAAAATAAAGAGCATGTTAAAAACAGAAAAAAGGGGAAAAAAAAAACCACAAATACATTCTAAATCGCGATTTTTTTTTTCTGAGAGTATTTATAATCTCTTTGCCACCCCTCTCACCTCTCTGATTCCACCCCACACACCCAGCATTTATAAAATCACACACACAACACATAGTGTTTGATTTAATGCTGGGTTGCAATTCAATCAAGAGACTGCTGAGGTCATATAATATAAATGGCCACGGTACTTCTTGGCTTGGTTATAGCCTTGATCATTCAGGGCTTTGTTTTTGTTAATTGAGTAGGCTCCTGCTGGGAGGGGGGGAGCACCTAAATATTTTGGACTATATGTCACTAAAAAGAAGTTGGAGTCTAAAAGGTAGTGGTGGGGGGAGAGGTGGAGGAGGGGAGGTTTCTGCAGTGGACGAGGGAAAAGGAAAGACGTTGTTCTGAAACCATGACAGGACAAAGGAAAAAGAAGCAAATTGTTTTTGAATAGAAAATTAATCATTGAAAAGGGACTGGCTGTTGTGAAGCAAACATAAAAATAGAGGAGCATTTAACTTGAAATATATGAGAAAAAGCACTATAGAAACTCCAACAGAGGCATTTAATGGAAAATACACCTGGCCATCTCATTATAAGTACATCCCTGGGAGCCAAGTGTTATGAGCATTAGTAAGAAGGTGGTATTATAAAAAATTTGATTATAATCAAGCTTAATGTATTTGAGGCTTAATAAAAGTATTGTATGGCGGTAGTGAGTATCATGGCATAATAGAGACCTCTTAGTATTGGATTGTTCATAAGTTTTGTATTTCATAATGTTGATCTGTGGAGGCCTTTGCTTCCTGATGGGAAAATAGGAACTTGTATGGGAAAAGAGATCACAGAATCATAGACCGGCCCCTATTAACCCCAGAGAATGTAATTCAACATATATCTTATCATCTTAATCTCCAAATATTCTTTTCGTTTAGATTATAATGCAATATTGTATATAACAAACAGATGTCTCCCCTAGGTCACTGTTTGTAATTTAGTAAATTGTAGGTGTCCAACTGGAGAGTCTAGAGCTGCCGGTGAAGAATGAATGTCTGAGATGCCTCATTAATTTAATGTAGGTAAGAGGCTGGTGGGCTTAAAGGATTTGGTAGTAGCCCCATTGAGAACTACCTAAATGTAATTCAAATAGTGTGGAATAAACTTTTTTTTTTTCCCTATTATTTTTCCCCTCCATGCTGTGAAACCTCACTGATCATTATTTTTTAGGCACTTAATGTGTCACGACAAAAAAAAAAAAAAAAAAAAAAGAAAGAAAAAGAAAAAAAGATAAAAATACACAGAAAGGCTGAGATATGTATGAAAACAAGAGTTTCGATTAAACTCAAATCAAGTATTTTTTAAAGGTGTTGGGTTTTAGTTTTTATACAGCTCCGTTTGGCATGGAACTCTTCACATGTTTTGAGATTTGGCTTTGCTGCTTTATAATTTTGAGGGTGCTGCGCTATAATCTGAACAATTTGCTGAGAAGAAAAGAGAGAAATAAATAACCCAGGTTTTACATCTTGAACTCTGGACCAGAATAATAAATCGACACCTACTGTATAATTGGGAAACCTGTTAGATTATGTATCTACTTTAATGTAATTTAAAAATTTTAGAAATATTCTTATAAAGAATTTAATCCCCTCATCAAAGTAATTTCTCATTCTTTGGTAGTTGCCATGGAACAATGATGTTTTTTCTTTCTCTAGAAATGGAAAACTATATATATTTTTTTAATTTCATGAGCATATAAATGTTAAGTACATAATACACCTTTTAACATTAAACTGTTTGAAATAATAAAGATCAGTTTTGATTGTTACAAATTTACTGCAAACACAAGTTTAGTTTGCACAATTTCTTGCAGTAAATTATTTGCCTTCAGCAAATAGGATTATAGACAGCTACAATACTTGGAATGATTTATTTATTATACTTATAATTCAACTGAAGATCTCGACTACTATTATTGAAACACTTTTAATTCTTAAAAATGATTAAATATGTGTTTCTAATTTATCATCATTGTTCACAATGTTTTATGTGAATCTTCTTCCCAGAGGAATTACAAGATTTTTCCGAAGAGTTGAGGGCAGTGAAGGCTTTTTGTAACCATCTTCAGGATTCATCCTGGTGTTCACTTTGGATGGGAGATCTGATGTCCTGTAACAGGGACCCTGTAGGGCTTAAACACACTCTGGACCTTTTTGTGAAAACTGAGATAGCAGCTTCCTGGAGTTTTCGTGTCCCTCAGGGAAAATTCCCAGAGATATGAACACTTTTGAATTTCTGACCTGAGCAACATAGACTTCGGTGGCTTTTGAAAGACCATTCCCAATTTTGTAAAAACTTGCTCTCTGACCCTCAGGTCAGAAAATTTGGTGGTCACTTTACTGGATTCATCCATCCTTTGGGATGAAATATTGACCTATATCTTAATTTTTTAATTGCTGCCATTTCATTATACTTCACTAAAATCCCTAGGCTGTTCTAAATAAGTTTTTTTCCCCCCTACCTCTCTTAATTTTATTCTATTAAATCAGTGGATCATTAGGAAAACATGGGATACACATCATAGTGTGGTGAACATCCCTTGAGCCCTTCCCACCGCCCTCTTTTTCTCTTCGGGTACATTTCTGATGAGATATCTACAAGATAATTTAATATCATAAATGTGATATTAAATATATGTGTATGTGAAAGAGAAAGATTTAAGGGATATATATCTCTGTCTTTTGTTTATTACATACATGGGAGTTAAGTTGTTCAATGATTACTTCAGGAAGGCTAAGTGTAAGAGAAAGAAGGGGGTATTCAATAGATCTCTCTTTTCTATTCTATTCTGTCTCCCTAGATATTTTTCTGTCCTTTCAAATGTCTTCCTCTCAGTTATTAGATTTGAGACATGATTCTATAGATGCTATAGATTGATGTTTTTAATATACTAAAAAGGGTGTCTGGGTGGCTCAGTTGCTTAAGTGGCTGTCTTCAGCTCAGGTTATGATCCCTGGGTCCTGGGATGGAGCCCCACATAGGGCTCCCTGCTCAGTGGGGAGTCTGCTTCTCCCTCTTCTTCTGCTGCTCCCCCTGCTTGGCTCTCTCTCTCTCTCTGCCAAATAAATAAATAAAATCTTTAGAAAAAAGAATGTAGAAAAATAAACAGCAATGCTTCTGTGCTACAGAAATTCCTATTAATTATATTCAAGGTAGAGATGATTTTCCTTTCTACCATTAACATCCTTTCTAGTATTAGTAATTTGTTGTCCTCCCATTCCTTTAAATGAATAATCAGGATACTATCCCACTCATTCTTCTCTGATTTACCATATTGCTTGCAATGTTATTCTACTGTTCTTCTCTGAACCTTAGTTCTCAACCATGAAAAGAGGATGCCCTTGTCATTTAGCTGACATCTTAGGAGCTTCTCTTTTTTCTTCGCTGCTTGCATAAACATAGGTACCTCTCTTATTATGTGTGTAGTACATTGTTTTAAATAATATATATACATGAATATGCATGTGGTCACATGATTAATGATCCCTTAAGATTTTTTTTTTTTCTTAAAGATTTTTTTTATTTATTCATTTGACAGATAGAGATCACAAGTAGGTAGAGAGACAGGCAGAGAGAGAGGAGGAAGCAGGCTCTCCGCTGAGCAGAGAGCCCGATGCGGGTCTCGATCCCAGGACCCTGGGATCATGACCTGAGCCGAAGGCAGAGGCTTTAACCCACTGAGCCACCCAGGCGCCCCGATCCCTTAAGATTTTTAAACAAAATTTTTGTTCCCAAGACTCCAGTAATAATAATTCTTTATTTCTCCCCCCCTTTTTAAAAAAGATTTTATTTAATTATTTGACAGAGATCACAAGTAGGCAGAGAGGCAGGCAGAGAGAGAGAGAAAGGAGGAGGAAGAAGGCTCCCCGCTGAGCAGAGAGCCTGATGCAGGGCTCAGTCCCAGCACCCTGAGATCATGACCTGAGCCAAAGGCAGAGGCTTTAACCCACTGAGCCACCCAGGTGCCCCTATTTTCCCTCTTTTTAATAAGTAAAGCATATATCAGCTCCTGGTATTTCATTATTGCATTTTACTGTGACTTTTTTTCCCCTTTGAATTACTGTATCTCATTGAGTTGTGAAATAGAAAACTATTGGAATGTATTTGAATTTTTTTTGTTGCTGATGTTTAAATTATTACTCAAATGACACTGTGATGTTAGTAAAATTCTTTTACCTTTTTGTAAGAAGAATTCAATATATTCTACTTCACATCTTAACCACTTGAAAAAAGTTTTCAAGTTTCTGAAAATGTAATAAAATGTCTTTGTTCATATTGTTATACCCCAAATCGGTTTTCTCATCAAAAAATTACCTCAGGTATTAGGAAAGTGCAGATTCCTGGGATTCAACCAGAGCAGAAAGAGCTAGACTCTCCAATAGCCCTGGAATTTTTGCATTTAAAGAAGTTTCCCAATGACTATGAACTTCAAGGGGATAGGGTCCACTTCTGTTTTGCTCCTGTTAATATCCCCATGCCTGCAAAAATATACAGTATCTATTCTTTGTTGAATTAATCCATTCTACTATGCTTATTCATAAACTTATCTTTTAATTTAACTTTACATTGATAGTGTGACTTAATTCATATTATTTTCCTAATTACAGACAAGATGAGAAATTGGCCCTATTTTTGGAAAGTATTGCTTAGTAGACATTTTTTTTTTTTTTTTTATAGCTGGTTTGATTGATAAACAGACTATTTTTGAACTCTTTATGGTAACACTACAAAAGTAGCGTTTAGGAAAAAGTCTCTCAGCACATTTTATTTGCCATTCATTAGTGTAATAATTAAAATAAGGCATGTTCTCCTTGTTTTTACTTCAGTAAATGAAACAATAAAAGAGAAACGCAGTGACACCATAGCAATTTGAGTCAAACCTTTAGTGTCTGGTCACTGTTAGTCTATCCATCCATCCCAGGAGATAGTGAATTTTTTTGAAGTGTGGAGGCCATGTCTTAGTGCCTATCACTGTGCCAAAGTAGTAGCTTAATAGATGATTGTTAAGTAAATGAATAAATAAATAGAGTATAATGCCTCCTGATCTTCTGTGTGTATCCACGTGTGTGAACTATGCAAAATAATGGAAAGGGCAGTATCCGATTTTTTTAAAGTAGTCTGATAGCTCTAATAGTACATTATCCTGCTAAAAGCAAAGGTAATCATTTTGTACATTCCTTCAGTTAAGAAATTAAAAGAATATACCAATAGATTCTCCAAGCCCACTTTTATACCACTGACTTTTGACATTGAGAACGCCAAGTCTCCGGTGATACAGGAAAAATGAAAAATAAACTATGCTTTTCCCTTTTTCTATTTATCCAGACTTGTATCTTTTTTGTTTGCTTCCTTTTTGTCCTTTTTCTCCCCCACTTGTTCTTCCTTAAATGAAAATGTTTCTTAAAGGGGACTCTTACAGGTTGATGTTTGGCTCTTCTGCATTCGGGGGTGGTGGGGAGGGAGGGGGTCAAGCCATATCATAGCTAATGCAGGACTGTAGCTTTTGTTGTTGATTAGTGTCTAAGCTTGTGAACATTAAATGCCATTTTGGAAATCAAAGTATTGTATTTTCTAATCTAAAATTACTCTAAAAATGACGCGATCCAAAATCCATGAAAGGTTACAAGAGACCAAATATAACAAGTTGTTAAGGCAGATGGACTACTTCGGTGGAGAAGGATATGTGCAAATTTAGATATATGATTTTAAGCAAATCAGGGGATATTTTTCTTAATTTTAAAATCCGGTGCAATGTATTAGAACATAAAAATATAATTTGAATTGTAAGTAGCTTTTCAGCTCAACTGTTCAACTACCTGCATATCACAATCTCTGTTTTATTATATGAATCATGTCAGTTTTTATTGTTCATATCTTTTCAGGCATCTGGCAAGCCGAGATTGCGATTTGTTTTCACATATGTTGTGATAGGGAAGATTTAGGATGTGTAGTGGGTTAGCATCAGGCTGTATGCGCTTTAATTCTCACTTCCAGTGGTAAAACATTCTGTCATATTTTTAAAGTATTGGAATTCTTATTCTAATGTATGTTAAGTAGTTTTCTATTTCTATGCTTTTTGTATCTCCTTTATCATCCCTACCGCCCACTTCCACAATTTTAAACAACAACAACAACAAAATTGTACAAATACAATCTTTAATTTTCATTCTCATCATGGTCTTAGATATCTAATTAAATGGATGATTATGTGAATACAATCTTTTATAGTACGATAATTGCTTCATTTATAATTCAAACACATATTTAGGTAATTCTTTTCCTAAATATATCAGTAGGCATATATAATTTGCTTAAAGCCATGCATTTTTATCTTTACTAAGCTACGATGTGTTTAAGCTATCTTAAACTCCTGTTTGTAAATTTATCTTGTGAAACTAAGACTTTGCGTTAAATATGTCTCTCATTCTCATATACCTTTTGCTATGACTTATTTCTTACGGTTTGTCTTCTGTTTTTCTTTCTTTCTCTATCTCACATATCCACAGTTGAGAAAATAGTATTTCATATAAAACTTATGGAGGGTAAAATAAATAAAAATTTAAAAAAAACTTATGAAGAGTAAGTTTGGTTGTAATCGGCATCTAAGAAAGTTGGTTATCTGGGGAATAAAATAGAAACATGTAGTCAGGAAAAATTTTGGGTGGGGGAATGCTTTAACTTTTTTAAGTTGACTATTACTAATACATACACTCAGGAACATCTTCCTCTCAAATTTCTTCTATCACATTACTTTTGCTTTTCTATTCTACCCCTCTTGCCTAGGTAGTAACCCCTGGCTTCCTCCTACACTCCACTGTCACCCCTCCTATTGTTATGAATGACTACAATTCATGTTTCCCCACCCACACTTTGCTGACATCATGCATTATTTGGATACAAATGGACAATATTCATTAGCTGTGCACTTTCTGAAAGAGCCTTACACAGGAGTGTGGCACTCTCTCATTTTTATTAAAAGTTAAAATGCTTTTGCTGTCATGGGAGTTGGGGTGAGTTAGCCATGATAGAGGACAGGGCTACAGTGCTAATAAATAAAAATAATAACTGTTACCGCTGGTTGAGTGACCCTGGGAAAAAAGCACTACAAAGCTATTTGTCCTTCCCTTTCACTTGTCAACAGCACTGGCTTAAAAGCTTTAGCCATTTTTGAGGATGTAATAGGACCTATGGAATGTTAGAAAGACAACCTGTCCAAAAAAAAAAAAAAAAAAAATAAGGCAAAGATTAGTTGAGTATTTTTGTGTATCTGTGCTGTTTTGGGACAGTTCATATATGAACCTCACAGAAGTAATAACTTCCCTTGTCCCTCATGATACTATGCCTTATTCTGTATCATCTTTATTGGCTAAATCCAACTAAAAAATTCATAGGGATGGTAGATAATCAGTGAAACTAAGGGTTATGGGTCATAACCCTCAAAATGTAGAGACAAAATGTAGAGACAAAATGTAGAGACAGAGCTATCATCCTTTGGTGAGGTTTTTGAATTCTGGGTTGTTTTAGTGATGTGCAAAATGAAGCATATGTATATATATTTCATTTGCTTTTTGGAGCAGTTCTTTTGGGTGGTCATATATTAAGTTGCAGTTGTAATGCTAGTAACATTTTTAAGTGTTACTGTGCGCCCAGCGGTGTTTTAAGAGCTTTACATAAATTATCTCATTTAGTTATTTTGACAACCTTATGTGGTAAGTGCAGTTATTCCCATTTATAGATGAGTCAGTTGAAGCATAGCGAGGTTAAACTACTTGCCAAAGGTCACAAAACTAGTGAGTGATGGAGTCAGGTTGTATGATATTAAGGCTTTTTTAATGTTCAGCAGCACAACATTAGTGAGATTTTGTGCATGAGGAATACTTCTTTGCAGCTCTTTTTTAAAATGCTGCCTCTAAATTAGTTAATGTTATTTTTTGCTGGGATCTAAATTTTGAAACTAAGATAAAACATAGTGTTGCATGAAAGTATACTTAATTTTCTGAGTGATAGAGTAAATAAAATCATATAGCCTCCTAAGTCTCTCTTTTAATGAATTTTTTTTTTAAATGTGGAGAAAATAGAGCCATCTTGTGAGGAATAAACCCAAAGTTATTGAGATGTAGCAATTATATCATATTGATTATGACATGTTTAATCATGTGATGAAAAAATATTCCTTTAAAATATGGTATAAGATTAAAAATAACTGGACAGGTGTGTTAATAGTTTCAGCTTGTGCGGTGAGAAAATTTAAGCTTGTAACTGTTGATTTAAGTATTGCAATATTCCAAAAATTGATTGCACATTAAACATTTTAAAACTTGAGTCAGCAGGCCAAATTTTTTTTCCCCTTTCTGTTAACAAGCTCTTATTAACTTTCAAGTGGAAACAAACAAGTATTTTGGCACCACTAAAAGTAAAGTATTTGTAGAGCTTAATTCACTTTAGGATAATTACATATAAAAATGAGGCTTATTGAAATTCTAATGCTTTGGAATTTCAGATGTGTTCCTCTTGTGTGTTGTGGTATGTATTATTTTTTAATGTTTCCTAGAAGAAGTTGACATTTTCCGTGGCAGACTAGCTGTAGTGCTTGGCAAATGGGAATGTTACAAAGCCCATTGGTCTTCGGTGGACAAATAACTTTTCAGATATATAAAAGTTTTACATTACTAACAGTACGTTGTTTAGTATTTGCCACAAAATGTTGTCTAGGCCTGTGCATATCGTCAACATGAATTAAACTCTTACAGATATATGATTTCTAGATGTGGCCCAATCTTCCCCCTCAAAAACAATCTTCCTATCAGTAATTGAATAATTAAATAGCAACACATTGAATTGTAATTGCTTTTTGAAGAAAAATGTATTTGGCCAAGTGTTCTAACTTGGGTTTATTTTTCAGTTTTATGTTGGTCATCAAGTGAAAGCTTACAAGGAGAGAATACTGAGTTAACAACACCCAATTCAAACAGAGATCAGTTGCCCAGATCAACTCTCATATAATAATTGTTTAAAACTTGATGAGGCGAATAAAACTGGACTAACATTTCATTTTTGAAAAGTTTGACTGTTAAAAGAACTTGTTACTGTGTGTGGCATATTGAAAAGAACACTGAGCTAGGAATTAGGCTTCAGGTCCTACCTTCATCATTAATTAGATTTATGATCTTAGGCATATTTTAACCTTAGTTTACAATTTCAGTCCATAAAATGAAGAATTTGGTCTAGACTATAACCCAAATTGTACTGAGCAAAACAGTCATCTCCCAACACTGATTTCCTTGGTCAGATATTTAAATAACACTATATAATCCATAATTCACTTAATGATTGATGGTCTCTTAGCCCATAAACAGTTCTAAATCTTGTAGAAGTGAAATGTAAATTTGTGGAATGTAATTAGACTAACATGACAATGGAATGCTTATTTTGTTTGTTTTGGTTTTAAGTAACCAAACAATTTGTGTTCCATTTATGTCCAGTGTCTTTTATTTAGTAAATTACTTTGATGAAATGCTTATCTAAATGATACCTAAAGATCCCTACAAGATTAAAATTCTGATTCTATGATGTGAATAATTGACATATGCTTTTACTTCTTGACTTTGAAGAGGTATTGCTGTAGTTTGAAGTTTAGACATACTGTTGTTCCTCCCAAAACACAACTCCCATCCCTAAACGTGCAACCTATCACATGTCAGGAATAACACAGTTTAGGTTAAACTACAGAATTCAAGCATAAACAGTGGTAGATTTGGTAAGAACTAACTCCGGGGACTTTGTTTAAAAAGTCAGATTATTACACATACATATTTTTTCCTTGTTCGATTTTTCAATGAGCTCTCCCACTGCAGCTCAAGGGAGATTAAGGGAGAAAACCTACATAAACACAAAGCAAAACCCTGAGCTTGTGTGTAAAGCTACCGCACTGGAGCGAATGTGGTTTAATTCTTGGCACTGGCAGTTTGTTGGAGAATTACAATATGTTGGCATGAGTCTCTAGGTCTCATTGTTCCAGATGAGGGAGTCAGTCTTAAGAGTGTTTGGCACTGAAGGGAAAAAGGAGTGAGAGTTATAGGGAATGAACAGGCCCTAAAGAGGCAGGATGCTGTTGTAACAATGGCTGGCACAGTTGGGGGGGGCCATTCACTGGTGGGGATTGCCATAGGCATTGATGTGAAGAAACATATGTGAGCAAAAGAGGCAAGGGTGAGGAAGGAAAATCAAGCAAATGTATCAAAAGGGTCCTGATAGCATAAAGAGACAAAAGTAATCCAATTAGAGTCATCCTAATATTAATGGATTGACTGATTAGGATATCTGTCATCACCCTCTAATATATCTGATAGCTTATTTCTTACCATTTTTTTTAAATTTTAAAATATGTACACATATATGTTTCCCTTAAAGGAAGAGATCCCTGAATTAAAAGGCCCTGGCTTTGTATTCCCTCTGTTCTACTCTCTGGCTAGGGGATGCTGGGAAGAGCATCTTTCTGAGCCTTAGTTTTCTCATCTGCAAAATGGGTGTAATAACAATGCATACCATTGACAATCCTGTTGTGTCTGACAGCATTATGTAAACTGAAATACCATGCAACTAATAAGAGGTACTATTATGTCTGACACTTATTTTATTTTATTTTATTTTATTTTATTTTTTTATTTATTTATTTGAAACAGAGAGAGAGATCACAAGTAGGCAGAGAGGCAGGCATAGAGAGAGAGGAGAAAGCAGGCTCCCCGCTGAGCAGAGAGCCCGATGCGGGCCTCGATCCCAGGACCCTGAGATCATGACCTGAGCCGAAGGCAGAGGCTTAACCCACTGAGCCACACAGGCGCCCCTGACACTTATTTTAATATAGGGAGCACTAGTTTTCATTTTGACGGTAGTTGCGATACTTCAATGTTGGTCTCAGGAAAATCTGTAAAGGCACTTATAATAAAACTGTGGCACATCTTAATGTGGAAATGATGGATAATCCAGAATTTGAACTTCTGGAAAATAAGTATGTCCACAAACATACTATACCTACTCACAGTATAAAATATAATTCTACATGTATTACAAAAAAAATCTCCTTTTAGAAAATGAAATATTTAGCAGATAACTACTATCTTTTTTAGTCCATAAACACTGAAGCAACACTTATATAATTGTGTCAAATTTCACTCTAATCACATTCACACATTTAATGAACAGGTGTATTATAAATATTGGGATTTTGCCATTTGGTCTTTTACAGTTTTTGTCATTTATATTCTCTAGTCATTTATATTTTCAGAGAAATTCAGTCATTGGTACCGTGCATCCACTGTGTTCATTATGACCTTTGTGAATCATAGTTAACCGTCTTCATTAGCATCCATGGTGAAATCATTTCTTAACCACCTCTTCATGAAAGACCTGTGGAGACAGTAGCCTTTGGAGGAATACTGGATGTGGATTCCCTTCAAGCTCTTTATTTTATAGTAGTTCAGATAAAGAGGTGAAGTGGGTGAAATGATATGCTTTTGGTCCCCCTGACCTTGGGATCCACTAGGTTGAACTTAGCTCCCTATGGGCAACTTCTCAAAATAATCTTCTGAATTAGATATTTCCCTAAGCTTTAGTTTCTTAAGTGGTAAACAAATGCACCAATACCTAATTCAGAAGATTATTATGAGAAGTTTGAGATACCACATGTAAAGGACCTGGTACACTGCTTAGCACTTAGTCCTCAAAATAGTAGCTATCATTATCATTTCATTGTTGACAAGAGAGTTTGGAATTTGTAGGCAAAATAAAACAAAACAAAACAAAAAACAAAATCTTACTTCAAAAAGTCAGCTCTGCCCATTACATTTTGTAAGACCTCAGACAAGTCCCTTTTTTTTTTTCTGCTTTTGTTCTTAACCTGTGTGGTGGATGTAATAACACAATCTGAATCTTCAGGTATCGGTTATGTTAAATGAGAGACTACCGACAGGAAAAAGCATCTAACACAGTTCCTGGCGCATAGGCTGCTTGATAAATGTTTCTTGAATCTGCATTTAAAATATATACCTCATCCAAGTTGCAAATATTAGTGTCTTTCTTCATCCACACACATGACATCCCCGGGTTAGATATGTTTCTGATTTTACATCTTCCAAATTATTTGGTCTTTAAGAAGTTTTACTCATTTTTCTGTAGTGTCTATTCAAAGTCAGGGACTTGAAAAAGAAAAAAAAAAAAAAAGTGGCTCTGTATAGGAGCCTTCTATGTAAGTTAATAAAGAGGCCAGGAATGTTCTGCAGGTTTCAGAATTCTGGCGGCTGTTACTTTAACTCTGCAACTTAGACAGAAGACTTCTGTTTCTTTATGAGCACACTACAGTGAATATTTTGTCTAGCTGCAGGGGAAAAGCTTTGTCATGGACTTTGCAGACAATAGCCTTAAAAGTAAAATGGTCTGCTTTTGGTGCCGGGAGGTTCAGGGGCCCATTGTTAGTGCACAATGGATTTCTATTGCTGCATTCCTGCTTTGCAAAGGTTTGTTAGCTTTTAATGACTGACAGTACTCTATTGCAAATACCGTATTGGCTGTGCCCTGTTTACATGCTACTCAAGAATTTTTGTGGAGTGCTGGAAAAAAGAAACAGTGGTGTTTGTTTGACCTACTCTGATAAGGTTTAAAAAATGATTTCGTTCATGAAGCGTTTACTGGGAATGTAGAAACATTGGAAATCCGTGTAGAAGTGTTTTAAAGTTACTTTTAAAGCCTCAATGAACAGAAATATTGATTACAGTAAGAGATTTAAGCCGTTTTATTACTCAGAGTTGTCATTACCATTTTTAAAACCACTATGGTACAGAAAGAGAGATTTTAAGAAAAAGTAACTTCTTAAGATCTGTCTTCCTTAAAATGTAAGAAATGGAGATACCTTGTAACAAAGGAAAAAAAAAATCTTACACATTCCGTAGTAAATTGCATAGTAAATGTGTACACAGTAATTGTGGTAAGGGTGTGTGTGTGTGTGTGTGTGTGTGTATGCGCCATATGTATAGACTGCAGACTATGTGAAGCACTAACCACTCAGAGCCTTTCACCATTTTATTTTCCAGAAGTTTTTGACATCTGAAAAAAAAAAAATTCCATATTGTCATGATTTTTCCAAGGAAATTTCACCTCCACTTTGTTGAAAACTCCACATGGGCTTTGTGACTCTGACAGCCAATGGCTGTAAGATGGAGGACTGAGAGAAGTAGATAGCATTAGCCAAAGATGATGATGATGCCTTAAAATGCATTTTACTGTGGGGAAAATGAACCAGTTTCTAATAATCTTATGGTCTCTAGGCCAGACGGTCCCTTTGATAAGTTAACATGTACTCCCTTTATGCTCCTAGTAGGGGGTAAACAAATGTCGGAACAAACACAAATACACATAAACACCAATGTGGAGAATGGCAGGGTATGTCTTAGATCCAGATAATAAGTGTGGGTATTGTTATTTAGATGGAGCATACTGGGACACTTATCTTTTAGTACACTCCATTTTCTCACTGAATGCAGTGCTAATCGTGGGATTGAAAGCCATTGTAATTGTGTACCCATCTAAACGCTGACAAGAATATACAATTACATTGTTTGGAATTGAGTTTAATGTTTGGGAGTTTTATTAGCATTTATGTTTACTTATACATTAAAATTCAACACAAAAGAAGAGGTCAAAAACCATGTGATGTATAGAAACAAATATCAGACTTTAGCATAACCTTGCTCTTTAAAATATATGTGCCTTGTCTCAGTACTGGGCATTTTAAAAGAATGTGAGACAAATCTGAAATAAGCAAATAATAGGTTTCCATTTAAGGCATTACTCACTTTTCTAGATTTTGCAATCTTTGTAAAGCTTCTTTTATACCAACTTCTTCTTCTTCTTCTTCTTTTTTTTTTTTTTTTTAGTGTTCACGGTACTGGCAAATCTTTCCACAGTGTGCTTACCACCATACGATGTTAAACACATATTATAAAGTGGATGTAATTGTAAACACACAGAGGGATATAATTACATGTAGCAGGTTTAAGAGCTAATTCTTTGCCTTTTTTTTTTGCTCTGCATTTTATCAACATAATTATTTTTTGACTGCACACTAACACCCTGAAATTGACAAGCATCTATTATAGCAGGAATTTGTTCACCAAATTGAAAAACAATGAACTGCAGGTTTATATGTACCCATTGTCATAAAGAATTAGTACGGCTTTGTTCCGCAAGAGGAAAAAGCTAATGATTTTGAAACAGCAGGTGACAAAACACATTTTTCCCCCCCTGTTATCAGTTTGTTGATGAAGTCATTATGAACTGGGGCCCGGATAGGGATGGCCTTATTTTTAGCAGATAGACTTTTAATGAGCTGCATTATAAAGATAGTCATGTTGATTTGCTTACATTTTTTTTTTTCCTTTACTTAGAGACCCCCAGTATTGAAAAGCTACTCTCAAAGGACTGGAAAGACAAACTTCTTGCAATGGGATCAGGGAATTTTGGTGAAATAAAAGGTAATGTATCTGAAATTATTTTGATGTGAAATGTACAAAAATGAAGTTTATGTTTTGAAATATAACAGTGATACAGTGCTTCCCCACCCACCCACCCCCCGCCGCCCGCATCTCCCTCCTGCTCCATGCATTCTCTGTCTTTGGTGTTTCTTTTTTCTAGCTTGAAAGTGGATCTATCAGGGTTCTTGTTTTCTCTTTGTTTGTGCCTTATTAGATAAATGGAATGTCAGTTTAATAGAATCATCCTCATTGTATCTTCAAAAGGCTTTGGTTTTCATCATTTAAAAATTTTTTTTTAAATGATTTACCTTGTAAGTAAGAATGTATTTCTATCAGGGTTAAAAACTGCCCATTATGAGATGATTTTATGCATTCTACATATTAGAAGTGTGGAGGTACATAATCTACCTTTAAAACTAGAAATGATGAATGGAGAAAGCTTCATAAAAGATTGTTTTTTACTAACGAGAGCAACATTTTTGGTTTTGTTTTATTTGAATCCGACACTACATACAACTAAGAGGAAAAGTCTATGTGGACTTTGTCATACTGAATATTCATATCTTAATAAACTTTTACTAACTACAGTGAGAGAGGGTTTAATTTCTCGTATAAAAAATAGAGATAAATGGTCATTTCAGTTCATTTTAGTGTGTTTTCTCAAAGCGTAGTAGGCAGTCTATGGTTTTCTATTTGTTGCCAATAGCATGCTTGATTCTGAGTTCTAAAGGATTGATTTTGAGAAAAAAATACTTATTCATCAATATTAAAATATTTAGTTATATATTACTCTATATTTTTTGGTAGAAGCTGAATATATTTAAAATATCACCAGATTTATATTAATATACATGTAGAAATATGTGTATAAATAACTTTTTTGCATATGTATGTATGGGCACGTGTTCTCCCGATGAAAAAGGCGATTGTCTTTCTTATGGCTCTACTGCACTGGAGCTTCCTGCCGAAAGGCAGGACACTAGCATCCCAGCATTTGGAAACTTCCAGAAAATGCTGGACTGAGCCTTTCACTTTTCATCCATTCTGATTGAAGTTTACATATATTCAGGTTATGATGAAGTTTGCTTTGGTGGTGAGAGAATGAATGGTGCTAATGAACACATTCAGTAACCAAAATCTATAATGGAATCAAATTCAAACAGATAATACTTTATATGCCTTAAAGAGCTTGAAGACCAAGTTTAAACAGAACAGAGAAATTTCTCTTCCGAGGCAGTAGATCCTTTACATTATTATGTTGGATTTTTAACCCATTTGCACCCAAGATACAGGATGTGTTCTCTCCAAGGTTCTTTATTCTCCTCTGACCTAGGTGATAACTGAGAGTAGAACAGAGAAGACCGCCTGTTCCAAGCCTTGTGATCTCGTTCCATTGGAGGACAAACATTTTTCCCTCCCTCGTTTTCTTCACAAGTCAGACTTAAAAGCAGCCCCAGCAGTGATGATAAGCTTGGAGGAAAGCAGCTCCTCTCTCCTTTCAGGCTTGCCTGTGGGGTTAGTTCAGGAAGCTGCAGTACGGTCAAAAGAAGTCCCGTCTTTAATTTTGAGTTTTTTAAGCTTCACGTTCAGAGCATAAGTTTGGTTATTGTCCTCTGGTTCTGTTCAGAAGGCTGTTTTCTGATGCATTTAAAAAGCAACTGTGGATCTTTCTTCTGTTGGGGGCATGGTTATTAGGTGCTTGGATAGGTTTGGCAGAAAACTGGGAAAACAGCGCTGGCTTACTTTTCCTACTGACTGCCCGTGACAGTAGCAATTACTCTCCATTGTTCATAGGTGGCGAGAAAGTGGAAAGGATACAATAGTGTGTAGCCCTCTGGGGGTAAATGAATTTGACTTAATGGTTCTTGGGGGGTCAGACACTATGATTATGCCATGCCCAGGAATGTGGTTTTCATGCCACCTCAGAAGTTATGTGAGAACAATGGTTTAGCTGTTTTGCAGCCTTTTTTTTTTTTTTTCAAATATGAAGCGAATAAAGGTGTAAGTCTCCTGTATGTGCTCACTGTTTTGAGTTGAGATAGGGAAAGATAAGTGTGAGTTTTTTTTTAATCTGGAAATATGAACTTATTCAATTATTAGATGATTAATGATAATTGAGAATAATATATTTCATAGACTCTTTGCATATGTTAGGACATGTACAGCCTTCACAGTATTTACTGGGTCTTGTCAATTGAAACTTTTCTCCTCTGTTTATCCTGGTCAGTTTTCATTTAACTTTTAATTAGTTCCAGAAAATGTGTGAGTGAATGACTGTGTGTGTGTGTGTGTGTGTGTGTGTGTGTGTGTGTGCACGCGCGCGCGGGCATGTGCACGAGCAGGAGCACGTCCATTCTTGAATATCTAAACCTGTAGATAAGTGAGGGCAGAGCACAGTTCCCAAGCACTAGCTTCAAGTTGTTGCATGTGAGTAACTTTCAGGGCATTTGGACAACAGTTAATATTATAGTTTGGCAAAGTTCAAAGAAGGGTTTCTTGCTATTACTGTTTAAAAAGTTAAATCGATAAACTTTTAAAAATAGGGGAGATAAATAGCATTTGGTTTGGATATTTTAGCTCTCCATAAATAGCTGTCATACCCACTTAAAGTCAATCTCATTTTTCAAGAAACAATGTGGGTTAGTAAAGGTCATCCACTTCTGAGAGCATAAAATTATTTTTCATGTTAGATTATTTCACCTGTTAGAATTTATGCCATTTTATGGTCTGGTACTTTGGAAATGTGAAGTAATTAGGTTTTAAAGTTACATTTGAGACAGCCCTCTAAAGAACATCCAAAAAAGACACCAGATCCAGTTTTGCAAAATGAAACCGTTTGGCTGAAAAGCTTGGTCAGCCATCAATACATGTGTATCCACTGATGAGCTGCCTAAAGAAATTATTTCTTTCTTCTTCACCAGTCAGCTATCTTGTGCGACTGGTCCGCTTACAGAATGTTTTGTTGTTACCTATAGCAGAAGCACTGAGTAAGGGTTGTGTGAGAGGTGAAGAAATAGCTCTTAGAGCCTCATAGCTCCTGAGAAGGGGACAAAACCATGCCTGCCCTCCCGTTGGCAACCGGGACTGTCACACGTTGTTTTTAGTTCGCATGAAGTTCCATTACACTGAAGGTCATTGCCTTGGCACCTCACCTGAGCACAGTATCTGGGGACCCATGCAGCTTTGACTCATCTAAACAGATCATTTGCCTTTCAATAAAGTCTTTGCAGAGTTCGTATTTTATGGACTTAAATTTTTTTTTTTTTTTTTTTGTAGAATTGTGACCAAAAAATCTGCATGCAGAATTCTCTCAAATAATTCTATCTTGGTGAAGTTAGAAAAGCTTTCCTCTCTAGGTCCCTCAGGTGAGGCCAGATCAGTTTCCCCACCTGCCTTATGTAAAGAATTCTTCAGAGCCTTGTTTCTTTCCCACTGGTATCCCTGGAAGACCCTTTCTCACCATGCTCAGAAGGCATTAATTTAGGCTGGGAATGTGTTATATCCGGTATTCAGAAAAATGCCAGCTGCAGTTGGTATAATAAAAAATTGGCTTTTTAAAAAGCTATAATTTTGTTCTTTCTAGAAGATGGAACATAAAGGCAAACACCCGACTGCTCTAGAATGCCAGTAACAGATTCGAGGAAATAACCTATTCAGTGACACTTTGGCCTCTTAGAACTCAGGATAGATACATGCTTTTAGATTCAACATGTGGGTTAAAGTAGATCCTCTGGTAGGTGACATAACATTTTGAGATAAAAGAGATACATGGATTCAGTATGTGGCTTGAAAGAGATAATCCTGTCCAAATAACATTAGAGAATTTGTAAACAATCAGGCTTGGAATAAGAATCAGTTCCCAGGTAACAAATCTAGTAGGGGATCCTTAGAATTTTTAAATTTGAAACATGGAAACTAAAATCCCGGTTTAGGTATGTAAGAGTTTGTAACACTTTGAAAGCTGTTTTAAATCCTTTCTTTTAAAATCAAGAAAACTATTTAAGAATCACAGGTTTTGCTAATAATAACTTTGTGACTTATTTCATTTGCACCTTAACCTAAAAAATATGTCTGCACATTTGTGTAAAGGAGTTGGAAATGTTGATTACTTTTTGAGGGAACTGTTGCATCTGAAATTTGTTCATTGCAAGAGTCAGCCGTGAGGAAGGTTCATAACATACAGTCATTTACTTCTAAATAAAGTGAATGCTTAATGTTTTTAATCTACTAAGCTTGTTTTATAGTTCCTCTGTGGTTGCTTATGAGTAATGTGTTCACTTAAAAAAAAAAAAAAAACCTACTTTGTGAGAACCGGAGAAAGACTACCAGTCCACAGCATATAAGGTTTTAAAGTAAGTTTGGCAAGGTCTGAAAAAGCAAAAAGTGACTTTCTCTTTTCTGCCCATCAGCGACTTGCTCTGTCCCAGAATGCCAGAGGCTTTATGCCAGTGTATAAACATAGTAAGTGATGGAAAGAGAATGGTCAGACACGGGATCTCATTGATTTCTGTATTGATGATCTAGTCCACGAATTAAGAAGTTTTATATACCTTTCAAAGAAGGTACTTAATGATGCATGTTTTATTTTTTATTTTTAAATTTTTAAAAGATTTATTTATTTTATTATAAAGAAAGAGAGAACAAATAGGGAAAGGGGCAAAGAGAGAGATTCTTCAAGCAGATTCCCCACTGAGCAGAGCCCAATGAAGGGCTCATTGCATGAACAGTGAGATCATGACCTGAGTCAAAACCAAGAGTCAGATGCTTAACAAACTGAGCCATGCAGGATCCCCAATAATGCATGTTTTAAACAGATGCTCTTACATATTAAATCTGATTCTGTATGTGAAAATGAAAATATGCCTTCCTGAACATTTTTTCTCGTTTAAAAATACATCCATTCATTTAATAAGTATTCATTTGTGCAAGGGATGTGAAGATTCTAAAATTGAAATAATTTTAAAACCATAATTTTTTTCTTGTAGATATGGACTCCAAAACTTATACTATGCAAATTATTAGATGATGGAATTAACCTGAAACTCTTTCCTCTTTTAAACTCCATTTTTCTTCCTAGGAAGGCATGATGTAATAAAACAAAACTAAACAAAACAAAAAAAGCAAAACTAGTGTCATGTTGCCGCAATTCTTCCAAGGACTTGTGGAAATCAGTTTAACTCTTTTTTCGTTTATTGCCTCCTCTGCTCATTTAAAAAACAGTTACAGATTACTATTGATTACATGCCCGTTTACGTACAAGCACCTTGTAAGCATTTTCCTTACAAAATTATTGTGACAGAGACATTTTATTCCCAGTTTACATAGTAAGACGTGGAGACAGGGAGAGAGAGAGAGAGAGAGGAGAGAGAGAGATTAATTATCCAAAACCACATACTTGAGTTGTGACAGAGTCAAGATGTGAACCTAATCCTGCCTGTCTTCAAAGCCTGTGCTCTTTGCATGGTGCTTGGCAGTCTCTCCTCAGTAAAGTTGGAATGGATGATCTCTAAAATCCTTTAAAACTTGAAAACATTTCCAGACCCTACACAGCTGGATGCAGCGCCCTCTGAGATGCAGTCAGGATATTCTGTTCTGTGCTTAGATCTGTCCCTTAGCACACACACCCTGTTTTGTATTGTTAGCTTATATATATATTTACCTTTCCCTTGCATACTACTCATTTACCATTGGCCCAAAGTTTGGGACCCAGTTTTATTCGATGAAAGGATGACCATAAAAATGCTTGTTTTGAGAAGATTATTATTGACTACATTAAAGTCTGTAAATGTGGCAAAGTTAATGTGATTTAAACAACAACAAAAAAACCCAGGTGGCACGTGAGTGGCTTGGTCTGTTAAGCATCTGTCTTCGACTCAGTTCATGATCCCACGGTCCTGGGATCGAGTCCCGCATCGGGCTCCCTGGTCGGCGGGGATCCTGCTTCTCCCTCTCCCACTCCCCCTGCTTGTGTTTCCTCTATTGCTGTGTCTCTCTCTGTCAAATAAATAAATAAAATCTTTAAAAACAACAACAACAACAAAACACCCAACAACTGTTTTTTTTTACATTTTAAATACGATATCGGAGGAGGTGGATGGAATAATCTTGGGAAAGTTTGTAAAATTATAATTTCCATTAAAGGTAAATATTCATAATAAGAAATAGTATAGAGTAAGAAATAAAAAAGGAACATGAACAACCCTTGCTTTCACTACGAAAGTGATAATGCACACATCTTGTTTATAATATCTCAGAAGCAAAGCATCAGCCATAGGATAACAATGGTAAAGATCATAGCTACTTGTCAATGTTCCATTTCATTCTTATGTCAGTTGCCTTATAACTGAAAGCTTCCTATAGTAGATATATTGAAATCCAGGCTGAAGGCCTCTTTTTAAGATCTTTGAAGCAAAAAACCAAAAACCACTGTTTTTTTTTTTTTTTTTTTTTTCAAAATAATTATAGAAATCTGTAAGGTAAGAATATGTATAGTATTGGCAGGGTAAGGTAGAATATCAGTTACTTTATTCCATCATGTAATAAATAATGGTGTTCCTTATATAATTTTAATTGACTCTAACCTCTCAGGGTATTATGTAGCAGTAAAGGGTAGGTAGCTAAATTTTATCAAAGTTTGATTAAATTTGTTCTTAATGAAAAAGACCAATTCATAGATGTTTATAAGTTGGCTAACCCAACAAATACTCCTTTAATGAATTGGAATGATGCCACTAATACCTTTGATGAGGGAATCTGCCTTTTCTCTTTTGTTCAATAAGAGTGATGGACACTGGGGAGGGTATATGTTGTAATGAGCCCTGGGTATTATGTAAGACTGATGAATCCCAGACCTGTACCGCTGAAACAAATAATACATTATATGTTCATTAAAAAAAAAAAAGTGTCACTGAAAAAAGCTTTAGTTGTACATTTAGATTAATTTAAGTTAGTTTTTATTCATTATATTTTTAGTTCATTTAACAAATATTGCTGTCTTGCTATGTGCTATGTTCTGGAGATAGAATGGTAGCAAGTAGAGTAGACAGGTTTCTGCCCTTTTAAAGCTTACGGTATATTAGAGCCCCTTTCATTAGGCAGAATTTTTAAAGGCAGGACAACTAATGATTTTTAGATTCTTCAAGTGGAGCACCAGTTGAGAACAACAATATTTCCACTAAAAAAATTAAAATAAAGTCTAGGGGTGCCTGGGTGGCTCAGTGGGTTAAAGCCTCTGCCTTCGGCTTAGGTCATGATCCCAAGGTTCTGGGATCAAGCCCTGCATCGGGCTCTCTGCTCAGCAGGAAGCCTGCTTCCTTCTCTCTCTCTACCCACCACTCTGTCTATTTGTGATCTCTGTCTGTCAAATAAATAAATAAAACCTTTAAAAAGTAAAATAAAATAAAATAAAGTCTAATCCAAATTATAATACTGATAGTCTAACACCAATTGCTGAAGGGAAAAAACAAACAAACAAACAAAACCCTGAAAAGATTGGCTGTTGCTTTGTAACAAAGAATTAAATTTGTGGCAAATTTTTGAAGGAAGAAACATAATCCCCAGTTTACTTTTAGTGTCTCAAAATTCTAGGCCTTTCCCCTTCTTCTTGAGTAAGTTTACTCTTACCTTTCCTTTTTTTGGATAATAACGCCTAGCAATTTACTTTGATTTTGATCATTTAATTTCAAGCCATGTATCTATTTCATTTGAGTGGAATAAAACAATATTGGGGAAATGTCAGCTTCCACAGATTTTTTTATTATTATTTTTAAATGTGTTCAAGATCATTTTCAATTTGAGTCATCCTGATGAGGATTTTCCTTATGCATAGAATTGCACGGTATCAGTCAATCAAGGGCTTTTCTCTGTTCTCATGAAGTTTACTTTATTTATTTAACAAGTTGTGATGGGATGTTTGCTTTGTCCTAGGCATTACTCTGTAGATGCTGGGCATCCAGCATTGAACAAAACAAACTAGTATTCTGCTATCCTAAAGCATATACTCTATGGAAGAGTCAATAACTAAATGACTATGTTGATAAAATACAGCATGTGGTGTTAACTACTATAAACTGAATAAAAATTAAATGATGTGGCCGAAAATGAGATTGTGGCTTCCTTAATTTCATTGTTCAAGAGAGACCCGTCTGAGGAGTTGACATCTAAATTACTATGTGGTTGGATCTGATAATTTACTATCTTTTCCGTTTAAATGTAAGGTCTCTGAAGCAGAGACATTTTTGTCTGGCCTAGACACTGTGGTATCCCCAACACCTAGAATAGTGTGAGGAACGTAGAACAAACTCTTTGGATATATGCAAAAGGAATGAAAGAGAAAAATCCATCATTTGAGGCGGTTCTCTACCAGGGGAAATTTGGCATTGTCTGGAAACATTTTGGGTTATTACCACGAGGTGGGAACTGCTACTAGCATCTAGCCAGAGATACTGCTCAGCACAGTCCCCAGTAAAGGAACTGTCTAATCCAAAATATCAACAGTGCCAAGACTGAGAAATCTTGATCTAGGACAAGACTTTCCCATGGGAAACAATTGGAGTGCAAAGACTCTAATATGGGAACAACTTTTTAAAAATGCTCTTGAACACATTTAAACTTTGTGTATTGGTAGTGGAAGAACTCAAAGGAGGCCAGGTGACTGAAGCACTTTTACAAAAGAGAAATGGAAGAGATGATGCCAGAGAAGATGAGAGCTAGATCATTCAGGGTTTTGTTAAGGTAGGGAGTTTGGATTTTATTCTCTGTGCAGTGTAAGCTAAGAAATGATTTTAAACAGGTGTGTGACATGATCTGATTTACTTTTCTAAATGGATCCCTCTGACTCTGAGAAACAAACTGAGGGTTTGGGAGGGGAGAGGGATTGGGGGTTGGGTGAGCCTGGTGCTGGGTATTAAGGAGGGTACGTATTGCATGGAGCACTGGGTGTGGTGCATAAACAATGAATGTTGGAACACTGAAAAGAAAAAAAGTAAAATAAAATAGAAAAAAAAGTAAATGGATCCCTCTGAACTTTTGCTTGGAGAATAGCTTCTAGTAGGAGGAGAAGTTGAAGCAGGGAGAATGGGTAGAAAACAATTGTAATAGTGAAGGCAAGAGATTATGATGGCCTGGATTAAGAGATTGTACTGGAAATAAAGACTCATGGACTAATTTCTATGTTTGAGAGTTGATAGGATTCCCAATGAATTAGATATGAAAAATGAGGAAGATGAAAGAATATAACAATATATGGATAGTGATATCTCTTACCAAGGGGGTATAACTAAAACTGGTTCCCTTCCTTCATGACTTGTGTCACATTACACTAAGGAATGTTCTGACCTGTACTTCTGTGGAACATACAGGACTACAGCAACCACTCAAACAATTACCATGACTAGAGTTATCGGGCAGTAGGAAGAACTGAAACAGAAGATGTTTGCCTCTTACCTCAATAATCCCTAATTCCAAGGGGATGGAAGCAGGACTAGCATAGATTAAAACACTTAAGAGTGCAAACAAATGAAACATGGGAATAAATTACTATCAGTGGCACACACAAACATGAACTCATATCACTAGCTATCTGAATCTCTTGAACTAGACCATAGATACAAGCTTGTGCCCCCATAGTGTTTGATACTTGTATGATTCTCAAAAATCTAAACCTGAGTGAAGAAACAGTAGCTCCTCTTTTTGTTTGGGAGTCTTCTGGGTTTTCCAGTGATGTTGTTTATACACACAACACACACACACACACACACACACACACACACACACTTAAAGTCATAGATTATTTTGTGACTCTTAACTAGTTTCTCTAGTATTCATAGACCACTTACTGTACCTTCCCCATGCACTGGAAGAGAATTATTATGAACACCATGATGATTTAGAGATGAAGCTGTAGAGCTTATTCCATCTTAATTTAGTACTTTTATAAAAGTGGGGAAATTTTCTTTTGCAAAACTTAAGTTCCTTGGCTCAACTCTTAAGCCTAAACCAGAACTTTAGCGTAACTCATGTAAGATAATACATCTCCCCATTTCTCTTAGCTATATGGCATTCCTAAACCTGAAAGTAGTTTAAAGGGAAGTGATTTAGTCATTAAAATTTTAGATAATTTGCTATATGCCAGGTCTTCTAGTAGGTAATGAGGGTATAAGAGTTGGTAATTTACAATTGTTGCAGTCACAGCTATCTCTGCTAACTTTAGGAAACAAATGTGAAAATAACTTTTAAATCATTATAATGATTAAATATTATAATAAAGATATCTACTGTGTGAGTTTCAAAAGAAGGGAACAACTGTTATTAGTCAGAGTCAGTATATGAGTCTTAAAGAATAAGACACATGACCTGGAACATGAAGAATGAATGTTTAGAGAGGGGATGGCCAAGGTAAGACACTTATGAAGGATGGTGTCCTTTGTGGAGGATGGTAGAAAATTCATTATGACTAGAATTTAGGATGAACAAAGGAAGTGAGAGGTTGGATCATAATTAGAAGGACCTTATTCATTTTTTTTTTTTAATTTATTTGACAGACAGAGATCACAAGTAGGCAGAGAGGCAGGCAGAGAGAGAGGAAGGGAAGCAGGCTCCCTGCAGAGCAGACAGCCTGATGCGGGGCTCGATCCCAGAACCCTGGGATCACGACCTAAGCCGAAGGCTTTAACCCACTGAGCCACCCAGGCGCCCCGACCTTATTCATTCTTAAGAATGAATTGACATATTATCCAAAGACAATGAGGAAAAAGTGGAGGTGTTTAAATAGTAGTTACATGAGAAGATTTGTTTTTCTAGGAAGATAATTTTGGTGCTAGTTTGAAGATAGACTTGTAGAGACAAAAATTAGTGACAGGAAGTTCTATTAAAGGCTCCAGGGGTGCCTCAGTGGCTCAGTCCATTGAGTGTCCAATTCCTGATCTCAGCTCAGGTCTTGATCTTAGGGTGTGAGTTCAGGCCCCAGGTTGCTACAACAATTCGTGAAAAGATAAGAAATGTCTGTGGAGATGAGGAAGGAAGACTGGAACAAGAGCTCTCCCTACATACTCTAAAATAGCATTTGAGTGGCACCTGGGTGTTTCAGTTGTTAAAACAGCATTTATGTTATGGTGTCCTTTTTGTAAAGGAAATTGTTGTGGCTTGAATTGTAACCCTCTAAATATTCATATGTTGTTCAAGTTCTAACATCTAATACCTCAGAATATGACTGTACTTGGAAATAAGGTCTGTATAGACGTAGTTAAGTTAAAATGAGGCCATTAGGGTGAACCCTAATTCAATATGACTGCTGTCTTTATAAGAAGAGGAAACGACATGAAGACACAGGAAGAAGATGGCCATCTACAAGCCAAGGAGAAATGTTTGGAACAGCTCCTTCTCTCATAACCCTCAGAAGGAACAACCTGCTGACAACTTAGTCTTGGACTTCTAGTCAATAAATATAAATTTCTGCTGTTTAAGCCACCCAATCTGTGGTACTTTGTTACAGCAGCTCTGGTAGACAAGTATAGAAGTATTCTGATATATGCTTGAATCTACAGTTATAAGAGTATGATAATAATAATTGCAGTTATTATTACTCTGAAGGAACAGTATTCAGAGATCTTTCACTGTATACCCTTTTGTTATCACTGGTTATTTACTCATGTGAACATAATAATATTGCAGAAATACATTTGACTAATTAAAATTAAAACTGCCACAAAGCTATTTTGAGAAAAAAATTATCACGATTTGTTGATATAATGCATACAGGAGGATGGGTAGTTGAGAAGAGAATTGAGGATGATGTTAATATTTCTAACCTAGAATGTTGGTTGAGTGATAATTCTTTAAAAAAACGGGGAAAAGGCAGAGCCCCACCTTATACATGTTGAATTTTAAAACCGAGATCTGCATTCAGAGATACCTGTTCTGCATCTATAAGTAAGTGACTAGGGCTGGAGGACAAACTCAGGGTTGGCATAAACCTTAATATTTCATTGACTTTGAGACAGTATTCATTGTAAGACTCAGAGAGTTTAAAATATACAAAATGTGTATCTGAGAATCATTGAAATATAAATAAGTGAAGACAAAAGGATTTTGTTAATCTTTCATATACTGAATGTCAAAATGATATTTGCTTATACTCATCAACAAACAAATATATTTCTTTACACATTGGTATTACACCAGTTATGTAAATGAATAATGTCACCTTAAACTTCTAAGTTATATTTCCACATATTATACATGAAATATATTTTTCTAAGTATGTAAATAATAATGCAATTTAGAAAATTTTCTTTAAAAGTATGAAAATGTTAAAATGGCTTATAATTCCATCACCTGGAAATAACCACTATTAATACATAGATGAGTTTTTCTAGTCTTTTTGTCTATAAATATAGATATGTGCATACATTGAGATTTTTGTACAAATATTTTCTTTCTTTTTTTAAATTGAGGTATAACTGACAAGCAATATTGTATTCGTTTCAGGGGTACAATATAATGATTCAATATTTGTGTATATTGTGAAATAATCACAATAAGTCTGATTAACATCCATCACCATACATAGTTCCAAATTTTTTTTCTTGTGATGAGAACTTTTAAGACCTACTTTCTTAGCAACTTTCAAATATGCAGGTACAGTATTATGACTATAGTCACCACACTGTACATGACACCCCCATGACTGATTTATTTTATGACTGAAGGTTTGTATGCTTTGACCCCTTTCACCCCTTCCATGCACCCCTTATTCCTACCTCTAGCAACTACCTAATCTGTTCCTGAATTTATTAGGTTGGATTTTTGTTTCTCTCTCTTTTTTTTTTTTTTTCAGATACCACATATAATTGAGATCATATCGTGTTTGTCTTTGTCTGACTTATTTCACTTAGTATAGTGCCTGTAAGGTTTATTTGTATTGTCACAAATGGCAAGATTTTATTCTTTTTTAACACTGAATAATATTCCTGTGTCTGTGTGTGTGTGTGTGTGTGTGTGTGTGTGTGTGTGCGTTTACTGTATCTTCTTTATCCATTCGTCCATCAATGGACATAGGCTGTTTTTATATCATGGCTATTGTAAAAAATGCTGCTATATATGGGGGCTCATATATCTTTTCGAGTCAGTGTGTTTGTTTTTCTTTGAATAAATACCCAGAAGTGAAATTGCTGGATCATATGATAGTTCTGTTTTTTAATTTTTTGAAAAACATTCATACTATTTTCCATAATAGCTGCACCAATTTACATTCCCACCAACAGTGCACAAAAGTCCCCTTTTCTCCACATTCTTGCCGATGATTGTAATTTCTTTTTAGTTAATAGTGATTCTATCAGATACGAGGTGAGATCTCATTGCGGTTTTAAATTGCCTTACCCTGATGATTAGTGATGCTGAGAATCCCTTCATGTACCTGCTGGCCTTCTATATGTCTTCTTTGGAAAAATATTTATATTCTCTGCCCTTTTTTTTTAATTGGATTGGATTTTATCTATTTGTTTTATTTTGTTTTTTTAACTATTGAGTTGTATGAGTTCTTTATTTATGTTGGATATAAACTTTTTATCAGATATATAATTTTCTCACATTCAGTAGGTTTCCTTTTTACAAATGTTTATTTCTACCCAGTTGTTTCACCTAGTTTTATATTATGAACAAGTTTCCATACCATTAAATGTTCTTAAAAAATAGGTTTTTCATGGGTGCAAAATACCCTACAATCTGGATGTTCCATAATTATTTGATTATTCCCATTTGACATTGAGATTATTTCTAATATTTCACTTAAAACATTTTTATTTTTTTAACAATAATCTTTTCTTAAAGATACTACATATTTATTTGACAGAGAGAGACAGAGTGAGAGAGGGAACACAAGCTGGGGGAGCAGGAGAGGGAGACGCAGGTTTCCCGCTGAGCAGGGAGCAGGATACGGGGCTCAATCCCATGACCCTGGGATTATGACCTGAGCCAAAGGCAGATGCCTAACGTGTGAGCCACCCAGGCACCCCTAAAACATTTTTAAATACTTACCTTCATTTCTTGTAGTTTTCTTCATCTAGGTTTTTTGTTTGTTTTTGTTTGTTTTTTAGAGAGGGAGGAAGAAGGGAAAGGGAGAGAGAGAATCTTAAGGAGGCCCCACGCCCAGCACAGAGTCTGATGCCGGGCTCAATCCCGATTCCCTGAGATCATGACCTAAACCAAAATCAAGAGTTGGATGCTTCCCTGACTGAGCCACCCAGATGCCTCTGGGCTAGATTTTTAAACATGAAAATATCCCTTGGGGTGCCTGGGTGGCTCAGTGGGTTAAGTCTCTGCCTTTGGCTCAGGTTATGATCTCAGGGTCCTGGGATCGAGCCCCGAATAGGGCTCTCTGCTTGGCAGGGAGCCTGCTTCCTCCTCTCTCTCTCTCTGCCTGCCTCTCCGCCTACTTGTGATCTCTCTCTGTCAAATAAATAAATAAAATCTTTTTTTAAAAAAATGAAATTATCCCTGGAAGATAATGAGGATTATAAGGCCTGATGTGTATTACTTTTCTAAGTAGGTATTCCTACAAATGTGTTTTCCAATGATGTGTGGAGATATACATTGTACCATCATTTTAATATTTTATTTAAAAAACTCCCCATATATATATTATTTTTAGAATTCTAATTGCAACAATCATATTGTTGTTATTCTTACAATAAGTGTTCTTCTCAGTGGAATCCAAATATCTAAAGTGTAATGAGTTATTAGTAGTAATTTATTGGGCACCTGCCCTAAATAATGCTAGGTATTCATAATAAAGAATAAAATGCATGATTCTTGACTTCTATTCACTCATAATTTCTTTTTTAGATATTTATTCTCTAGCCTATCTGAATTATATTAGAAACTTTATTTCCATCCCCAAATGGGCCTGTGAAAATTATAAGCCACTAACTATAGCTACAACTTCCTAAAAAGCACATGCTTTTTCAACATAAATTTTTGGAGAGAAATATAGTGGGATGGGGAAGGGTGACTGAGTTTATAACAGATCCTTCTATCTAATTACATATACAGGTGGCAAATGCATTATTAAAATAGTGCTTAGTGTCTTATATTAAAAGTGAAAATTGTAATTAAAAAGTATGTTCTCTCCTGCTGTGAGTACTTTACCATAGGGGTCTTGTCTATCTGGTGAATCTTAAAAGAACAATTAAAAGTGATATTGTTCCTGTTTCAGTGAACAGTTCACATTTTTGATGTATCAAATAAGTATTTTAACCTGACAAAGAAGGTTCATAGCATGTTTTAAAACCCTGAGCATTTTTTTTTTAATTGTAAATGACTGCTGTGACTTCTTTTCCAAGTCTTGAATTTAACTATAATCTTTGGTGTCTATAATGTGATCTCTTAGTTTTTCAACCATATTTCATTATTTCATGATAGCCCGAATTTATACCCTCAATCTTGAATATTTTCCCTGCTATTTATATCCTATTTTTGAAGAAAGCCTCTGAGTGGCATATGAGAAAATGTCTAAAATTTGATTGGCTAGATTTTTTCCCATTTTTAATATAGAATTCCTTGGTTCTAATTCTTCAAGATTCTTTTTTTGAGAAAAGGAGAATCATATTACTGATAATAATAACTTGATCTCCTAGTAATTATGGTTATTAAATATTCATATTTTTGTCTTGCCTCTTTAATTTGATTTAAAAAACTACTTAGAGCAAGAAGCTGTGCTCTAGGCTTCTTTTTATTTTCATCAGATCCCAGCATAGAACACTAAAATAGTAGATGCTCACCCAACCATTTTTTGATTTACTTGTGAAAATTAAAAACTATAGATTATTACTTGACATACATAAAAAACAGTCAAAATATTTGTTCATTCTGATATTTTATAAAAGGGAAATAGCCATCACTTCTCACTGTGGAGTTAAAAAAATCTGAAAGAAAGTAAGCATGTATTTGTGTGTTAACCTTCTATTTAGAATAGTTCTCTGTACAACAGAATCATTGTCATTGAATAATCACTCTCTTCTCACTTCCCTTTTCTTGTGTTTTATTGCCATGTTATTTTCAGGGACTCCCGAAAGCCTAGCTGAGAAGGAGAGGCAGCTCATGGGTATGATCAATCAGCTGACCAGTCTGCGGGAACAGCTACTGGCTGCCCACGATGAGCAGAAGAAACTAGCTGCTTCTCAGATTGAGAAACAGCGACAGCAAATGGAGTTGGCCAAACAGCAACAAGAACAGGTGAGTAGGAGCTGGGACACAAACTTCTTAGACATCATTTTGCCTGCTCTTTATAGGATACTCTCTTAGGCACACAGAGATCAATAAAAACCTTTCTTCCCACCTCATATAAATAAATAAAAGAGAAAGATACAAAGGAAGCAGACACTTTGATCTGCAAAAGCTTATCAACTACTTTAGTGGTATGTAACATGGAAGTCATTATAACCAAGGTGAAGTTCTGCTAGGTCATGAGAGAAGCACCAAATAGTATCATGGTGTGTCAGGAGAGCCTTTCCAGTCAGAGATACCATGAAAGATTTCATTCAACAGGGGCTTGGTATGAGCTTTGAAGAATAAGTAGGATTCAACAAGTGAAGTAAATTAATGATGGCCCAGGAAGTTTAGTTAGATGTCTATTAAATTAAATTCAATAAGGAGTGAGAATCTAAACTAGATAGTTTAGAATCTAAACTAAAGGACCACAGAAAAAGAGAAGAAAAGAATAAACAAGTGGGAAAATTATGATTAGTTGAATTCTTTGAGTGAGCAAAAGAATGAGGAAAGATGTTGAGCCTGGGTGTTGGGTAAAGTCAGGAGGAGGGCAAATTTGGAAAAGCAGGTGGTTTTCAGTAGTGTTTAATTAGAGCTCTTGGGAGGTTATCCAACTGGAGGTATATAAAAAAACAGCTAGAAATACCAATTGACGGTTTGGAAAAGAGAGCTGAACTAAATTTCTTAGTTTATTTACATAGAGAGGGTAGTTTAAACCATGGGGGTAGATAAGTTTCATTCATTTATTCAACAAATAATCAAATGCTTCTTATGTGCCAGGCATGGTGCTAACTTCTGAGGCTATATCAATTAACCAGAAAGATAAACCCCCTAAATTCTAGAGGAAAGAAAGAGGGGATTAACAAAGGAAAAGAGAAATGAATGAAATGATTTTAGACAGTGATAAGTTATTTGATGAAATGTAATTAGATTTATTTAATAAATATTGATGGGTATGGCAAGGCAATGTTTCTTAGATTGGGTGGTTCGATCTGGCAATTGAGCTCAGCTCTAAATGATATACAAGAGGTAGCCATATTAATATCTGGAACCAGAGTGTTTCATGCAAGGGGATGGCAGGTTTGTAAGCCCTAAATTAGAATAATGGTGATATCATTACAAAATGGAATGGAACTAAGGGTAGATCTTGGGAGATACCTGGTAGAGAAAGGAAAATGAACAATTCCGGAATAACAAAGCTACCAGATTTGTCATTTAGTTTCTCATTGTTGGCCTTTTAAGACTGGCTTCTGTGGAGCTTTAGTAGTAGAAATGAGGTGTAAGAATGGACAAGTGTGTAGTAGGAAAATGGAGGCAATGTATATGAACTATTACTTAGAAGTAGTAGCAAAGAGAAGAGAAGAAAGAGGGTGTCATAGGGTGAATTTATATATA
The DNA here is from genome assembly GCF_002288905.1 of Enhydra lutris kenyoni. NCBI lineage: Eukaryota > Metazoa > Chordata > Mammalia > Carnivora > Mustelidae > Enhydra > Enhydra lutris. Next base: position 1,463,798 of record NW_019154156.1, on the reverse strand, counting down.
TACATGGTACATCTTTTCTGGGGCTAACTCCCTTTTGTCATCCCATATTGTGGGCTCTGTCCATTCATCCTCCCAAGTGGAAGAAGGCCATTATTTAATCAAGGGTATTTGTGTGTCCACACATCCCTACAAAATCTTAGCAGTTTTCAAAATGCAAACTAGCAGAGTTGAAAGAAGAAATATGCATATTACATTTGAAGAGACCCCCCTTTCAGTTTACTCTTCCCTACTTGAAGTGAAAGGTGATGCTCTCATGTTTAATGAAATACCTCATCATTTTCCTTAAAGATATATTTGTCCTGTTCTTGAATATGGCCCATATTTCTCTTGCTTTACCCCCATGATAAAAATTCAGAATGCTCACCTGTGACAGTCTAGAAAAACACTACTCTTTTCTTGTTCATAACTCTCAATGCTTTCAAACATACGAATTCAAGAAAATTTTAGGAGCTTCTGAAACTGTAGGTCAGATAGGGATATTTCTTTGTAGAGAATCACTACTTTGGTGGGTCTAAGGGCATATTTGTCCTAAAAATTCTGAGCAATCACTAATAGAGCAAAGTCCTCTTTCTTTTCTTTCATATCCTGGCCCCACATATCATCAAAGGATTCTAGAACTTTTCACTTTTTGACATTATCCTTGGAATTTTAGAAATCATTAGGTTCTTCCAGAATTTCTCTCTTGTGTTGAAAGATGCTAAGCAATGATGCCTACAAAGCCTGAGAGAAAATCCTTTCTGAAAGGCTTCAGGTCAGGTTTCTAGAGCCTATTTTACTCCCCTGCATCTTCCCTACCATGCAGTGCTGGCACGCATAATCACCACTCTTGTGGTCACTGATCTTTTTATCGGGACACAGGGAAATGTCTGAAGGGCATTTAATAACTTACTCCTTAAGATTCAGGTTAGGTATATCTTCTCCTGAGAACTGCTCTTCTGACCCTCCTCCTAAAACTCCCTACTTATTGTAGGGTGTCCCTACTCTGTGGACTCTAATATTCCCATTACAGCCCTTAGAGATGTTAATGAACTTGTGCATTGACCAGCCTTTCCACTGGACTCTGAGCTCCATTCTACATTTTTTTCGTTCAATAAGTATCTATTGAGCACCAGTTTGATGCCAGGTTGTATTCTAGTTACTGGGATAGGGCAAAAAATAACAGACAAAAATCCCCAATGTATTGAATTCTAATTAGGAAAAGGTAGTAAACAGGCAAGTACTATATATAGTAATATATATATAGTAGATGTTGATACGGGATATAAATAAAGGAGAGAATTGGGGATGATGGTGCCAGTTAGAGAAATAGGCTCTTTTAAAACAGGTGTTCAGGGAGGACCTCAATGACAGGGTGACATCTGAATAGAGACTTGCAGGAGGGGAGGGAGTGAGCAGTCAGTTATCTAGGAATAGAATGTTCCAGATGGAGGGGGAAGGAAGTGTGAAGACCCAGAGGCAGGTACATCCTTGGGAGATAAGAGCATCCTTAGTGTCTTCAAGAGACAAGAGAGGAGAGTAGCAAGAGTGGAGAAACAAAGGGAGGAACAGGAGAAGGTGAAACCAGAGAAATAGCAGGAGGCCAAATCATACAGGGTCTTTTAGGCATCGTATGGACACCAGCTTCTGCTTTGAGTGAGACAGAAGGTTTTGAAAAGATGAATAAAATGACACAACTTATATTTTCAAAGGATCTTTCTAGATACTGGTATATTATAGGTTGTAGGGAGCAAAGGCAGAAGCAGAAAGAAAAATAGGAGACTATTAAAATAACCCAGCAAGAGTGAACAGTGGCTTGGAACAGGAGGAATACGTAGGGTTATGAAGTGGTCATTTTCTTGATAAATATTTAAGGTGCTGATAAAAACATTTAAGTATCAGCTGAAATATTGATATGTGGGAGGAAAGGGCCACATTTAAGGAAAAGAGTGATATTCCTTTTCCTACCATCTTCTTTCTGTTTTTCTTTAGGGAAAAAAATGTATATATTTTTTAAAATTTTTTTTTAAAAGATTTTATTTATTTATTTGACAGACAGAGATCACAAGTAGGCAGAGAGGCAGGCAGAGAGAGAGGAGGAAGCAGGCTCCCTGCTGAGCAGAGAGCCCCGATGCAGGGCGGGGGTGGGGGGGGTGCTCGATCCCAGGAGCCTGGGATCATGACCTGAGCTGAAGGCAGAGGCTTTAACCCTCTGAGCCACCCAGGTGCCCTGAAAAAATGGATTTTTAAAAACCCTGTCCCTAAGATAAAAAAGAAAGCATGAATATAACCCTAATTGAGTTTAGTTTTGAACTTGTTGAATATGAAGTTCCTTTGAGAATGTCATTAGAAAAATGGGTCTGAAGCTGAAAGCAAAGGCAGAGGCTAGAGAAACAAATTCATAAGTACTTGGCATTCATTCAGGAGTTAGGGATACAACTAAGACATTGAATGGCTAGACAGAGCAGTTGAAGGTAACTGAGAAGGAGCAGATGGAGGGTGGAGCAAACCCAGCAAAATGTGCTGTCATGGAAGCCAAGGAAGAAAGTTCACGATCAAGGGAGAGAACTTGAATGTTGAATTTGGATGAAAGGACAAAAGGTGAAATCTAGAAAACATGTTAGAATTTTAAAAATTAGGGGTGCCTGGGTAGCTCGGTCAGGTAAGCCTCTGACTCTTGATTTCAGCTCAGGTCATGAACTCAGGGTCATGAGATCAAGCCCTGCGTCCAGCTGCATGCTCAGCATAGAGTGTGTTTGGGATTCTCTCCTTCCCTCTCCCTCTGCCCTGTCTCCCCACTCTCTCCCACCAAAATAAGTAAATAAGCCTTAAAAAAAAGTTTAAAAATGACACGGGCGACTTTTATTATGAATCATTTTAGTGGAGAATGGGAGCAGAAACCATATGGAGTGCACTGAGGAGTTGGCTGTTCAGAAGTTTGTGGAAGGCAGAAATGAGGGCAGTATTTACGAAGAAAAAACAAAGCAAAACAAAACAAATACTGAAACCTCCCTGAGGAATACAGCCTCTCACAATGTAATACTCCACACCACCCTGAACTCCCAGGTCACAACATCCCCAAGTTGAGGCAATAGTTTCTTTTATAGAAAAGAGCTAAAAATGCCAAAAGCCGTACCTTCTTAACGTATTGCCGGGAAGGAAGAGGGATTTCCGACCCACTAGCGTTTCATATTGGATTGGATCACTGTTGGAGTGTCTTAGGCTCCATTTGTTTTAGACCAAAAGAAACTGTTCCGAAAACTAAATATCTTGTTTGATCCTACTTACAGATGAATTGCTGGTACTGTAGGGGCACAGGCACATCTATTTTCATCATCTTAATCAGTGTCAAATCAAACTTGGAGCAAGAGAACATTGGTAATTTCCCCCTGGGACTACAATATACTTTTAAATTTTTCATGTGCAATTTCTCCACAGATTGCAAGACAACAGCAGCAGCTTCTTCAGCAACAACACAAAATCAATTTGCTTCAGCAACAGATCCAGGTCAGAAATCATTTCATGCATATTTCCAATTAGAAAAAAATCTATTTTCCATCTATCATCTATCTATCTATCTATCTATCATCATCTATCTATCTATCTATATTCTGTTTCTAATTTTTAGATGACCTAACTGGAATAACCTCCAAAGTAAAAATTACTTTGGATTTACTTAATTTCTGTCATGTTACCTCCTCTGCCATGAGAATCTTGCAAATGGTGACTGGCATGGGCCCTACTGTCAGGAAGCTTCGGTCTGAGCAAGCTGACAGTCATTTTCATCCTCTACCAAAAGGAAATTATTGCCGGGAAATGTTAGAAAGGTTTCATTTTCTCTATTCTTTAATGTTTAAAATGTGACTGTGAGTGATCTCAGTGAGGGATGTACAGGGGAACCAAAGCAAAAAGGCACAGCAAGTTTTATTAGAGAATAGTGGCAGAGAGAATGTTTAACTCTATGTTCAAGAGCCACAAGTGAGAAGGGTTGAGGTTAGGGAAGGTAATGATTTGGTGTTCAAGTAGAACTTCACCCTTCATGTTGCCTGGAGAGACCAAGAGTCAGGGCTCTATAACCTGCCTCTTTTGCTTAAATGGAAATATGTGATGCTGGGGAACATCAGTGAAGATGGAAGAAAGCAGCTATATTGGTAATAAAAGGAAAAAGTAGATTGTCAGGGTTGTCCTGTCCTCACCACTTGCATGAATTTTGACAAAAAATTTTCCCTTCTGAAAATTCCCTTTCCGAAAGTACCTATTTCAAAAGAGTATTTATGAGGACTTAATGAAATCATGGATGGGGTATCAAGGCACACAGCAGGTGCTCAATACATACTTGCCATTACCAGCAAGAGAAGGAATCTAATTCATAGAGCTATGAATCCACCCTACATAAAATTGTCTTCTCAAAGCAGATGTTTGAGAGGAAAAATTTGTCCTTCTTTTGAAATTCTATCTTGGGAATCCAGTGTATTTTTTAAGTGTAAATATCATGAATGACAGAAGCAAACATGTCTACATTATTTCATTTGTGTATTTAATCATGTTTACACTTCATTGCCAGCAAAGTTTATCCCATTTTACCTAATTGGGTCAGGGTTACTTAATTTCTTTACCGTGAATTATATAATCCAATCATTCTTGGTCCACCTGACATTTTAGTGAGCTAGTCATACATAGCTTCAGGGAGACAAAGAAACATCAGTGAGATGATCCAACCAGGATTCTTTGCCTTCCTTCACTATAATTATAAGCATCAAATCCTAATGTGGTTATTCAGTTTAATGGTTTAAAACTGTTCATTGGTGGGTACCTGGGTGGCTCAATCAGTTGAGTATTGGACTCTTGATTTAGGCTCAGGTCTTGATCTCACCATTGTGGGTTTGAGCCCAGCGCCGGCCTCTATGCTTGGCATGGAACCTACTTAAAAAAAAGTACAAAAACTGTTTGTTGAATGTCATGTTCAGTCTAAGTATGCTGAATTTGAATAAAGTCTTAATTGATGGTACCAGTTTATCTATATTTAAAATGTTTTTAATGATTGAAAACCAAAGATAATAAAGCAGTTTTATATATATATATATATATATATATATATATATATATATGCAGTTATATATATATTTAATTAATAATATATATATTTAATCTGAGAAGTAGGAAGTGTTTCAAGCAAAAATTAAGTACTGAACAAGACTGGCAATCTGTAAAGAATTCATTTACACAGCTTCTAGTATATTCATTAACTAAAAGCATTCTTCTAAAATATACTTTATAAATTGTTAATTTGGGGCAGTCTTACAAGTACTTAATAGTTACAAAAGTCACAATATATTTAAATTAGTCCATTGAGAGATTGTTCAAACAGTTATGGGAAGGACCACTATAGGGACATGTATAGAAATAGAAGATTAAAAATGTGGAACAGGTCCATTTTTTTTTGCTCATGGAAATCCTTGCCACATTATTTTTTGAGAATGTTTTCTCTCCTTTTTCTTCTTTCCACTTCCTCCTTTCCTGTGGTAGCACCTGAAAAGGAAGAAGGGTAAAAATCAAATCTGCCATGGTAGAAGGCAAATCAAATTTATAACAAACAGTATTATAAAACTTATTTTTGTCAATGCACACAAAATCAATGCTTACATGAGGATTTACAATAAAATAAATTCAGTTGGTATCTGGAATTACCTACCTAGTATATTTTGAATTTGATTTACGTCCTTTATCTTACTTAAATATGAAGCTTAAAGACCTTGTAGAAATAAACATACAAACCTATATTGTTCACCCTGATTGCATTTTCTTACATTTTATACCATTGTCTCTTTGAGCTTTAGAAAACAATGCATTCCATTTCCTTTATTGGTAGAATAGTGGACTGCAGTGTTACTAGATCCACAATTAAGGCTGACTTTAAGCTTTTGGTTTCAATTATAAATACACACTTGGCCCAAATGTTGGGAAATGGTAGACAGATCTGCTAGATGGATTAGATTGACAAGGTAAGAGAGCAGGACAGATTTTCACACTTGATGGCTGGGTTATTAAATGACAGGAGGATGATATTCCCCAACATTTCCCTCATTCTTTTACTGAGATCTCTTTAAAGGAGAGGTTAATTTAGACATCTTTACTACATTTGAAGTATATGTCATTCGATTTAAAAGTGTATGAACAGGCTTGTGCCTGTATGTGTATACATAAACATTTACATATTCTAATGACCCAAGTTACTTAAAATTTCTCTTGGCCTTTATTTCTATCTTCTTTCAACTACAGATGAATAAAATGGTAGTAGGTTTTACTCTGTAGTTATATATTCAAAGAGAAAATGCCATAATAATTAGCGAATTCACCAATTTTATTCAATCACTTCAAGATCAATTCTTTACAAACTGCTTTTCTCTCTTTAAAAAGCAAACTTAACTCTAATTGCATGATTCTAATTGGATTGAAACTGAATCTATATTACTTCTTTGTAATGACTTTATGTAGAGTTATAGTCTTCTTCTACATTGGTTCACGTAACTCATTAGGAATAAAAGAAGAAATAACAAAAGTTTTTCTTCTTCTTTGTAAATCAGAAATCAGTTAATTTTACAAGTAAAATCATGTCATAATACCAGAAAATATCTCATCTTCCCCCAAGAACTTGTCAGTTTCTTTATAAGACTCTCAATTTTAACAACAGTAAGAAGTTTGCCTTCTTTTTCTCCCATTCAACAGTGTTTTCCTTTAATATTTTTCTTTAATGTCCTTTAAAAAAGAAAATATTTTTGCATTCTTGCTTACTCTACCTAGCTAACTCTTAATGTACATTAAATGTGAGGTGAAATTTATAAATATTTCAGAGGAAAATACCTTTAGGTTTTTTAAAAGATAACCTTTTTTTTTCTTTTAATCTTTTGCTTATGCTACAGTGCCCATCTTTTAGCAATTTTATTTTTTGACTAATCTCCTTTTTACATTAAATCAACCTGTTTCTAATGGGGATTGTCAGGTGGTTTATGTTTCCAATAATGATCCTAAACCAACGGTTCATCTTGACCTCATTCACTGTTACCAAAACCTTTAAAGTAAATGAATGAGTGACCTCTACTCAGCTTCCATTATGGCAACAAACTGAATGTCCCTGGAGACTCAAGTTCCCTTTTATCTTGAAGCTTTGTATGGGACAGGGTTTCTATAGCTATGGAAGTGAGTGGGGGAAGCATGTCCTAGTTTAAAAAATTTTTTTTACCCTTTTTCAGTAATACTTATTGGAATTTCAGGTTCTTATTAGCATCTGATAGGATCAGTCCAATAACATGCTCTAGTATGAAATCCACTTCAGATATTTTTAGGGAAATTTTTAAAGATGTTTTACTTCTTTTAAAATGTGTATTTGTCATGATTCCCATACGGAAAGTTCAGTGTTTGAATTTTCTTAAGAGACTCCACAAATCTGTTGCATTCTCCCTTCTGACAAACTTTAACAATTGTTTGTTGTTCGTTGTGTTCTCTTGGCAGCAAAGATTTGGTATTTAACAATCCCCTGTCATTGTTTCCAACTCATAAGGTATATATTTGCAAGACTAGTAGTAGCTTTGGGTCACTGGTTCTGTCTGGAGCTAAGGGTACAGCAAAGGACATATCACTGTTCTTTTGTATTCTTAACTGGCTAGTGTACATTCCATGGAATATAGGGAAGAACTTGACTCTTCAGGTGGTATAGGACCAATTTTAACTGTATGAAATACAGTTTTAATTGTGTTGAATGATTAAAAATAAAGGTAGAGAGCAGGTTCTCTGGAATTAGACATACCTGAATTCAGTCTCTGCATGTTCACGCCTCATCTGCTGTGTGATCTTAGGAAAATTGCTTAATCCCTCTGGTTTCATTATTCTCAACCATTAAATGGGATTTTAATAACTGACACTGGGTTAGTTTGAGGATTAAATGGAATCATACCTGACATGTAGTGAGCACACAATGCTGAAAATTTTTGTCTAGGTCATTAGGAGAGAAAATCTTGCTCCTTCTGTATGTCTGATGATGAGCAATTTAATGAGTATTGCCAGCAAGAGGAGAATTTCTAGGAAAAAAGGAATATAATCCACATGGCAGTAGTCACTGAAAACTGTAAGTTCAGTGTTCCAACAATTCATATGATTTTAGAACTACAGGGGATTTTTAGAAAGCCTTTATTTAGACCTATCTCTCATTTTGACATTTGTAAACTGAAACCAAGTAAGGTTAGAAGATTTTCCCAATGTCACAGAAGTTGTTACTTGTAGAACAATGGCTGGCTTCCAAGTTTCCCAAGTCTTGGCCCAGTTCATTTTTATTTCACCGACATTCTACCATTTAAGGCTTAATGGCCCGAAGTTTTAAAATGAGTTTTCTTTCCCTAGGAACTTATTCCTACAAAATAAAAATACAACTTGACTTATATACAATTGAATGATTAAGTTGCAGTCATGGGCTCAACCAATTTGTGATAAAGGTTTCATTTTATTGGAGCCGAAGTTCTCTGAGCTCATTAAGAGTTTTGGTAATTCTTGATAAATTATTACGCAGAACAAAATCCATTGAAATATTGTATTGAAAACATAATAACGTGAAAGGTGAAATAATAGTACCTGACTGACCTGCTGATTTATGATTTCTTTCTCTGAGTGTGGTAAGTTGGAAGCATTTTACCCCCCTCAACAAGACTCCACACACATACATGAGGACAAAGAGATTGCAAAGTAACCTTGTCTCTTTAGGAGACTGGAAATGCCAAGAATAAACACCATGCAATTAAGGTAGCATTTCAACCCGAGAAGGAAATGCATTAACTCCTTGAGCTCTGACTAATGTTTTGCTGTAGGCGATAAAATGTACGACAACTGGACAGGATACAGTTCCAGGCTTTCAGATAGAGTACTGGAGGAGAAAATACGGAGATACAAAGAAGTAGCTTGTAGGGTGACTTCCTGCTCTTTCTTGTACTTTATGGAAGTAGAAGATCCATTTGAGAAGATAGGTTACCTCCCCTAGTAGATCGGGGGTGCTACCTGCAGCTCTCTGTCTTTTTATTCAGAGAGAGCCACTTTAAAATCCTTTAAGCATTTTTGTACATCTCCTGGCAATTACCTAATGATGGAATTTTAGTCATTCATAGTATTTCACTGTCTAGATAAGCCTGTCTCCAGAGGAAAAGGTACAGGTTAATTAATATGCATATGTAGTTTAATTTTTACTGATATAACACATGTCACATGGCTAAGTGTACAAGAGAGTAGGGAAAGCGTCTCTCCAGAGCTAAATCCTCTAGGTGCTCCTCTGTGTACTGTGCCCACTCCTTTTACTCAGAAGGAGCCACTTTAAAATCTTTGAATTTTCATTTTTAATACCTTCTTAGTATTTATTTCTGTATATAAGAATAAAATAACAATGCCATTTCTGACTCTTCATCTTTAAATATCATAACTTAGAAATGAAGATTGGCTGAATTGTTCTATCTACATCCTGGCACCCTCTCCTTATTTCCCTCCCTCACCTTACAGTGTAGTTACATAAGTCATTTAAATTCTTCCGGTAGGTTCTTCTAAGCTTTAAATAGTTTACTTACACCTTTTTTCTTTTTCAGTCAATTATAAATAGTCTCTTCACACTTGCCTTGTTGGATGACGATGGATTCCCTTGTTCTCTGATCCTCATTTGCCAAATTCTGTTACCTGTATGTCTGCTGGAAATACATAATAATACATGTGTTTGTGTATGTATGTATACACACATATCTGTTGTGCTTTACCTAATGGTTAATCTTGAAAGTTGAAAATTTTTTAAAAAAAAGTGCTTACATTAAAATACAAATCGATGTTTTGTTTTTTGGAGAGTTTTAAAGAGATATTCCTTATTTCCTTTTTGTGTGGTTTTGTGCTTTCCGATTGCCTTTTCTTTTTTTTTTTTTTTCCCCCGCTCTTGTTACTCATGTGATTTGCCTTATAACTTCATAAATTCTCAAGAATAAATCAAATCTCCAGAACACCTCTTTTCTTGATACCTGCTTCCTAGCCATCTGCCCTGCTTTCATTTAGATCAGTTGGTCCAGCCAACATTCTGGGATGTCCATTTATAATTCTCCAGAGTTGGAATCCCTGTTTCCTATATTGTCCTCCTTGGTTTATCTCCTTATTTTGTTCTAGAACCACATCAAGAAACTTCCTGAAAGAAAAGGAACAGTGTGGGTTGCAGGATATAAAGTGTCTGGGATAAAAACGTTCTACATATATGTATATGTAATAATATTCTATTTAAGCTCTACTTGATTGTTTGACTGCCAATGAAATTCTAAGCTCGAAATCATTTTCCTTATATTTCAAATCCATTGATTCATCATCTTCTAACATCGACAAGAAATATGATATTGATCTGACTTTTGTTGGTGGTGGTGACCAATATTCTTCCTTTCTGAAATTTTTTAGTATCTCCTAGTTACTGTGACATTTCACTAGAATGTATACAGATATTTTTTCATTTATTATTTTGTAAATTCCACAAATCTTTCAGTCTTAAGAGTTGTGGATTTTTTGCTCTGAAAAATTCTCTTGGGTTTTTTTTTTTCTTCCATTTTATCTCCTTATTTTCTAGTTCTTTCTGCATCTCCTGCAACACAGATATTTTATTTTTCTGAACTAATAAATATGTTTCTTATTATTCATATTTTTGCCTCTCTCTCTTGATTCTTCTTCCTAGGAGATTGCCTGAAATTTATCTTCTGAACTATTTAATTGAATCTTTATTTGAGAAATAATCTTTTTAATTTCCATAAACTTCCTCTTGCTCCCTGATAATTCTGTTTTCAAGTTATCCAATTCTTGTTTAATCCTGTTCTTGTCACTTCTCATTGAATTGAAACTTGAGGGTGTTTTTAAAAAGTTAAATTCTCATTTTCTTAAATCTTCTTTTCCTCCATTTTTCACCTGCTTGCTTATCTTGATGTTTCTCTTTCAGCTTAGAGTTCCGCTCAAATTTTAAAAATTCATTAGTTACCCAATCAGATTTAAAAGCAATATAAGAAAAACTAGATTGGGAGCTGTGACTATGAATGATGTTTATCAACAGGGAGCACTGCTTTAGTGAGAACAAGAAGCGGGCCGTGTATTACATGTATGGATACAGAAGTCTTTGTTCTGGAATTCTAGTGTTCATGCGAACTATCTTAAGTTTTCCCAGACTCCTCAATTTCTGTTGAGGGAGTGTGATGTAGCTGAGATAGGGGTGAACTGATGGAACCACTTTCAACTAATATGACTGTTTGCAAACCAGGTCTCACTCCTATTCTCTCTTGTACCTGGACTGTCAAGTCCCAAGACTTTCTGGTGGTTCTGAGGGTGACTTAATCCCCATTTGTGCTTAACTCCTTTCATGTGAACTCTAGTTTGTTTCACATGCTTTGAGTCAACATTCAACAATTTCCATCTTCCAAAACTCTAGTCAAATTTCTCGCCTGTGTAAATCTCTTATTCTTTACTGCTTTATGTGATACAGGATTTTAAATTTGTCCCTTTTTATAATTTTAATGGTATCTCAGGAAAGAATGCAATAAATGCTCACAATCAGTCTGTCACCCTGAGGTAGAAGTCAGGACATCATTTTAAAAAATCATTCTTTCCTTCCATCCTTCCTTCTTTCCCTCTCTCCCTCTCTCCCTCCCTCCCTCTGTCTCTTTCTCTCTAAAATATTTATTTATTATTCTTTAATTTATTTTTCCATATTTAAACACAGTAACCAGTATGTGGGAATGAAGGAGTCCTTGTAAAGACAATGAGTTAGGGCAGAAAGGAACAGCTTGAGGCTCCTAAACCAAACTTCACAGTTCTAAGAGTTGTAAATGTATATTTTCTAGTTTCCTTGGTGTTTCCAAGGAACACAGATATGGGGAATATCACCATCCTTTTTCTCTTTTTGATAGATTAATCAAATAATAAGAGTTTATATTTATGTAGAATTTTAAACTCTGACCCTGATATTTTAAACTCTTTAATATCATTACTGAGACCCTAGTTTAAGTCACTGTATTTGATGACTATGCTAAAGTAATTTTAACAACAGCATTTGGAAGCTGTAATCTGGTTCTGGAATGCATTCATCCTGACTTGGGCTTTTCACTAAAAACAAACAATGCATTTCATGGAAGGAGATGTTTTTTCCTCATCTTTTATGTGGAATCTCAAATAAGCCTCCTTATTGTTTTCCTTTTTCTATCTTATTTCTGTGCCATTTATGTGTGCTTCTTACTCTGATCTTCGCAGTGTGATTTCTGAAGTGAAGTCTGGGTTCATTTGATCCAGTATGGCCATTATGGAATCACTGAGACTGGCCCAGAAAGCAGACTGACAACAGTCTTTCCCATGACTTTACAACCTTTTCCCAAACAACATTACCTGTGGAAAAAGTTGAACACTGTTTCTTACTGCTCTGTACTCCATATCTTATCAGTTAACAAAACAGGGCCCATCAGGGCTTAGATAAAACCCTGGGAATGTAATTACCAAATAGTGGGAAACAAAACTAAACAAAGCAAGTTAACAACAACAGATGGAAATATAGGCCAGAAGTCAAAATGTTGCCTAAAATGAATCTATTTTACTTTACCTTAGTTTACACATTTATTAATGTGGCAAAATAATTGCTGTAGCAGGGAGTTGCTCACAAAACCTTTAGAAAGAATTTCTATCTCCTGTTTTTTAATAGAGTTGACAAATAGGAAAAAAAATTAGATGCCAATGAAATTAACAGAGTGTTAACATAAAATTAATTATTCTATGTAGAGTAGTTACATCATGAGTCAAGACTTACATTCCAGGCACTCCTAGCACATGGCAAATTTGGTTCATTTCTCTAGTTGGAGGACCAATTCCTACTCAAAAGCTGTTAAGTTTTTTAAAATTTTATTTTGTTTAAATTCAGTTAATTAACATATAGTGTGTCATTAGTTTAAGTATTAGAGTTTGGTGATTCATTAGTTGTGTGTAATACCCAGTGCTCATTACATCAAGTGCCCTCCTTAATGTCCATCACCCAGCTACCCCATCCCCCTACCTACCTCCCCTTCAGCAACCCTCACTTTGTTTCCTATGATTAAGAGTCTCTTATGGGGGTGCCTGGGTGGCTCAGCGGGTTAAAGCCTCTGCCTTCAGCTCAGTTCATGACCCCAGGGTCCTGGGATCGAGCCCCATATCGGGCTCTCTGCTCAGCGGGTAGCCTGCTTCCTCCTCTCTCTCTGCCTGCCTCTCTGCCTACTTGTGATCTCTATTAAATAAATAAATAAAATCTTTAAAAAAGAAAAAAGTATTGAAAAAAAAGTCTCTTATGGTTTGTCTCCTCTCTGATTTCGTCTTATTTTATTTCCCCTTCCCTTCCCCTATTATCCTCTGTTTTGTTTCTTACATTCCACATATGAGTGAAATCATATAATTGACTTTCTCTAATTGACTTATTTCAAAAAGCTGATAAGTTTTTATGTAACTTATTGACAAAAAGAACCTGACTTTTTACTTTATTTGTGTGGGGGGCACTCTGTTTTTCTTTAGGAAAAAAAAAAGACTAACAGTCAAATAAAAGAAGAAAGGAATGCAAATAGAACTCTGAAGATACCTTTATGAAGCTAGTTTTCCCTTGAAGGAGAAGCAGACAGAAAAACTAGAAAGGCTTCTTCTGCAATGAGTATTCTAGAAGTGGTAAATTCTCAGTCACAGGGCAGCATTTGATAAAGTTGATTACTCCTACTTTCGTGTAACACTCTTCAGTTGGCCTCCAAAAGACCACAATCTGCTTTAGGGGAAAAAAAGGCAAAAAAAAAAAAAAGCAAAAACAAAAAGCTCTCTATTCTCCATCTTCAGTTTCTTTTGGTGGCTTCTTCTGCATCCTTCAAAAGCTAACTAGCTGTAATTCTCTGTCATCTGACTTACTACTTAAGTGAGGTCATCTAATCTTTTTAGGTACTATTTTAAAGATAATAGTTGAAAATGTATCTTTTCATCCTTGATCTCTCTCTTAAACCTCAGAGTCAAATATACAACTGCCTACTCAGCCTATTTAAATACATAACTAGTAAGCACCCGAATTTCACATTTTGAAAGCAGAACCTTTAATTATGTTTCCAAAACTCATTATTTCCCAGTTTATCCAACTATGAGTATGAGACCATATGCCTAGTTGCTGTCACCAAAACCTAGGAACTATCCTTAAATCCTTTCATTCTTTGATACCTCACAATTAATCCATCAGCCTTGGTTTTTATCCTCAATCTATCAACTGACCAACTTCTCTTACCATTACTCACCATCATTTCTCACCGAGGCTCCTATAGCAGCCGCCTCATCACACTGGTAATCCAACTTCCTCTGTTATCCCTGTAAGTAGACATTTCACATAGCTTCTAGTGTGATCTTTTAAATTTAATTATGCTGTAACCATGCTCAAAATCGTGTCATTTAAAATAAATTCACTCTCCTTATGTTAGTCTATTGGGCTGTACTTGAATGCCAACCTCTCGAACTGTCTGTCTCATTCCTTCTGCCCTAGAAACCTGTCCTTCCTGGTTTCAGGGAATATGCCAAAAATGCTCTAGCATCAGTACATTTTTTATTTGTCTTTCTCAAGGCCTGGAATGCTTTCTTTAGGTGATCCATAACTCAGACCCTCATTTCATTCAGGTCCTTCTTGGGTGTGGGGACAGGGCATCTCAGACAACCCAATCTGAGATAATCCTGTATCCCCTAGTCATCTCTGATCACTTGTCCTGCTTACTTTTCTTCAGAGCCCTTATCACTCCCTTATATGTACCTATATGCTGTGCACCATACTGCTACCACAATACACACCTGGCAATAAGTTCTGTGGAGTCCAAGATTTGATCTGTCTTGCTCACTTCTATACCCAAAGTACATGTAATAGTTCTTGGCATATAATAAGAACTTTAAAATATTTATTGAATAGATGAATGAATAAAATGTGGGCACATTACTCACTCTGTAGTATATGTAATTAATAGGTAGGATGATGATTTTCTCAAGGGGTTGGACTAGATGTTTATAACCGTCAAAAATAACCAACATTTCCTAGTGCTACATACGGTCTGCAAAATCATTTTGTACTTTGTATTATACTGGTGAGAAGGGGCAGGCCATTGCTCATTAAGTACCTGGCACTTTGCAGAGGTCATTTCATATAATTATCACAAGAATTCAGATAGGTTATGACATTATCTCCATTTTATAGACAGTGGAACTGAGGAGTGTGTGTGTGTGAGAGAGAGAGAGAGAGAGAGAGAAAGAATTTGAGATCCTGACAGTTGAGTACTATGTAAACTTAAAAGGCACCTTCTTTCTCTCTCTCCTTATTAGAGTAGGAATGAGTGATTTAATTCAGATAATCCCAAGAAAATAAAAGTAATTGATCTTATCAAACTGAGTTAAACCTATTAAACTGGCAAATGTGGCAGGGTTTTCTAAAAAAGTAATTCAGTTTTGCTTTCTATAATAAGCCAGGTAAGAGAGTGCTCTTTTATAAATGGGGGAATTCAGTAAGTATCTATAAAAAGAATTATCTGATGTCAACAATCTTGTTATACCTAAATAGGAAATGAGAAGAGGTGAACTAATGAACTTTCATAGCATGCACATATGTTTACTAAAAGAGGTAAAGTAATGAGCTAATTTTGATATCATACACATATTACAGTAGAGGTTTATATTACCATAGGTGTATAAACTGTGAGTGTGTATATATATGCATATGTGTACTCAGGTTTCTATTCGTCTTTTTGAACCATTGCTTCCCTTCATTTGTCTGTTCATTGCCAAAATATGTAATTTTTTTCTTCTACCACAACCACCATCTCATTATGAATACATGTTTTTACTCCCTGTCTACCTCTGTATTCCTTTCACTACTTTGCCAATATCTGTGTTTACACCTGCTGCTTGACCATCTGATAGAGCCACTCGTCATTTCCTTTACCCTTCGAATTTTATTTTCTTTCTCCCGGAGTTCCTTCTCTAGCTAAGTCTCCTCCTCTTTATTCTCATTAGGCAACTGGATTTCTTGTTTTCATTGAATAAAAAGTTGTCCACTCCTAAGCCAAGTGAATCTAAAAGATCATTTTGTTTTAATTTTAAAAATAAATTATTTGAATTTTTGTGGGGTGAGGCAAGTGGCGCAGAGAACGGAAGAAACCGCAAACAGGCTCCAGCAGAGGTTTCACAGAGCGTTAGTATAATATATTATTGCAGTCTTTCCATGATAGAGGGTGTGTTGTCGTGAGCAGCCGTGTCATGCAGCCAGGAGAAGAGGAGAGATGGGGCTGCCATGAGGTAAATCAAGAGATAACAATAAAATTTTTCTGTTGCCTGGTGGAGGTGTCTAGGATGTGTTTTCTTTATATCTTCATCCGCCCCTAATTGAAGATGCTTTAAAATTGAATGACTAGCAGTCAAAACGTGTTTGCTTCAAGCTGAGAAGAAAAATGCTGGTGTCTCCGCTTCCAAACTGATTTCTCTTTGTACACAACTGACAGCTACAGTCACTTTGAGTGACTGATAAGTGGGAAGCTCTGCCACTTACCAAGGAATGCAGGCTGAAAAGAAAAGACCGGGGCCGTTTAGATGCTTTGGCATGTTCAAAATAACATCTTACATCAGTCAGACTCAGAAGCACTACAAGACATTTAAAATGAAGTAATGTATATAGAAATGTGGTATATGTGTATGAAGAGAGACAAAAATTATTCAGCAAGCAAATAGCTGCAAAAGGGGGAAAGAGAGAACGTTGTAGTTAGGGGTCAATATTTGCAAAACGAATCAATGGATAAATAATTTACACATGTTCTGATAAAATTTGCCCTCCGTGTGAAACATCCAAATTTTTTAAAATGCGTAACCAAAGAGCTCCACTGTTATTTATATGAGCAGCTGCCTTTGACCAAATGGATGCTTAGAAGCACCTGAACAATGAAAATGTCATCCACTTTATATAGATAGTAATTTTTACCCTGAGAGAGAATCCCAATTTTCGTTCCCCCTCTTCTTTTCTTGGGTAAATATTTAATACTTAAAACATATGTTTAAAATATTCTGTTATTTCTGACTTAAAGAGCATAATTATATAATAAAATAAGATAGGGGTATGTTTCTTCTCTTAAATTTTGAGACCATGTTAATGAAAGAATATATAGATTCACTGGGCTGTAATTTCCACAAATAGAAACTTCTGAAAATGACAGATTTTTTTTGTACTCCGTTATTAGGCTTGTATATTCAGTGCATGTATATCCTGCTCTAAATTTTTTAGGACATTCATATTTTAAATATTTTATCTGTCTATTCACACTAGTCACTTGTCCTTCTGTACTCTCTGGATCTTAATAGCAGAAACGTGCCCAACGATTTTACGTCTCCTGTGAATGCCATGTTGTCTATTTAAATAACTTGTTTCGGTTTGGAAACTTATAAAGACACTTGGGTTTTTGTTTGTTTGTTTTGGTTTGGTTAGGGTCAGTTTAAGATACAGTCACAAGAACCATAGCTGTGGTTAAATCAAGGTTCTTTGGCTTAACCTTGTGTCTTGGGAGTCACAAGTCTCTTAATGTAAGTCTCTTAATTATTAAAGGAACAACCAACTGTGTGGTTAAGGGGTATATTTATGAAACCTGCAAATTATTTCACTCTTCTTAATTGCTGTTAGACTGAAGACTACTGATGTTTGCATCATTGTAAAAACTTTTGGGTATGCTTGAAGATAATCATTTGAGTGAGCAGGAAAAAGAGTTTTAGGACAGTTGGGCCCTCAGACCAGTTTTTGAACTGCTGAAGTCTTTAATAAGATAAGGAGCTTGCTAAACCCACTTTAATTCAGCTGACATGCTTTTTCACTGCAATACTTTCTTGACGAAAGAAACGGTTTGGTGGATTACAACCTTGTGTAAGCTCCTGACCTCATCACAGACTGACACTTTGAATAGTATTGATTTAGAACTCTGTGATCAATAAAATAATTAATATAAAAAAACAGACTTTAGAGCTAACTTGGTCCAACTTTTTCTTCTTTGGTATAAGAAGATATGGTCCAGAAACAATAAAAGCTATGCCAAATTCCCATAAGTAATTAGATGTAGACCCTAGTCTCTTAGCCCTGGTTAATCATATCAAATAAATCAAGATCATAAGCACTCCTGAAAACAATATGAGCAGTAATTCTGCAGAGCCCATCAAATTGAGTTTGTTACTTTATCTGGAATTTGAAACAAATATTAAATCTTTTGCTATAGAAATTTGGAACAATATTTGAATGTTTCCATAGAAATTGTAAATGACACATCACTTAGGATAGAACAATTAGGAAATGTTAATCACATTGGATTCACTAAAATTATCAGTATATCATTTCAGAAGGCATATATACAAAACTTTTAAACATATATTTCATTGGTTTAAAATAGTGCCTGTTTTTAATGATTATTTTTACAATGAGCTAGTATCCCTGCTTGATCCATTTTAGATAAAAATTTATAATGTCATATCATTAGAGTCTAAACTAAATAAGGAAAAACAAAAACGATGTTCTAGCGTGAAAATAATGTCTGATCTGCTCTTCCAAGAGAAGTGTTCTTGATAAATAGCTGAGGACCTTTCAAAGTAAAACTAAAACATTTTAAGGAACCTCTTAATTTCTAGATGTTTTAAACAATAGGGGATGAAGATTCTGGCAAAGGAAAATATTTCCCCATCATGCAATTGATTTTTTTTCCTTCCACTCTAAAATGATGCACATTCCCCAGCCTCCCCGTTTAGGGTATTTGATATTCTCCTATTCTACCATTTATTGAAATCTTTATCTTGCAGTGCCCTATTGTTTTAAAACACTCTTTTCCTGTTTCATCTTTTACCAAATGCTTCATTCATGTAAGACAACAGGAAAGCAAGATCTTTCTCTAAAGTCTTTATCCCTGGAGACACTGAGTGAAGTCTCTTTTGTGATTAAAAAAGGCTACTGCTCTTAAATGCATTACAAGCACAATCTTGAGGTCTACAAATACTTCCATCAACACATCATTATTTTAAACTGCCTTCTCTTTAGCAGGTCTTCTGCTACCCCATTATCTTTGTCTTTTTGTACTCTTATCCAGTTGTTTTCTCCCCAGTTATTCCCAGGCTCCTGACACAGACTCAGACCTAGACAACAGATCATCTTAACAGGATTTAGGAGAAAGCACAGTAGAGACATAAATATCCATCAGATTCTTTTGTAAATACATGCTTTAAAAAGATTTAGTACCCTGGTAGCATGAAAATGCTAATAATCTTTTTAACCATGGGAGAGTCTCACTTCTTAAAGCATCTTGTGAATCTCATTTCTCACAGTATTATCACTATTATATATATTTTTATCTCTTCCATGGTCACTATAGGATACAACGTTCATACATGTAAATAAAATCCCACTTTGAGTCGTGGAGCAATTAGGTTTTAATTCATCTGGTAAATCTGTGCTCATCCATGTGATGAAACAATTCAGGTATCTAATGATTTTCTTGTATACATTCTTAATCATAGGTTAGCATTATATGGGTCTATCACAGGAAAAAAATAATGATAAAGCCAATCAGTGGACATTCTCTGGTTATTTTTAAATTAAAGAAAATCGGGATTACGGGAATTATGAAGAGTACTGGAGTTCTCAAATGCACGAATGCTATCACTTTGACCACTTTGTGAAGATTATTAATGGCTTCTGATGCTAAGATATGATCCTATCCTCATTGTTCCATCTTTATCTGATTAAATCCTCAGAATTCTGTTTTTCTAAAATAGAATAGAGTTATTCTTCTCTAAGCTTCTTAGTACCGTATGCAGAGCCACATGGAGTTAGCATTCCCTTTTGGCCCATCTCCTTCCTACATTTTTATTTAACAGCCATTTTTCCTCTCATTCTTTCTCTTTCATATTTGATTTTCTTCATTTTGAAACTTGCTAAAGGAAAATAGAAAAGAAATAATTTTTAAAACTCTCGAGCTAACACTAAGTTTAATGTTTTCTGAGGATTTTTGAGACAGACAAATAGGCAATAACACAATACCTGGAAAATGAAGACAGATTTGGAGAATTCAAAATTGTTTGAGGTTTCACAGGAAAAGGTGAAAGGATTAAATGTGGCTTGTGAAAACACTATATTTTGCAACCATCACAGTTCAATTTAGATTAACCTTCTGTGATATAATTCTGCCAAGTCCTTGAAATTATGGACCCTAAGATGTTGAACCTATTTGTCCAATCTCTTTTTCTAGATGTAAAGATTAAGATAGGAAGTTTGGTTCTTACCTTTAAGCATTTTACAGCCTCGGAATGAAACTGAAATGCCTACATAAAAGAATAATTCCTGAATTTTTTATGTATTTTCACTGAGAATATTCTAGAAAGCCTAAGGAATGTGTATATCCCAAAATAATTAACCTGGTTCTTTTTTTTTCTTTTTTACTTATTCTGGTTAGTGACTTCAGTAGCATTAAGAAGTGATAATACGCTAAAGTTTTCATATGACTTTTATTTGAAATCTCAACTCTGTAAACACACATTTATTATTTATTCCTTTTATTGATTTATTTGCATAGAGATTTAAAAATAAGAATATCTTGAGCTTGACATGTCATTTTAAAATATTTTAAAGATGCTAATGACATGTTAAAGAAATTTTAATTTTTTTTCTTTAGTCACAACCATTTTGACAATAGGGCAAGCTTTGTAACTCACCTGTTGAAATCATAAAGGAAAAAGCTTATCAAGGAAAGGTATGCATAGTTAGATCGATGTCTTCTCCCAGTGCCACTGTCTATTCAGGTAACTATCAGACTTATGAGACTTTTTTCCTTATGGTGTTGCTTTAACCTAAAGGAGAAACAGAAAATCATCTCAGGATGTGCTGCACTTATTTTATTACTACTTGTCCCTTCTCTCCACCTTGACCACTATTAAGTTTTATTCCATTCTGGCTGTGTTAAGCTGTACTAAATGTCAGTGGGATGTCTGCCCACATCATCTGTTAAAATGATCTGTTCCTACTCATAGGGATTCGTTCACTGAGGCTCTCTTTTTACAATCCTACATACCCACCTGCTTGCATAGGAAATATAATTCTCCCCTTATGCAGTCCCGAGCTGGTCTTAATAAACGTGATAGTGAGAAATGCTACAGGCTTTTTTCTTTTCACAATTTAATAGCTTGCTAAAAATGAAAGAGCAGTAATTAAGAATACAAATGCTTATCAATGGTGGGTAATGACTGAGGCAAAAGAAGAAAAATCAAGGTTGAGGACTGATTAAAAATTATGGACTATAAATTATATTTTCTAAATAGTTTAATGCATAAGTAGTAATTCATAACAGTGTATATAACTAACACAATTGGAATTTTGTTGGCCTATTAAAGTTCAGTTAGAGTATTAATATATCTTTATACAAAGTATAAGGGACCCGAAAGTACCTACCATTAGGTAAGGGTCAAACACCCTAGCTATTCTGCTCAACTATAATGGAGACATTGTTAACACCTTTAAAACAATGTTCACACATTACTAAGATTTTCAGAATCCTGTGGGAAAAAGCCAGTGATATATCTTCACTTATTATAAAGGTAAACTGAGGCAATAATTGTAGCTATTTCAAATCTGGGACAGGCCAAAGAAAATGAGGGAGGAAACCCCTGAGGAAAAAGGCAACAGAAAATCCAAAAGAACTGGGAGAGCCAAGCATAGATTGCAAAGGCATTTCACATATCCACAAATGTGTGGATGGTGACCGAATTTTAAGGAAGAGTACCTTGAGAGGGCACAGAGGAAAAGGACTGGAGGAGGAATGTTTGTTTGATTGTTTGCTTTTTCCTTGCAAGGCTGTATGGGCTGTACATAGATCATAGGATTTAGAAACTGGGGAATTTACGGTTTTCAAGTTGTATGATTTGGACAAGTCAGTTAATATCATTGGTTCTCAGCTTCTTCCTCTGTAGGTAAGAAATGTTAGCATTTCACATGATTGTCAAGATAAAACAAATACTTTAATGTGAGTGTGTCTCAAAATTTGTAGAGTACTAGAGCAAATGTATGTTGCTGGTAATCAATTTTCCCCTCCTCTGCTTCAGATCATTACTCTGATCTTGAAATTTGATAATCAGCCTCCAAGAAAGGTTTTTGTTTGCTTCTTGGTTGTTTATCCCCCCTACGGGGGAGTAGAGCAAGAGCAAAAAAAAAGCAGAAGAATTATGTATTTGCTTTACAACTGATAAAATTAGCTTTGATTTGTAGCATATGTATTAGAGTGTATGTTAGTATGATGTTTAAAGGAATTGGCTTAATTGATCACAACCCCATCTCCCAATGTTATTCCTTGTACCACATTTTTTCATAATCATACCTGTGAAATGATAACCCATGCCTACCTCTTGTCCAGAAGACGGGACAAAAAGAGTTGTCTGCCAAAACCATTAACTAACTATTCAAAATTATTTTTTTCTTTTCTTTTATTGATAATAGTGAATGCTAGCGTTTAGTATCTCTGTTGATTTACATCTCTGATTTAACTTTGTCCTAGTCAAATAGAATTCAGGTATTAGCATACTTTCTCAATCTTTAATTAATTTGTACATAAACACACTAAGTCATATGATTTACCAGAGTTTTAGTTTCTCAGTGAGTCCCAATATCTTCTGTGCATTGCATACTTTAAGGTTCCTCCATTTCTTTGCATCCAAAATATTGGTAAACTTGAAAATCCTAGAATCATCTGAATGAAGAATTTATGTCAATTTTTAGTTATGGAAATATTATCAGGTCTCTGGAGACCAGTAATTATTTCAACTAAGCCCAAATTTCATAAGATGTTTACTAATGATAGACATGTTCAGACGGTAGATAGTGAGATTAAAGTTCTTTTTAAACTAAATTGTTATTCTTTGAGGCCAAATATTTCTTTAGAGAAGTGACTACTCTTTCCTTTCAACATTACTTATTGGACTCTATGCTAGGCTGCTTGCTTTGCCACTGATATTTCTGTAAGGAATTCACTCTTTAGAAAGGACCATATGGGAGCAGTTGATTGCTTCATTACAATTGGCATCTTGCCTCCAGCTGTGTCCAATAACCTGGCATAGCTGTATTTAGTGGATAACTACTAATGTTGTTATTGGTCACAAAAATTGTTAAGGTACTTAGAGTAATAATAGGATCTCTGCAGAGTAGAAGTAAAAATATAATTTCTGCCTGACCTTTTAAACATTTATGGACCTATCATATAATATAAAATTAATGTAAGTATAAGTTACATTAGTCCCCCTTTATCTGTGGGCAGTACATTCTGGGACCCCCAGTGGATACCTGAAACTCCAGAGAGTATGAAACCCTACATATACTCTTTTTCCTACATATACGTCCTATGATAAATTTTGATTTATAAATTAAGCACAGTAAAAGATGAACAACAATAACGAATAAAAAATAGAACAATTATAACAATATACTGTAATAAAAGTTATGTGAATGAGCATCTCTCTCTCTCTCTCTCAAAATATCCTTCTCTACTGTACTTACCCTTCCTGGGATGATGTGAAATGATAAAATGACAGACTTATATTGAAAATGACTTACAGCTGTAGACATTGTTAAAAATGACATTAAAATATTCTAACTTCAGTGGTAACTTCGGACATAAAAATTAGCCTGTTGCTATTACCTTTATATTATGTGTTAGAGAATTATTTAGAAAATAAATTTATATGGTATATTCATACTATGGAATATTGTATAGGTACTAAAAAGTGTAAGGCTGAGCAAATGTATCAATCACAAAACTTGACCAATATATACTGTTAAGTGACCAATGCTAGTCAAAGCACAAAATATATACTCTTTATTCCAATCAATTAAAATGCAGAGAGAGAGAGAGAGAGCATATCTGTCCCTAATACTATTAGTCAATCATAAAATGTAAAGAATAACTACATAATGGTGTAGTATTCATGATTCAGGTAATATTAATAGAGCCAACATCTCAGAAATCTTCGAGGGCTGAATTAATGATATTAGATTTTCTGGATCATCCAGCACTGCAAGAATCAGTACCATATGTTGGGGAAGTGAACTTTTCATGCCCTCATTTTAGAAGTGCTATTGTGTTAGGGTCATAGGCCTGCCATAACAAATTCCCTCAAACTTGGTGGTTTATAACAACAGAAATTTGTTCTCATACAGTTCTGGAGGCCAGAGTCCAGTATCAAGGTGTTGGCAGGGCTGGTCCCTTCTGCAAGCTCTTAAAGAGAATCCCTATCACGCCTCTTCTCTAGCATCTGTTGAATGCCCAGCATGATTCGGGTTCCCTGGCTTCCATGTATATCACTCCAGATTTTGTGTCCACCTTCACATCTTCTCTTCCCCTAGATTTCTGTGTGTCTCAAGTATTCATCTCCAGTCTCTTACAAGCACACCAGCATTTGGGTGTAGGGCCCAAACTAAATTCTGGATTGTCTCTTTTTTAGATCCTTAAGTTACTATATCTGCAAAGACCCTAATTTCAAGTAAGGCCATATTCACAGTTTCTGGGGCTGAGAACTTGGATATATCTTTTTGGAGAATGTAATTCAACACATAATAGCTGTTAAGATTGTTAATTCATTATATTGTAATTATTTTGATTATTAGGTATCTTGTTTCTTCGAGAAAGTTTTGAGTAGAGAGAAGGATGAGTACTTGACATGCAAGAAAGCTGTCGATACACAGAACCGCTTTATCGTTCCAGATACATTTACTTTTCAACCTTTGGTTGGACTAGAATAGTTGTTTTTCAGTGCAGCTATAATTTGTAAAGACACAGTATTATCATTGAGTGATACAGGCGATAGCACCCTGAATTTAGCTTCAGGGGACTTCATTTAAGTCTTGGTTCCATCACTTAGTGGTTGCATAAACTCAGAAAGCTTGTTTAATCTCTTCAAGTTCTAACTTATTCATCTGTAAATTCTGGGTAATGCTGGCATGTGTAAAGTTCATAATTAATGATGGTTATTGTAATCATGTGTTTCCTCCACGTGGACTCTGGCTGCTTGGTTTGTCCCGAGGTTATAATCAATAGATGTCTCTTACAGCTTGGCTGCTAAGCATGTGGACGTAGCCTAAGGGTCATTTGTACCTAATCCAAATTTGTTCAGTTGATAAAATCTGCACAAATTGCCTTCATCATTAAGAAATTTTAGAATATCAGTTTTGCATATTTTTCATTGTTTTTATTATCATACACTATATGCCTGACCATTTGGAAAAAGATTTATGTATCACTTTGGGGGCTGTGTCTAATATGATACTAAAATATTTAATGAATTCAGTCAGATTTTTTTTAAAAGATTTTATTTATTTATTTGAGAGAGAGAGAGAGAGTGAGCACAAGCAGGGCAGGGAGCGGGGGCAGCAGACTGCTGAGCAGGAAGCCCGATGCGGGGCTTGATGCTAGGACCCTAGGACCCTGGGATCATGACTTGAGCTGAAGGCAGATGCTTAACAGACTTCAGCCACCCAGGCGCCCCAAATTCAGTCAGATTTTTAAACAATCTCTCTTGATCGACTAAGTTTTTATTGAGTTGGCAGTGGTGGTTGTTGTGCTGGCATTGTTCTGAAATGGTTGTATCATCTGAGAGGGGTGCTGAACACATTGACAACTCTTCAGGCAGATAGAACGTAGTTTAAAGGGCTGCTTTGCCAGTCACTAGTGGTGTTTTCTGAGCAATATAGTCACTCTCCTCATTTCTAATATAAAGCTATCCTTGTTTTAGGTGTGTTATGATTATTAGAAGTAAATTAAAGCATCAGGTTAGTGCCCAGCTAACAGAAGGTGCTTAATAAATGATAGTTAAAATAATAGTATCTATGTGACAAGAGAATGAAGATTAAGAAACAGAATTTCCAATGAATTGATTTGTTTTATTTCATTTTGAAGTAAGAGCTAAGATTTGTCCTATTGTGTTAGGAAAATTACTTTATCAATATAATATTTTAAAGGCTTCCAGTTCTGTTTTTCCAATCTCAGTTACTTCAGGTTCCTATTAGCCTTTTTCTGTTTTGTTTTGTTGACACATAGCTAACATTCCATCATATATTTTATAAGCTTTATCAAGTTGGTCAGCATGTATTTTCATCAAATACATTTATATATAGAAATATATCCTAATACATCATAAGTGTGATTTTAATCACAAATTTAATAATAAAATAAGGCAACTTTACCTCAAAGGTCTGTGGCAGATGTGTGCCAACATTGTTAATTTGTTGGAAATACATATCAAATACATAATTAGGGGGGTTTTTTTGGTATATAGACAAAATAGACACACACCCTCACACACACACTCTTTGTTTCCTATATTTTAAATATAGGAATATATAAATATAGAAATATTTCCTATATTTTAAAATCTGACAGTATACCAAAACAAAACACTAGATATGTTT
The DNA here is from genome assembly GCF_002288905.1 of Enhydra lutris kenyoni. Classification (NCBI taxonomy): domain Eukaryota; kingdom Metazoa; phylum Chordata; class Mammalia; order Carnivora; family Mustelidae; genus Enhydra; species Enhydra lutris. The sequence continues at coordinate 1,437,307 of NW_019154156.1, read as the reverse complement.
GTTAAACATTAATTGATTGTGCTAAGTTTAAATTGTATGAAGACTTTTTAACTGTATTGTGTGATGTTCTTTTCATTCTTTTCATTTATTTTCTGTTTGGGAGGTATAAGTCTTTATCAAGGAACAGAATTTTCTTAAAGTGACACACGATGATATATCACATTTTTAAAGCAAACATCCAATTTCCCATGTCAATCTTTTATCCAAAATATTACTACATGACTATATTGATACTAGAGGGACTCAGTATTTCCTATACTGATTTAGTCCTCTCCTTATATATAGGTTATAGACACAGAAACATCAGTTACTATCCACAACCTCTAAACCAGTAGAAGTATCATTACATTAGGAATCTTGTTTAAATTAGTGATGTAAGAGTAATACCCTTATTTCTTAACCCCTATACTGTTTATATTTATTCCTACTGGAGTAGAATTAAAGTTATTTTTGTAAGATTTTGTCTCTATTAGGACACTTGTTAGAACATCTGAACCATGAGGTTACTGCCATTTGAATACATTTTTCAATTTCTTTTATAAAATTCTTGTAAATTTTTTTTTTGTAAAATTTCTTGTAAAACCCCAAGGGTCTCAGTACACTAGAGGATACTTCTGTACTTAGGCTCCCTAAGGGAGTCTTGAACCTGTTTTGTTCATTCCTAACTTCATACTCTGTGGGAAATATTTCTGGATGTGGCCCAAAAGTGACTCTTAGTTTCAGTCAGTATAACAGACTTCTAGCTCTATGAAATGATATCTATGAGGATGGTATACTTTGAAATGGAATGTGATGTATGTGACAGACCCTGTACTAGCAATCTGTTACTGAATTATCAATCAGGGATTATGTGAAGAAGTTCTAGTTTTATGAATTTGTGGCCTAGAAATAGCTAATGATCATAACTCCAGTTTCCCAGTCACTTACCTTCAAAAACTTGAATTTATTTTTGATGTCTTCCTCTTCACAGTTCCCTTTGTATAACCTTGTGACTGTATAGATGTGCTTTCATGATATCCCTTACGTATTTTCTTGTTTTCCCTTTCTAGTCCCAAATTCAAGTTCTTATTCTGCTTATCCCTGCAATGGCAACCTAATGCTTTGTGCACTGCTGTCAGATCAGTCTTCTTAAAGAAAAACTCTCCTAATGTTCCTGGCTTGCTCAAAAATCTTTGACAACTCCTAGCTACTTACGAGATTAAGTGATTCCTTATCAGCCTGTCATTCAAGACCCTCTGCCATTGGGTGCTGCCTTACTCTTCTAAGTTGGTTTCCTCTCATTTCTTTTTATGAACTTGATGATCCAACTATCTTAACCATTCTTCTCGTCTTCACACTTTCTCATTCTCTGGCCTCTGTGTTTTTATTCATGTGGATTCCTTTTCCTAGAACTGTATTAACTATCCTTTCTCCCTATGTCAAGAAAGTTCACATACACTATGACCAAATTCCTGTGTCCTCTTATCACAAATAGTTCCCTAATCTTCCCAGAGCAAAAAATTCTTCTGGATTTCTGTATCATTTACCATACTACCTCTCTTTAATGATCTTACTACCTTCTATGTTGTATTATACATTTTAAAGCAATTTTTATCTTTTCTTATTGAAAGGAGAATCTCAATAGAATTTATCTTTGTATTTTCACAGCATATATTTGATTATCTTGTGGGAAGCATATTAATTGCTTGATAAAGACATCAATAAAATAATTAAAAGTTCTCAGCTTTCTCATCTATAAAAGGCTGCTATAGATAACAAAACTTGGATCTCTAAAACCCAGTGATGCTTTTAATCAAATCAAGGGTCTTTATAATCAGCAACATTTTCATGTTCATTTTTGAAAATTTGTATATGTGCAAATTAATTTTTTCAGTCAATGCCTTAAGAAAAATGAAATGAAATAGGTGTTTTTTAAAACACAAGTATCATTATGTTAAAAAAAAAGTTTGTTAAAGAAAATTGTAATCTTAAAATGAATGAACTGATGTTTAATTATTTTTTTTTTATTTTTGGTTTAAAAAAGAAGTCCAAAGCTAAAAATTTAGGCTAAAAATGTGAAATGATCCTACAGATTATGAGACTTTAAAAAATAGTTAAGTTCTAGCACAGAATTACTTTCTGTATATCCTACTGTTATCTTTTTCAGGACACAAAGTTTCCTGGCATTGTATCCTCCCTGAAGCTAAACTATAGTTTTGCACATTTAGTCTGATTCATACTCCTGAAACTTAGGCCAGTTCACTTAGGGTGGTCAGGACTAAGGAGCTCAACAGACAGGAATTTCTTTAGTTTGCTTTGGTGTTTGGAAGTTATCTTAAGGTGTGCCTGGCTGGCTCAGTCAGTTAAATGGTTTCCTTTGGCTCAGGTGGTTGGGGGCGGGGAGTCTGCTTCTCCCTATCCCTCTGCCTCTCTCCCCACACTTGTGCCCTCTCTCTCACTCTCTCTCTCTCTCTCTCAAATAAATAAATAAAATCTTAAAAAAATAAAAGTTATCTTAAAAGTCCAGTCCTATGCTGGTTCCCTCTCACTATCTAGTGCCTGCTAAAGATTGGGTGCCCTAAAGCTCCATTCTAGACACAAAATAAACCTCTCAATGAGCCATTTTTAAAAAAAAAAAATTAGTACTGAAGAGAAGGTTCAAGCTGGTGGCTAAGGCAATACTTTCAATAGAATAAAATTTAAATCCAGTCCTATAATCCTACACAAGTTAGTTATTTCATAACTGCACATATAAGAAATCCAGATTCTATTATTGGGCACTTGGGCATCATAGAGAATTTTTTAAAACCAGGAGCTAAGTTAGAAAGTCTTAAAATACATGTATTTTAAGCATGGATTACATCTGAAGTGTGATCTGTAACCATATTAGTTGTGGATTACATAGATACAGGTAGAACTTCTATTCTATTCTGCAACAATTTCAAATATATTTATAATTACATTTGATTAGAGCTAAACTATCACATCTATAGATGTTAGTACTTTATATTGACATAAAATGCTAATGTAGCATGCTATTAAATATAAAATTTCCCCGTTAATTGCTTTTAGGTTTTAAAACAGAACTTTCAACCAATTGAAAATCTTTAAGTACTATTTATTTGAACTTCTTTATTTGGACTTTGTGTGTTTTAACTTAAAAATGTTAGCAGTATTTTTAAATAAATGTATTTTTCCTTAATACTAGAAATATTTAGAAAATTTGTCATTACACAATTTAATTTTGTTCACTTAGCCAGAGATATCATAAAATGTGATGTATTTTCTTCCCCTATAGTAGACACTTGTTTTTAGTTGTAGTTTTATTGTAAATTTCATGGTTTCATTTTCAAATTCTTCTGACATTCTTAAAATGCTTTCATTTTAAGTTAGGCCATGCTACCCAATGCTATAAGAATTTATCTGCATAACTGTTTGAAATTTATCCAGCAATTGACTAAATATCTTATTTGTGGGACTTATGTGCATTCTAATAACATGTGGCCTTTGGTTTCAATAGTGTGTAAGTACTAAACATAATATTTCATAACAGAGCCAGTAATTGGGAAAGATTGTCAAATGACTGTAATTTGTACTCTTTTATCTACTTTTATGGCTGACTCATATTGTTTTTTCCCTCTTTGCCTTTGTTTACTATATTCCAAATTGTTTTTAAACTGTTACACAAGGGATTATGTCCCTTGGGAATGGTCCATTACATTTTGAATATCAGTGCCATTCCAAGTTATTTCAACCATGGCATTAATCTCACTTAAAGCAATAAAAAGCAAATAGTGGTAAGAGGCAAGATGCATAAAGCATTACTTTAAACAGTTAAAAAAAAAAAAGGATGTTAAATGTTCTCTCTCTAGGAGCTCCTGCAGCTCTAGATACGTTTGTGTGCAACTGAGCAAGAGAAAAGTAGCAGTGGGATTATTAGTGGAGAGAGAAGCTTACAAGGAACATGAAAAGGGGGCCGCTTTGCGTTCTGGCTCCTTTCTTCCCGCATGCAGTTAAAAAGAGAGAATCATTTAAAGGAGCTCCTGTAGAACTCCCTTTTATTGGTTTCTTTTCTTACGTAAAGTTACCAACAGGTTCATTCATAAGGTGATCTTGAAGGTTGTTTCACTGTCACTGAGCCACAGTTAAGGTGGTTTGTAAAGGGTACCACCCAAGTATAAAGATGCCTGGTAGGAAAATAAGGCCTTTACACAAAAAGAGCAGCAGCCCATCAGATCTTTGCTTTTCAAACCAAGCAGGTTCCCTCTTAGAAGGATTAATTACAGTCAGGTTGAAGAGGCTAGCCTTGCTCTGTGTGTGCGTGCGTGTGTGTATGTGTGTGTGTGTGTGTGTGTGTGTGTGTGTGTGTTTTCCCCCTCGAACATTAGAAAGATAAAGGGTGTGATTAGTGTGCACAAAGCCTCTGATCAAACCAGCTCAGAGGTTTGTGACAGGAGGTTCAAACACTTTATGGATCACTGGTGCTGACAGGTAGATCACACAGGCCTTAAACAGATGTTTAGTGAGAAGATGAATGTGTGAGATCTCAAACATGCGGCGCTCTTTTACTTGGCCACTTTAGTCTGTGAAGTATTAAACATTGCTAAAGAAACCCACTCCTCTAAAAAGGCTGCAAAAGTTACTAACAAGCTTCCGTTAAATCTCAGCCTTTCTTTTATTTTTGAGACTTAATACAGCTTCGGTTTTAAAGTGACCCAACTTTCTGCAGGAATTAATGAATATGACCACACCGTATCTTACATGATCAAATGCTTATTAATGAGTTTATGAGTGTTCTGCCTCATGATCTGATCTTGAGAAGTTTAGTTGGAATAGGTAGAATATTCGAAGTAAATTAAATTTAGCCCCAAACCAGAATGTTCAAGTAGCATGTCTTTTATATTCTTAATATACAATCTTGAGATAATGTTGGAAGAAAATTGTTCATAATTATAAAAATATACCAAGCATGTATATTTAGCTGAATTTTCATAGCGAAGTGTACATGATTAATAATTCTTTACAAGTATATATAACTAAGAAATGCTATGAATGCTTTCATGTTCCCACTTTGCCAAGAAGGAAAATATAGAGTGTGTATGCATGTTTGTATATGTATGTGTATATCTCAGAGGTAAATATATGATTTCATTAATTACTTTAATATTTTATTACTATCACAAGGAAATGTAGACCTGAGATTTCTGTCACTTGTGGCAATATGTCTTGCTGCTGGTACGTGCCTTATAAGTTGTGCTCACATTGTTAATGTAGAATCATACATGCCGGAAGAAAGGAATATTCAACTGGTCTTGGCACTTTTAATGCCTTAAGGCGATGTCTTGATGAGAATATCCTTGTAAATTCTTAGGACAACTTTTATATGTGATTGACAAAATCAGGGAGAAGAATTGATTCTGCATATTTTGCACTAGAAAGTGCACTTGTCATTACAAAATGACAGCTTTTCAACTCATTCAATATTAAATTCAAGTTCAACAAAATATGGCTGTCAGTTTATCACCATTAATGGAAAGATTGGTGAACCAGTAGAACTAATAGTGTGCTAATGCAAAGATTAGTGAATTGGAGGCACAGAAGATTATTTGAAGTATTACACATGGAAGCATTTTAAAATAATAAGAACTGTACAGATGCAGACTATTAAAAAGGAGGAGAAGGATAAAATAGAAGAAGAAGATGAGCAGAAAGATCATAATTGTTTAGTGGAAAGAGTCATGTAGTTCTATTTACTATTATTTATGACAGTATTTTCTGACTGCCTCTTAGAAATCACATTATTTTAATTCCCTTTCCCTATTCTCCCCAGTGTATTTTTGGTTGGATTTCTGAAATCACTTAGAATCCAGAAAAGTCTTCTACATTTAACCAATACTTGCTGGAGGTAACACGTGCAAGATACTGTTAACCCTTGAAGACAATAAAAGGGTGAAAATGGTGCAGTCCTTGTTTCTGAGTTTAGATTTAATGGCAAGAGGCGCTTAGTAGTATTGGAACTCAAAACTGTTTTGTTGAAGTATTGCTCAAACCACATCATGGTGTGTGTGTGTGTGTGTGTGTGTATGTGTGTGTGTGCCTGTGTGTGTGCACACGCACGTGAGACAGAGAGAGAGAAGAGGGTCCATGTGCGTGCCCATGTGTGTTTCCCATGAAGCCTTGGGTATGTAGCTCAAGCCTTTCATTTTATAAATTACTTTGTCCATCCTCTAATGTAGTCTGTCCAAACTTATGCTGAATTTCAGTCACCTTGAAGGATCCATTCCATCTCAGTCAAATTCTTAGCGTCTGGGATGTCACGCGGCAGTCTTCCCTCATCTCGTTCTCTGTCCTTCAGCTTTTTATTCACCAATTTTTTTCCTTTCTTAAAAAAAAAAAATAAAGATGTAAGAGTTGTCTATAAGCAACTTTCACAATTATTTCTTACCCAGAGTGTGGGACTGCCTGTTTGAATGTTTCCAAGAAAGCATTGTTCTTATGTGACAACAGGTCAGAAAGACTCTGCATTAATTACACTAACATATGGTTATTAAGAGATTCTAGCTCAGGGAGCAATACTTTACAATGTTATCTTCCACATCGTCAGATGTTAGCCATATTGTCAGTGCTGGCAGCTATTGTTTCACTCATTTCCTTCACAGAGCTAATTACTCCCTAATAATAACTTTACCTTGGAGTTTTTCACTTGCTTGTGCCAGCAAACCTGTTCACACTACATATGCTAATTATTGGCACTTATTCATTATGTTAAGATAGCTTTAAGTTCAAGCTGTGCAGCCTGGCTTTCGGTATGGAGCCAGCTGGCTGCAAAGTTCCACCTTTTTTTTACTAAAGTCATTAAAAGTTTTAATATGGGCCCATCTTGTTCTCTTTACAAGATTCAGCCTTTCAGGAATTCAAATGAATGTGCGGTTACCCACGGACAATTACAAATTATAATAAGAAGGTCTTTGGTTTCTGTGAGAAATTCTCAAAGCTTATACTCATTGTGGCCTTTTCTGTGAGATGAGAAAAGATGAGTGAATTCTTTTACATTTAAACTCTATGGTCACTTTATTTGATTACTCCATACACAAACATACACGCATGCACACACACACACACACACACACATACACGCACACTCATTCCTTTTGGTTCATTTTCCTTAAGAATAAGTCTGAGTTACTGGTATTTAATTTATGCATGTCTAAATGATAGAGAATCTGGAATTTTACTGTTTGTGTAACATCCTTTTCTCAAGTTTTTTTCTTATCATTTCAAGAGATTTGGGATTACTGCCAGGGCCAAAGACTGTCCTTGAACTCTATTCAGGATTCCCATTGATATCAGCAGGAGTTAATATTTAAGTGTTGTTTCAGTCAAAGTAAAATATGGTTCTTCTAGTTTTAATGAACAAATAGCTTCATTTGGTTCACATCCAAATATAATTAGTAACTACTACCACTTAATTAAATAACCCAACTTTGATGCAGATGAATCAAAATGGATTTGACCTTTTTTAGGTGGTAAATTTGGGGAGGAATCTTTTGAGACCTAGAAATGAAAATATATTCGGGTATAAACTGTGTCTAAAATGAGTTTTTATCTTAAAAAGATAACTTTGAAAAGATTGAACTTTCTGATCTTCATCTTTCACACAGTAAGTCTCCTTAAGTTTTGTATTATTTATGTTAAAACAAAGGCACTAACCACAGGAATCCTGAATATACAGGTGCTTAATAAAATCTGGTTGAGACATGCATTAATATAGGTAAAAGAGAAAATTAGACAGTATGAATCCATTTCAACCCAAGGCAGAGGCAAGAGCTTGGGTTGTGCTTTCAGCTTGTCTTCCATGAGGTAAGTCTTTCTTCATTTTTTTTTAATCCAAATATCCTTATATTTTGTTACTCAGTAATTTGCTACTAGAATACTCATGGGTGTTCATTTTAGTCTACCAAGTGTTGGTATTTTTAAAGATGAATGTAAGTTAGTATGTATTGGGGTTGAGGAAGGAATATTTGATAACACATAGAATTAGACAGAATTGGAAGAGAATGTAGAAATCTTTTGGTTTCTACCTACCAGGAGTTCCCCAGGAATGGTGTTAATGGGTGGAGAGAGCCAGTACCAATTACCGGATGTTATGAAGTCTGTTCTATGTGTATACAAACCCATCCTTATTGGAGGACCTAAATAGGATTTCACTGACATATAATCTCTATTAAAAGTCTTGTTTGCATTTTAAATAATTATATGATAATATGGTTTACTAATGAGAAACAGGTAATCATTGTTGAGAGAATTAGTAATTAATTGCTGGTTTAAAATATTCCCACAAGTTGGGAAGTAAAGACTGTATTTGGGTTTAATATTATGTTTACAAAGATTAACAATTCACTTGTTTAATTTTTCAGTATATGAGTTATTCATTGCTGTGTTCATGCTGGAGAGAGAAAAAGATTGGAGATGGGAGTAAATAGTGTTAATAAAAATAATACAGAATTGAGCAGCAACTTGAGAAAAGGATGCTTTTTATTTAACAGTATTTTCAAGAGATTCTAAAATTCCAGTTTGTGTTTGTTCTTGCTAATAAAGATTATTTCTGGGTTTTGATTATGCTAGGTCTATATTAGATACATAAACATGTGGTTGCTGGGCCACATGTATTAGCATATACTGAGCTTTACCACATTTTCTTTTCAGACACCTTTACTTTAAGCATCTATTTGTGTAGAATGAAATGACAGATAAAGTAAGTGAAAGTAGGGGCACCAGAGTCGCATTTGGGTAAGCTTCCAACTCTTGGTTTCAAGTCAGGTCACGGTGTCAGGGTTTTGGGATCGAGCCCCACAACTGGCTCTGTGCTCAGCCTGGAGTCTGCTTGAGATTCTCTCTCTCTCTTTCTCCCTGCCCCTCCCACTCATGCTCACTCTCTCTCTCTAAAATAAAATCTTTTTAAAAAATAAGTGGAAGTAGTTCAATGAAAATAGTAAATGTTAATTTTTAAACCATTAAATTCTCCATACAAAGTTGTAAGACTGGGATATTGAAACTTTTGACACTTTTATTAGCTGTCAACCTAATAAAAACATTTAATGATACATAAGTAGCCGCAAGGAAGAACCCACTTGGGCTCTTATCTATTTTCTGAGTAACCTAGTTTCATGCTTTCTAATTTGGCTTGCATAATATTTGTCTACTTAATTCTTCTCTACATATTTATAGAAATGATCAACCCATTCTCTACTTCACAGAGGGGAAAGATTTGATTATTCTCTAGTCTCTCTTCTGTGTTTTAACATCCAAAATTGCAGTGGCCACCCCCAAAGGGAAAGAGTGTTTTGGAGTCCTACAACCAGGAGTGTATGTTCAACTTCTGCTCCCATCAACATATTCATCCCAAATAGTGGGGCTTTTACTTGTTCCTGTTTGAATGAACAAGTGATCAAAAGACTCTTCATGCTGAAACAAATTGTTTCTGGATGAAAATATGTTTTATTGCATTTCTACTCTTATGTGAATTAATGGGAAGATCTCAAGAAATAGGTATAAGAAGGAAAAATCTTTAAAGTGAGTTTAGAACACAGAGAGCTCTAAGCTACCATAGAAGCTGGGCTTCCCCTGGGATTAAATACTAATACCAACATTAGGATCAGAGAGTAAGCTTTGGATCATGCAGGAGATGGTGAAGCTTAACCTAAGACTCCTTTATTAAACTTAGGCTAACTTACACTACAGTAACAAACAAAACAAAACAAAAAGCTTAAGTGTTAGAGATAAAAATTTTACTCGTATTTATGTCCATTGTGTGTCAATAACAGCATCTTTGTTCCACATTTTCTTCAATACAAGATTAGGCTCTAATCTGGGACATGATAGTCTAATGACAGAGGGGAGAAGGTTATAGCAGAAGTAGGCAAGGGCCCTTAAAGTTTTGCTCGAAGTTGCACCCGTTATTTCCTCTCATATTTTATAAGCCAAAACAAGTTACATGGCCAAGACCGATATCCGTAAAATGAAAAGTAAAATCTTTCCTGTAAAAGGGACCCTGTAAAAGTAGGATATCCACTATTTTTCAAATAAACTCTACCATAGGACCTTAGGTATTCAGTGGCACCCCTGAAAACCTAACAGAATCAAACGCTTTCTGGAGGAAAGTAGCTATAATTTAGTTCCTCAAGATTCTCACAAACTAAGATTAAAGAAAATATAGTCACTTTAAAAATCACAGGGACACCTGGGTGGCACAGTCGGTTAAGTGCTTCACTCTTGGTTTTGGCTCAGGTTATGATCTCAGTATTGTGAGATGGAAACCTGGGTTGGGCTCTACACTCAGCAGAGTGTCTATTTGGGGGATTCTCTCTCTCCTTCTCCTGCTTCTTCTCTCTCTCGCTCTCTCAAATAAATAAATAAATCTAAAAAAAAAAAAAATCACAGACCACACAAAGAAGCAATCCATAGAGAACAAAAGCCTGTAGAAATACTGAAGTATTTAGCCCTATCACTCTAAGTGCTGCAGATATTGTAAATATCATATAGACAGTACAAAATAAATATGCATGAAATGCTTAGAGAAATAAATAATAAAATCTCAAGAAAGAATAAACATCAAAAACTCAAAATATGACAGGAATATTTGAAAAAGAACTCAACACAAATAAAAACTATAATAATTGAAATTAGAAATTGAGTAATGCACAGCTTTTGACTTCTCCTTCCAAGGGCCAGATTAACCATCTCACTTTAAACAACTAGAAAATCAGACAAATTACATGAAAAAAAACGTATTCAGACATTGGATAGTAGGCAGTCCAGTTTTTCCTGAGAGAAGAAAAGAAATGAAAAGAGCCCAGTAAGTACTTGCAGTTTCCTGCCTGGGGAGGGGGACAGTAGGCACAGCCTGATAACTTTTCTGAGTTGAAAAGAGAGAGAATAGGGTTCAGGAATACGGAGGCCGACAAGTAGATATATTTGCAAAATAGAGCACTGGGGAGCATAGCTTTGCATAGAAAGAGGGACACAGACAGACCGACTGACTCTTAACTCTCTTACAGAGAGTATTTCTGTAAAGTCTTTACCGAAAAGTGATCAGAACATATGTATGTGAACTACTGAATCCAGGTTTAAAAAAAAGAAAAAAAAAACCTTTGGAAAAGAGCTAATAGAAATGATAATCCTCAGTTCTCACATTTTGTGTTTTTACCAACCAGAATGGAGAGATTCCTAATACATGGGACATTAGGTTGAGCCTTAAAGAAGCATATTACCCTAGTAGTAGAACCAAATTAATTTTAGGCTGATGACTATTCTGAGCCTCACCTAAAAAATAAGGGTTTAAATTAAGAGTTGAAAGGATCATATTGTCTCCAAGTAAATAAAAGTTATCCTAGAATAAATCCCCCAAGATGAAAGATTGCAAAAAAAAAAAAAAAAAAGGCAAAATTCAAAATGTCTGTCATCCAATCAAAAATTAGTTTGCATGTGAAGAAGCAATAAAATGTAACACATAATCAGGAGAAAAATCAATTAATAAAAACCAAACCCAAAGTGACACAAATGTTAGAATTAGTAGGTAAAGATGCTGAAACAACTATTACAAATACACTCCATATGTTCAAGAACATGATGAAGAAATTATAGAAGATATAAAAGAAGATGAAAAGTATAATATCTGAGAAGAAAAACACATTGAAATGGGATTAGAAATTACAGAGGATAAGAATAGTGCATTTAAAGACATAGCAAAAGACACTATTCAGAAATAAAACAGAAAAAAGACTGATAAGAAGTAAAGTATCAGTGAACTGCACCAGAGGATAGGGGGAGGCAGAGAAAATATTTGAAGAAATAAAGTAAAAAAATTTCAAGATCTTTTATAAACTGTAACTCAAGTATCTAAGAACCTCAGTGAACCCCAAGCAGAAGAAACATTATCAAATTATTGAAAAGGAGTGATGAGGAAGAAACCTTAAAAGCAGCCAGAGATTAAAAAAAAAAAAAAAAAAAGATACATTCCATATAGCAGAAGTAAATTGTTGAAAGGTTCTTTTCATACAATGTATGAAGTGGTCTAACATTGTTTGAAGTAGACTGTAATAAACAGGTATGTGTAAATCATGGTACATCCACTAAAACAAAAAAAAGGAATACCTAATCAGGTGATAACAGAGAGAAAACGGAATCATAAAAATACTCAATACAAAAGAGAAGAAGAAGAGAATAAAAAAGGAGCAAAGAGCACACAAGATTATATAGAAAACAACAAGATTATAGATGTAATCCTAATCATGTCATTAATCACATCAAATGTAAATGATTTAAACAAACTAAGTCAGAGATTGCCTTATAAGAAGGCTTTTTAAAAATAAAAGCAAGACACATTTTTATGTTGTATACAGGAAACCACTTTAAATATTAAAATAGGTTAAAGCAAAAGATTTTTTTTAAAGATTTTTTTAAATTTATTTGACAGATAGAGACACAGTGAGAGGGAACACAAGCAGAGGGAGTGGGAGAGGGAGAAGCAGGCTTCCCGCTGAGCAGGGAGGCCCGACATAGGGCTCCATCCCACTACCCTGGGATCATGACCTGAGGTGAAGGCAGACGCCTAAGGACTGAGCCACCCAGATGCCCCAAAGCAAAGGATTAGGAAAAGATATACAAGGTTAACAGTAATTAAAAAAAAAAAAAAAAAAAGTAATGGCTATACTAATATAGATTTCAGAGCAAAGAATATCAGGGATATTGAGATTCCTTCCATAATGGTAATGTGGTCAGTTCATCAAATGAATGTACAATGTTTGTGTACCTAATAACAGAGCTTCAAATTCCATAAAATAAAAAGTTGTAAGATTAAAAGGAAAAAAATATAAATCTACAATTATAGTTGGACTTTTCAATAAATCTCTCTCTCTCTCTTAATACTTGAAGAAAAATTAGAAAATTAGTAAGAGTCAAACAACACTATTTACCAACCTGACCTAATTGACGTTTATAGACCCCTCCACCTAATAAGAGCAAAGTAATGACTCTTAAAGTATATATAGAAAATTAAGCAAACACATCATATTCTGGACCATGAAAAGTTTCAATAAATTTAGAAGGATTGAAATAATTTATTTTTTGTTGTGTTATGTTAGTCACCATAGTACATTAGTTTTTGATATAGTGTTCTATGATTCATTGTTTGCGTATAACACCCAGTGCCCCATGCAGTATGTGCCTTCCTTAATACCCATCACCAGGCTCACCCATTCCCCCACCCCTCCTTTCTGAAACCCCCTCAGTTTGTTTCCCAGAGTCCATTGTCTCTCATGTTCATCTCCCACTCAGTAAAATGTTATCTGATCACAGTGGAATTAAATTAGAAATCAGGGGCGCCTGGGTGGTTCAGTGGGTTAAAGCCTCTGCCTTCGGCTCAGGTCATGATCCCAGGGTCTTGGGATTGAGCCCCACATCAGGCTCTCTGCTTGGCAGGGAGCCTGCTTCCTCCTCTCTCTCTGACTGCCTCTCTGCCTACTTGTGATCTCTCTCTGTCAAATAAATAAATAAAATCTTTAAAAAAAAATAGAAATCAGTGAGCAAATAATGTCTAGGAAATTTCAAGTTATTTGGAAGTTAACACACTTCTAAATAATCCCTAGGAGTCAAAGAAGACACAAGAAACATGAGAAAATATTTAGAAGTAAATGAAAATGAAATCATCAAGAATTCCAAATTTGTGACACATAGCTAAAGCAGTGCTTAGAGGGAAATGTATACTATCAATTGTTTATGTTAGAAAAATAGAAAGATGTAAAATCAGTTACTTAAGCTTCTGCCCTAAGAAACTAGAAAGAGAACAGAGAAAATGAAGCCCAAATTATGCAGCAGAGGGGGGAAAAAAAAAGAGTAGCATTTCCTGAAAGGTAGAATAGAAAAATGATAGAGAAAAGTGAATTTAAAAGTTGATTCTTTCAGATTACAAAATTGATAAACCTCTAGCTAAACTGCTGAGGGGAAAAAAAGCACACACAAATTAGAAATACCAAGAATGAGAAAAGACATCATTGCAGAGTCTACAGGCTGTAAAAGGGTAACAAGGAGCTATTATGGAAAACTTTGTGCCCATAAATTTGAAAACTTAGAGACAAAAGATAGATTCCTTGAAAACTTACTCAAGAAGAAACACACACCATAAATACCTCTACAGTATTAAGGAGATTGAATTTTCAGTTAAAAATTTTCCCACAAAGAAAATTCCAGGCCCAGATGGCTTCACTGCTAAATTGTACCAAATATTTAAGGAACAAAAAAAAAAAAAAAATGCCAATTCTATCCAAACTGTTTCAGAAAGTGGAAGAGGAATAAATAGTTCTTAAAATTAAATGAAGATGCGTAAAAGAAAGACATGTATAGATCAATAACCTTCACTAATGTAGATGTAAAATTCCTTACGATTTTAACAAACTGAATCTAGTAATATATTAAAAGTGTAACACATTAAGATTATATGATGTTTTTTCTAGGAGTGAAAGTTTGATTTATCATCCAAAAATAAATTAAAGCAATTCATCAGATTAGTAATATAATTATCTATTATAAATTGATTATCAATAGAATAGTTATCTTGATAGATGCAGAAAAATCATTTACTGGGAATAGAAGATTTTCTCAATTGGGTAAATAATGTCTACAAAGAACATAACTACTATTATATTTAATATTTAAATTAAACATCTTGTCCCCTGATTGACCACTCAATGTCTTTATTCATTATTTTACTGGAGGTACAATCCTTTAGTACCTTTAGTCAACAAAAATAAATAAAAGTCATGTTGATTAGATAGGAATAAATTAAGCTGTATCTATTTACCAATGACATGATTATCTATATAGAAAATCCTAAGGAATCTATTAAAAACAGTAGTGAGGGGGCGTCTGGGTGGCTCAGTGGGTTAAGCCTCTGCCTCGGTTCAGGTCATGATCCCAGGGTCCTGGGTCTGAGCCCCACATCGGGTTCTCTGCTCAACAGGGAGCCTGCTTCCTCCTCTCTCTGCCTGTCTCTCTGCCTGCTTGTGATCTCTCTCTCTGTCAAATAAATATATAAAATCTAAAAAAAAAAAAAAAAGTAGTGAGTTTAGCAAAGACACAGGATATAGAGTCAATGCATATAATACTAGAAACAATCAAAAATTGGAATGTATAAAAAGCATTTAAAATTTTATAAAAACTTAAATACTTAGGGATATATCTGAAGAAGTCTATTCAAGACCTATCCGATGTAAATTATAAAACTTTTGCTGACTGAATAGATGCGTGTGCCACATTCATTCATTTGAAGACTCAATACTTTCAAGGTATTAGTTCTCCATAAATTTATCGGTAGATTTAATGTCATCTGATTCAAAATCTTAAGTTTTTTGTCATAATTCATAAGCTGATTCTAAAATTTTTGTAGACATTCAAATCATTTTTTAAAAAGATGAACAAAGCTGGAACATTTACACTTCCTGATTCTGGCTTACTTTCAAGCTATGCTAATCAATACAATGTGATATTGGCATATTGACAGACATATAGATCACTGGGACAGAATACAGAATTCAAAGATAAACACACACAAATGATCTTCAACTGATTTTTGATAAAGTTGTCCAAGCAATTCAATGGGAAAAAAATAATCTTTTAAAATAAATAGCACAAGGACAATTGGATATTCATAAATAAACAAATGGTATCAACTATTCTGTTGTCCATATACAAAAACTAATTCAAAATGGATCTATAGATGTAAACATAAGAAATAAAACCATAAACTCACTAGAAAACAGAGTTATTTTAGTGACCTTGGGTCAGGTCAAAATTATTAAATAGAAATCTCAAAAAAACACTAACTATAAAAGAAAAATAATGATAATAAATTGGGCTTCATTAATGCCAAAACCATTTGTTGACATTTTAGCACTATTAAGAAAATGAAAAAGTAAGTGACTGACTGGCAGAAAATCTTTGCAAAACATATATCCAAGAGTGAACTTGTATTCAGAATACAACAAGATCTCTTCAAATGCAACAATAAGAGAAGTAGCTTAAGTTACAAAATTGGCTAAAATGAAAATGACTGACCATGCGCAGGTAGAATGATTGTGGAACAACCAAAACTCTCATAAATTGTTAGTGGGAATTCAGAATAGCATAGTGAATAGAATGTCTGAAGGTCAAAGAATACTAGGCAAACACCAATCTAAAGCAAGCCAAGAATCTATATCAGCATCTGAAAAAATAAACTTCATTTATTTTAAGTTTAAAAAAATTAAACTTTATTTATTTAAATATAAACTTTATTTTATTTTCCAAAAAGCATTACTAGGGATAAAACCTTCTATAATGATAGAAAGTTTAATTCACTAGGAAGATACTACCATTCTATACTTGAATGCATCTAATAAAATATTCTCAGATAATACAAAGCAAAACTGGTAGAACTACAAGTAGACCATAATTGTAGAAGATTGTATATAAGGCCCTTTCCAATTATTGGGATGTTAAGTAGATACATTATTAGATGTGGAATATTTGGGAAAAAATGAAAAGCATGGTCTACTAGAAATTTTTAGAACCGTGTATCTAATATTTAGAGGATACTCTTCTTAAGCATACATTTATACTATATTTTTTAAAATTGATTATATGTTAGCTTTTAAATCATGTCTGAACAATTATTTTAGAATGGGATATCAAAAGGGTTAATTCACAATTCATGTAACTAACTTAACAATAACAGAAATATAATAAATATAAGTAAACCCCAAATATTTAGAAAACATAAACCATCTTTCAAATAGCCTGTAGGCAAAGAAGAAATATGAGGGTGTGGGGAATTTGTAAAGGGAAACTTAAATATTCTTAGAACTTATTGATAATAATTCTGATTTCTCAAGTTTTGGTATATAGCTGAAGTGTAGTACCTTCTGTTCTTACCTATCAGTAAAGAAAGAAAACTAAATTACTGTCTACTTAAGAAGGTAAGATAGACCAAATGTTAAAAACAAAAAACAAAACAAAACAAAAAAAATGAAGGAAGGGATAAGTGATAAAGAAATTAATAAACTAAAAACCAAATACATAAAGCAGAGAATCAGTAAAGCCAAAGGGTTTTTTATTTGAGCAGATTTGTAAAATAGACAAATCTTTACTGAGATTTTTCACTAATTAAAAAAAAAAAAAAAGACAAATAAGGCCTAAGGACCCAATGTATAACATGGTAACTATGGTTGATAATGCTGTATTATATAAGTGAAATTTGCTAAGAGAGTAAGTAGATGTTCTCTCTCACACACACACAATGTGTATGTATATCATGTATATTTTGTACACTTTAAATATCTTACAATTTTATTTGTTACTTATACCTCAATAAAACTGAAAAAAATACAAAAATAAATAATGCAAATAATAAAAAATATATAAATTGACCCATGGCAAAGATTAAAAATATAACAATGAAATGTTATGAATATTTTTGCTAATTTTTTTAAATAAAAGAGGTGGACAAATTCTTAGGAAAAAATGGAATTTATGAAAACTTCAATTATAAATAGAAAGCCTGAATGGTCTTATAACCATTAAATAAATGGACTTAACAGTTTAAAACATTCCCACAGAGAAAGACTAGGCCCAAATAGTTTTACAGATCAGTACCAAATATTCAAAGAACAGTTTATTCCAACTGTATACTTTTTCACAAAATAGAAAATGGAAGCCTACCTACTCTGCAACTTGTTCTTCAATTTAGTATAGTCTGACTAAAACCAATCAAGTTTTCAAGAAGAGAAAATTACGTTCCGTATGACAATTTTAGAGGCTGGAATTGTGACCATCTAAACACAAAAAAATAATAGTGTTTGACAGTGTAACATAAGGTTCAGGAATAGGTTTCATACCTTATAACTTCTCCCACATGGTCCTCTCAACACCTTTCTTTCCTCTTTGCCTCTGGCCTAGCTGCCTCTCCAAATTTTTCTTTCCGTTGCTTCCAGTTTGATCTTCCTAGAAGGTGGACTCTCTACCATGCTTCAACCCTTTAATGAACCCTTGATTGGTTCTTTTGTACTTTGAGCTGGTTCCTCGTGATACTCAGAAAAGTTGATAAACAGAAAAGGAGATTAGTAATTGTAATTCAGTGCACTGTGAGTGTAACAATGGGAAAGCATGTTAATTTCACCCAGTATGGGAAGGGATGGAGGTGGAGTGCAGGAGAGGAAAAATCAGGATTCAGGAACTAAGGAAGGCTTACTGGAGGAAATCACCTTGAGCTGACTGGTAAAAGATGAATACAAGTGAGTTAGTTACATGGGGAGAAGACTATTTCAGTCAGAGTGACTAAAATGAGAAAGCCACTGAGATAGATGTTGGCAGCAAAGGAGTATGTAGGGCATGGAGTCTTCAGATGGTAACAAAGCACAAACAGAGACAGGCAGGAAGTAGGGTAGGAGTTAGGTCAAGTCTACTCTACAAATTGAGGAATTAGTGCTTTACACTCTAGGATAGAGTATTATTGAAGAGTGATAAGATGGAGAGTTTTCTATTTTAGGTACACCCAGTAGCTGAGTAGAACCCAGCTTTAAAGACTACAAACAGGGATGCCTGTGTGGCTCAGTCATTAAGCATCTGCCTTCAGCCCAGATCATGATCCCAGGGTGCTGGGATTGAGACCCACATTGGGCTCCCTACTCCTCAGGAAGCCTGTATCTCCCTCTCCCACTCCCCCTGCTTGTGTTCCCTTTCCCATCATCTTTCTCTTTCTGTCAAATAAATAAATAAAATCTTAAAAAAAAAACAACCCTATGAACAGTGGGAGAAAGATGAGGAGAATTTAAATTGTAACATTGGAAATAGGTAGTAATAAAGAGTAGGGGATTTAGTCATAAATATTTATCAGCTTGGTAATTGATTAGATCATATCTTTTTAATCTCACTAACAATGGCATATAAGAAGCAACAAAAATAAATTATTAAATGTACCATAAGGCAAATGAATCAAAGACCATTTTTCCTATGTATTACATTGAAAATTGAAGGGATAGAATTTGATTGTCAATTGTCAATTGCCTGATTCTTGCATATTTGTTAGCCAAAGTTGAACTTATTTTGTATTCTATAGTATGACCTGTCTCTTAACCAAGTTTTTAAGTTATAACTCAATGGGATGAACGAAATACTGCAGATATACTCTCTCCCTTAAACTGGGAAGAGATGAGGGCATGAATAAAGAGCAGATTCTGTAAGGAAAGTGTCTATACTGTTTTATCTGTACTGAATTTGAAATCCTTGTGAAATATATAATATCCAATATGAAATTGGATGCATATGTGTGAATGTTAAAAAGCATTTTCTCCGGGTAGCCTCAATGCTAACATTGTGCCATAAGTATATCTTTTCTAATATATATATGTGTGTGTGTGTGTGTATAAAGATTTATTTGTTTATTTATTTGAGGGAGGGGAATGGGAAGTCCAGAGGGAGATTTTATATATCTTTTATATATCTACATCTATCTATCTATATCTATCTATCTATATAAATCCATATATATATATATATCCATATATATATATATAATAAATAAATAAATCCATATATATAGATTTATTTATTTATTTATTTGAGGGAGGGGAATGGAAAGTCTAGAGGGAGAGAAGCAGACTTCCCACTGAGTGTGGGGCCCAAACCAAGACTCAGTCTCACAACCCTGAGATCATGACCATGAGATTATGACCTGAGTCAAAATCATGAGTCAGATGCTCAGCCAACTGAGCCACCAAGGTGCCTCTAGTGTATCTTTTTTTAATTGAATGTATGTCTCAGTACAGGAGATTATTTACCTGTCTCTAGGAAATACATCAAAATCCTTTATTCCTCATCCTCATCTCATGTTCTCTTGTCCTCTGTGTCTTTTCTTAGCAATGCCTTTCCCTTTTCCATACTTCCCTAACCTTATCATGACAAAGCTCTAACAGTATATGGGGTGATGTGTATGATATGTATTATTGGCAGATGGGATAAAGACTTAAAACATGAATGACATGATGGAGAATGCCCTAATTAAGTTTTATCTGGCAATAAAAGCACAGAAGTAGTTGTGAAGAGGTGGTCAGGACTATAGAGATTGAAATTGAATGCAAATAACGTAGGTAAATTGGAGAAGTACTGTCAATAAAAATGAAGGTAGTATGGCAGTGTATGTGTCAAGGGAAAATTGAACGGATAATGCTTGAATGCTAGTCTGTTAATGACCACAGCAGAAGAAGTCCTGAGCCCTTGAAGTTAACAGGCTGGGCAGCAGATAAACATCAAGCCAGTCAATTTCTTTAAAACTTAGTAGTAAAAGCATTGAGGACAATACAATCTAATTAAGAATATACAACTTGGTATCTGATACACAAACTCCTCTGTATCAATTTAGTTATGTTTATAGGAGAATGCTGTAGCCAGTCTGGCTATTGAGGAGAAAAGAGGGAATACTTATGCATTAGGAAAGTTAAAGAAATTAAATCTAAATGGCCTGGGGCGGGGTGGGGGAAGGATGTGGATATTGACTTAACAACGAAGGCCAAATATATGAAAGAGCTGTTTCAGATTACATGGGAGGGAAAACAAAAGAAAATAAGCAGATGCCGTGCTTAGGGATTTCTACCAGGTAACAGTTTTCTGAAAGAGATGTTCATGAAATACTGGAATATGACAGGGAAAAACTGTACAAAATCTCTTGATATTTAAATGAATAGTAAATACTCTCATCTGTATATTCATTCAACAAACATTTATTGAACACCTATTATTTCAGGCAGTCCTTCTACCTCAATGGTAAAGATAAAATTGTAAGCAAGAGATATGCAATCCTTGCCCCGTGGATCTTACAGCTAGTATGTATATTATTTGCATGATTGTGGGTATATTAGGATGAGTTTTTCTAGTTAATGGTGGAATTATTCACATAAAAATGGCAAATATGAGACCCAACTGGTAGCAGTTAGGTAGGCAGTATTTAGCAGATGATCTCTGATACCCTTGGTCAACTCCTGGCAAATAAATAAAGGGAGAGGTGTGGAAACTAAGGCAGACATGAGAGGCCACTAGTTACACAAACTAATTAGAACACTCTAACTAGACGCTCCCATTTTGCCATTTAAAAATTTTTATTATTATTACGTAGTCATGTGGATCTAATGAAATTATTATACAATGAAGAAAGAAGTTACTGTGCTGCTTTTAAAAATTGCTTGAGTAAAATGTAAGATTTGCAGTGTTTCCAATACTGAGAGTATATCAAAACTGTTTGATTAACTGGAGATGTTACTTCCTGATTAGTTAATGACACAGTATAGTTGGAAGCTTATCATTAATGTTGTCACATGTCTAAAAAATAATTTTCTAAGTGCAGCTCAGTATTAGAGGTGACTAAATATCACATTATAATTGAGATGAGAACTATATCATTGTATTGTTGAATTGGTGATGTCAGGCCATTCGGCTTCACAGCCCCAAAGGACTATATAAAAGGCATTTGCAAGCAAGATGTAAGTACAGCATCAGCATAATTGTAGCCAAACAGATCTACAGAAAGAGTTTGTATGTGGGGGACTGAAGGTCCAGCTGTTCTTGAAGGATTATCAGGTTTAATGGAAAGCACAGATGGAACCAATACTATTGTCTAGAGTATTCTAGGGCAGAGGCTAAAATGTGAAAGGTGATCAGTGGCAGGCCGATTGTAATACCAAACAAAACTTTTTTGTTGAGATGAAAAAATGTGAACCAACACTACCCAATAACACTGATTCAGAGGAAATAGTCCCGAGTGTTTCATTTTAGCCGTTGTAGAGATGGTCATATGTGGTGTGCAGCTGTAAGCGGTTCCCTCTGAATTATTAGAGACTGAGCCCATTATTCTGGGTGTTTAGGCAGTTTTACTGGATATGGACCATTGCAATCATATAAGCTCTCTATTGTGTGCCTACTAATTTAAAGTGCTACCATAAGCCAGCCACAGCACCCATGGCTTCTGTGAGTGAATGAGTCATGCTGAAAAACAGACTGAACATGCAGTCTAAAACGTATTATTTAAGAGTTTGGATATATTTAAAATTCTGTGAATTCCTTGTCGAAAATCTAGTTGGTTTAGATCAATGAAAATGTTGTTTTCTTTCAGAATGCTCTCGTCCAAAAAAAAAAAAAGTGCTTTTTAAAAGAAATACTGTCATTTCTATGCTAAGTTTAATACTGGAGAATATATATATATATTTAATATCTGGCTCATTTTTAAGCATATATATAAAGGTTGCTGAATGTTGGCATGCATTTAAAAAGCCCCAGTAATTTTTATCATAACTTATTTTTCCTTAGGTTCACAGAATTCCACCTTGGAAAAACAAACCCTGCTATTTCTTAATTGCCATACATGTAGGCCTAGACACTTTTTTGAGGTGAAGTGGCATTACTATGACGAGTACCTATTTATAACCTATATAACAGCATTTAAATGTCATAATGCTGTTTCATCACACCTCAGTACAGTCATCTCTGCACATACCCAACACCAAACAGTAAAGTAAATCTTCAGTAGCAAATTGAGTTTACAATGGTTCATGTGTAACTCGACACCAAACTCCTACCAGAGGCCCCCTTTTTCACAAAGACTGCCGTCAACAGAAATGATTTTTTAAATGTCTCTGGAATTTGTTCCAATGGAAAAGCACCTGGGCAGATTGAACTGTGTCTTATTCGGTGTTCTTGTCTCCTCCAGTTTTCAACAGTAAATCTATCTCTTTTCACATTTTTTTCCTACCCTATATCAATAAAAAAAAAAAGAAAGAAAGAAACTTTTAAGCAGCATAATGTAATACGCCCTACTCGAAGCAACAACTGAGCAGGTAATCACCGCGCTGTTACAGGAATAAAGAAAAGATATGTCATATGCTTCTCTTAAGAGAGAATTTGTATTTCTGTGAAAGCAATTGATATTTGAATCATTTCCTAGTTTTCTTTTGAATAATTAAAATCAGTTTGAGAGCCCAGTATTTGCGAAGTTTGAATGGCATTAGAGAGTCGCCAATTGGCATTGCTTGGTAGTTCTACTATTTGTTTCAGTTTTGAGTTGGGGAATATTTTTGTATTCTGGGAGAAGCTGTTCTAAAATATGTCACCCATTTCACATTTTCCCTTCTTAAGCTGATATTTTTATGCAATACAAAAATAAATAAATAAAACACTTAGTGGGGGCTACAGGATGGTCATAATATCGGAAAGTTGGCCCTCGGCCAAATTAACCAGGAAGTGGCAAGGATATAGCCAATTTTTTTTTTCATTCTGAATTTAATATCTGGCTCATTTTTAAGCATAAATTTTGCACTAAGTTGAGTTATTTTCATTCAGAAGAACCTGATACTATTTTGGCATTCTTTTTTTATAGACTATGCTCTGTTCTACAAATGTTTGCTCTCTAATTATAGCTCACTTCAATACCTGGATTAAAGAATTAGAAATTATACCAGGGGCTTATGTAAATGGATTTTATGCCTAAGAAAAAGTAATTCTGTGACGATTGTATACAAGATGTTGTGCCTGACATTTTAGAAGATCTAGAGACTCTAAGTTAGAATAGGCCTGTATTACTATGAGTTAGTCTGTATGACTCTGTAATAATTGAGCACATTGACTCTGTTCATTAGCCACAGTAGCATTCGCTGGCTCATCTATATCATTAGATTTTGGTATTTAATAATAATATTTGAAACCAATGTGTTTGAGGGTCTCCTTGAAGGCTAACATAATTCAGTGAGTGAATAGCTAGGCATAAAGAATCCCTCGTCAATATAGTATTTCATTACCTTATTCTTATTTGCTCATCCAAATATATAAATGGACAAAATTAAAATTTTTTAAGTTGCCAGAGTTGTCAAGTCTTCTCTTGTCTTCACTTTTTCATAAAAGAGTTATCTTTATGTTCAGCTTTTTTTTCTGGTTCTCAGGGTATTTTTACCATAAGTTAGGGTGTTTCTAACCTTGAAGTTATAATTTCTCTATCCTGTTTCCTGCCCACTTTTTAAAGTAAAAGTGAGAGAATGAAAAGAAATAGCAAAGACAACAAAGAAAGAGACTAGAGAAAAAAACGTGGGGAGAGGAAAGGAGACCTCTTTCTTTTAGGATAGGCTATTTTCCTCCACTTTCACTCTTACTACTCACTGGCCCATTTCACCATGGACTGCTTTGTCTGTCAGTAGCTTCCAACACCTGTGAAGTATGATACAGGACTAATCCAATAGTCGTCCGTGCTTATGAGAAATAGTCAAGGGACACGACCGTTTCGGTATACATACGAATGTACCCAGATGCATAAATTATTTGATTCTCCAAATACTTCTATAATGATGAGTTTAGGTCTTGACTATTTGATTCTAAAAAAGTAAAAATAATGTTAAAATAATACAAAGCTTTAATCGTCATGATTACATAAACCACCTCCGTTTCTGTTTTAAAAATTAAAATATGGAATGAAGGTTACATTAAGCCAGTTGCACTGTTAGGAAATAATGTAATTTCAGTGATGGGATCATGCATAGCTCGGAAGGCTTTACCATCATGTTAAGCACTACAGCATAGCTGGAAGGAAGGGTTCTAAACTTATACTTTAAAATTTGCAGTTCTTTGTACTAGCCATCATTACATTAAATGTTTTTTTTTTTAAGTACATTTATCTATAGGTCTGTTGTTCTAGACACACAAAAATCTCAGGTTTTTGTTTTTTTTTTTTAAATAGGCAAATGTGTAATTAGAAGAACTGAACAAATTGCAAGTTTGTCATTTTCATTAGGACAGATCCGTGAAAGATCCTGAAAAGAAGCACTGAGCAGAGCAATACTAGAAAGTTTCAGCTGATCTAGTAGCTGCCTTTATGTAAGACAATAGATCTTGTGAATATTCCTCTTTCTTTCCAGGGAGCTAGCTAGTCTGGTTAACCGAAATTGTTGAGTAATTGTTCTGTGGTTGAGAACAAAATGCTGAATTAAACTGTTCCCAGCACAATAATTGTGTGATTATAGCATTTATGTTGCTGGCCAAAGGAACAGTCATTAGGTTTGGAAGACTTACCAAAACCACAAGTACAAAAAAAATGCAAATCGCATGTAAATTGCTGTTTAATACCTATAGTGGCTTAGAAATGGAAGTAAGAGTAGAGTACATTTCTAGTTGAACGATGTGATGAACCTGGAAATCTTGCTTCTACATTTAGTATATAACCCTGAAACTAGGAAGTTGTTGAAAGTGCATTTTCTTTGTTTTTCCCTTCTCTGTACTGCGTGTATTCTTAATCATGCATTTATTTCTCTCACCCTCTTTCCCTTCTTCCACCACTAGTCCGATCTTTGCTAACTCCCTTGTTAACTTCAGTATTTTTAACTCTGTAAGCCTGTCTGAAAAGTTTTCTTTTCTTTTCTTTTTTCTTTTCTTTTCTTTTTTCTTTTCTTTTCTTTTCTTTTCTTTTCTTTTCTTTTCCCCTACTCAAAATTATGTGGTGAAAAGAACTTATGAACCAATGGGGTGTTAGGGCTAGTACAGGGAAAGACTTAATAAGAAAACTGTCAGCAAACACATACAAAATGTCCAGTAAAAATGGGTTACTAATAAAACTGAAATAGTATTACTTCTTTTCATTTTGAACTATTATGCTTTCTGTTCCTGATAAATGCATGGACTAAAACGTTGGGTTTTTTCCTCCTGTTATTGCATTCTTCCAGGTGAACCATTGACAGAGTGGAGACTCTCTGTGATGAGGATCAGGTTTTGCTAAATACATGTGTGGTGTTGAGAACCACATGTGAGCTTCAGGAATAGTAGCTATGTAGACAGTATTAATCATGGCAAGACTAATAAATGAAAAACAGTAGTTTTAAAAAATGAATTACCCAGGAAGAATGAGTGATAGACTCACTCGGTCAGTCATGAACTTAATCCAAGGACGTGAATAGACATTTTTATAAAAGTTTTCAGGCTTCTGGTAGGTTTCATTTTATTTTTTTTAAATACACAATGAAATAAATTGAATAATAATCCCACTGGCAATGAGGGCAGTTGCACATAAGGCCGAATAATGAAAATGTTGAAAAATCTTTACTATGCATCCCCCTCTTCTATAATCAGAAATATGTTTAATGCAGAGATTTACACCAACATTAGGGCTTAGTTTCCCTATCTACTTGCATACCCCCTTGGAAAATTTACTTCCTTTATAAATTTATGTAAAAGCTACCTCAGTAATTGTTTAATACGAGTTCTTATGAACTATTTTATATTGATATAAATGTGGTTTTGATACATATCAAAAATGCTATTCTAGATTTTGCCTGTATTGTGCATGTCTTCAGTCATTTGAAAAGTGTGTTAAGCTCAAATCAGTTAAAAAATGGACATTTTGGTGAAAATTTCAAAAACTTCAATTTTATCAAAATCTGTACACAACTTATTAAATGATATTTTATTTTCAAGATTATATCAACTTTCACTTTTTTTACTGCTAATATCTGATTAATTTCATTTCAAAGCTTTTCTCAAACTTTTTGAAAAGAATGTTTGTATATACCATGTATACTTTTTCAAGCATCCACACTTTTTTTTAGTCCTTGTTGTTTCAGTGAAGAAAAAAATTTTTGTACAAAGAGCTTAAAATACATGTTCAGAATTTGAAAGCTTTGTATGTGATGCTTACTTAGAAAAAAACAACAACAACAACATAATGACTTTAAATTTATTCTTCTTGATTGTTTTCCCCAGTAGTGCAGTCTTCAAACTGTATAGGTTTTGAATTGCTAACCATTACATGATATTAAATAACCTCTAATTCCTGCCAACCACCCACACATTAATTAGAACAAACAGCAATTTTAATGATCCCACTTGTCAATGGTGAAGCACATTTAGAAAATAAGGATCATATTTCAATAATCAAATTGTATTTTCATAGAAAGAGACTCAATTCCCAGGTAAATGTTTTCGTCTTTTCTAAAATGTATCTCATAAATCTGAAGCTAGACAAATTCCTCATTCAAAAAGAGACACTGTTATTTTTGGAGTCCATTTTAAAAAAACTAACATTTTCTCCTTATTTTAAAACGAAATGTTTTCATCATAATTTTACATATTGCTAAATCCCTGAAATCTTTTGGGTCTTGCTTTATAGCTTGGTGTGTGGGCAGTTTTTATAGATGTCCTATTTGCCTTAAAAGTGTTTGTGTTCTGTAATTATTGGGTGTAAATTCTATATATGTCCATTAGATTAAGCTTCCTAATTGTATTATCCAAATTAACTATGTCTTCACTAATTTCACTTGAGCTATTAGTAATTAAGAAATTTGTACTAAAATGGCCCACAATAATGAAGGTTTATTATAAATTTCTCTTTGCAGTTCTTAATTGTTACTTCATAAATGATGGGGTTTTGTTTTGTTTTTGTTTTTGTTTTTAGCTATGTATAACTTTATTTTTCCCCCTTTTCCTATTTCACCCATTTTCCCACTCACCACCCCTCTGGCAACCACCAGTGTGCTTTCTGTATTTTAAGTGTCTGTTTTTTTATTTATCCTTTTTTCTCTCTTTGTTTTGTTTTTTAAATTCCACATGTGATTGAACTCATGGGGTATTTGCCTTTCTGTGACTGACTTATTTCACTTAGTATTATACCCTCTAGGACCATCCAGGTTGTTGCAAATGGCAGGAATTCATTCATTCTTTTTTTTGGCTGAGTAATATTCGTGTGTGTGTGTGTGTGTGTGTGTGTGTGTGTGTGTGTGTGTGTGTACCTTCTTTATCCATTCATTTATCTGTGAATACATGGGTTGCTTCCATAATGCTGCAATTAACATGGGAGTGCATATATCTTTTTGATTTTGGGTTTTCATTTTTGGGAGGTAAATACCCCGTAGTGGAATTACTTGATGATATAGAAATTTTACTTTTAATTTTTTGAGAAATCTCCATACTGTTTTCCACAGTGGCTGCATTAATTTGCATTCCTACCAATACTGCGTGAGTTTCTTTTTTCTCCACATCCTTGCCAACACTTGTTATTTCTTGTCTTTTTGATTTTAGCCATTCTGACAGGTGTAAAGTGATATCTCATGGTGTTAATTTGCATTTCCCTGATGATTAGTGATGTTGAGCATCTTTTCATGTGTCTGCTGGCCATCTGTATGTCTTTTTGGAAAAATGTCTATTTGGGTCCTCTGCCCATTTTTAATTGGATTATTTTTGTGTGTGTTGAGTTGTTTAAGTTCTTTATATATTTTGGAAATTAAACCTTTATCAAATATATCATTTGCAAATATCTTCTCCTATTCAGTACGCTTCTTTTAGTTTTGTCTATGGTTCCTTTCACTGTGCAAAAGACTTTTATTTTGGTGTAATTTAATTTTGCTTTTGCTTTCCTTGCCAGAGGAGACATATCTAGAAAAATGTTTCTGTAGCCGATGTCAAAGAAATTACTGCTTATGTTTTCTGTTAGGAGTTTTATGGTTTCAGGTCTCACATTTAAGTATCTAATCCATTTTGAGTTAATTTTTGTCTATGGTATAAGTGGTCCAGTTTCATTCTGTTGCATTTTCAGTTTTCTGAACACCGTCTGAAGAGACTGTCTTTCCTCTGTTGTATATTCTTCCCCCCTTTGTCATAGTTGACAAATTTGAATTGACCATAAAAGTGTGGGTTTATTTCTAGTGTCTCTATTCTGTCCCATTGATGTGTGTGTCTGTTTTGTGCCCAAACTGTGCCATTTAGATTACTACAGCTTTGTAATATAACTTGAAATCTGGGATTGTGATAGCTCTAGATTTGTTATTCTTTTTCTCTGCTTTGGCTATTTCAGGTCCTTTGTGGTTTCTCACAAATTTTAGGATTCTTTGTTCTAGGTCTGTGAAAAACATTATTGGTATTTTGATAGGGATTGCATAAATCTGGAGATCATTTTGTATACTATGGACATTTTAACAGTATTTGTCTTCCAGTCCATGAGCATGGAATATCTTTTCATTATTCATCCTCTTCGATTTCTTTCATCAATATTTTATAGTTTTCATAGTACAGATTTTTCACCTCCTTGGTTAAATTTTTTCCTAGGTATTTCATTATTTTTGGTACAATTATAAATGGGAGTTGTTTTCTTAATCTTTTCTGCTACTTCATTATTAGTGTATACAAATGCAACAGACTTCTGCATAATAATTTTGTATCCTGTGACTTTACGAAATCCATGTATTAGTTCCAGTAGTTTTTTGGTGGTCTTTAAGGTTTTCTGTATATAGTCCCATGTCACCTGTAAATAGTCAAAGTTTTACTTCGTTCTTATGAATTTAGATGTCTTTTATTTCTTTTTCTTGTCTGATTGTGGTAGCTTGGACTTCCAGGAATATGTTGAATGAATATATATATATATATATATATATATATATATATATATACACATATATATGTATATACATATATATGTGTATATATAAAACTTCAGAGTTATTATATCTTCCTGATGAAATGAAATTTCTATGGTTATTTCTGAGAGCTCTGTATCCACAATAATCCTTTTAAAATTAAAGTTTATTTTGTATGATACTGAAATAGGTACTTTAGCTTCTATGTTTATTCATTTGTTTAGTTCACATTTGTTTGATATGCTTTCTTCGTACCTTTTCAACACTTTGGCATTATAATTTAAGTGTGTCTCTTATAAAGTAGATATAGCTAGATTTTCTTAAAAACTTAATCTGTTGGTGGGGTGCCTGGGTGGCTCAGTTGGCTGAGTGTCTGACTCTTGATTTCAGCTCAGGTCATGATCTCTCAGGGTCATGGGATCGAGCCCCATGTTGTGCTCCATGCTTAGCATGGAGTCTGCTTGAGATTTCTCCCTCTCCCCACACTTGCTCTCTAAATAAATAAATAAATAAATAAATAAAATCTTTAAAAAATCTGTTGGTTTCTGTTTTTTAAATTATGAGCTTAGTTCACTTACATTTATTATGATTAAACATAAGTTTCTCATTTAATTCATACTTTCTATTTGCACTGCATGTTGTATGCATTTTTTTCCTTTTTATTTTTATGTATTAATCTCTAGTTTTCTCTTGCATTATTTTTTTCTTTTTATTGGTTTAGATATTATCTGCTGTATTTCTGGGTTTTTTTATGGGTTGCCTTGGAAATTTAACATATCTACTTAAGGTAAAAGAGTGTCTGAAATTCATAAGTATTGAATTCCTACTATTGGGCTATAAAATAATACCAGAACTCCATAACTATGAATATTCCTACATGTTATTATTGTTGGTATTAACTCTGTCTGGTTTTTTTTTAAACCAAACATTGGTCATTATTTTCAATGAATTTTTATTTTTATTTATTGATATGTTTGCCAATTTCTTCACTATTCTTTCTAGGGTACTTTTCCTTTTTTCTGAAGACATCCTTTAGAAATTCTTTTAATGAAGGGATTTATAGTTGACTTTTCCTGGAACAAAAAGGCTTTATTTTGCATTTATTTTTCAAATTGTTTACTGGGAAACACTTTGAAATTGACAGCTATTTTCTTTTATCTCTCCATTTGTTTCTAGTGCTGCTGTTTAGAAGTTTGCTGTCGAACTAATTGTCATTCTTAGGTTGATGACTTCTGTCTGGCTGCTTTTAAGATTTTCTCTGTGCCTTTGTTTTTCTGAAGTTTTATTAAAGAGTATTAAGTGATATTTTCTTCTCAGTTATTCTGTTTGTATATATTTTGTCTCTTGCATCTAATGGGTCTATATCTTTCAAATTCAGAACAACACTCAACCATTAATTTTTAGACTAGTGCCTACTCTTACTATTTTTTCTATTCCCTTCTAAAATTTTGACTAAGATTTGTTGGACCATGTCGTTCTAGCACCGTAACACTTAATTACTCTTTCGCATTTTCCATCTCCTTTCTGTGAACTGAAATCTGGCTGATTTTTTTTATATTTATTTTCCAGTTAATGACTTCTCTCATCACCTATATCTAATTACTGTCTATCCATTCAATAAGTTTTAAATTTCAGTTATTCTGGAATGTCTGGGTGGCTTCGTTGTTTAGGCATCTGCCTTCAGCTCAGGCCATGAACTCAGGGTCCTGAGATTGAATCCCTGTTGGGCTTCTTGCTCAATGGGGAGCTTGCTTCTCCCTCTGCCAACCACATCCCTTGATTGTGTGCTCTCTCTCTCTCTCTCTCTCTGACAAGTAAATAAAATCTTAAGAAAAAAATGCAGTTATTTTTTTTCACTTCCCAAATTTATTTATTATTATTGGGGATAATATTATTATTCCCAAATTCACTTCCCCAAAAAATTATTTTTTAAATTTTCCTGAACATTTTTGATAGTTTTTTTATTTGATACTATTTTTATACCACCTTTTACTTAACTAAACATTTTAAGAATATCATTTTATTCATTATCTGATATTCTAATACTTGGCTGCTTTTGGGTATCTAAATCTATTGCTTCTTGACTCAGCTCTTACACATACTAGTATTCTTCGTGTATTTATTAAGTTTTTTAGTGAGTTTATGTTTGACTGAACTTAATCTGTGGGAAGTTACAGTATCTAAATCAGTGATGTATGGTCTATGGTGCTGAATTATTCTGCCAAATTCCAGGAGGCAGTGCAAACCAGAGACCACTTATTTTTAATTTTGTAGCTTCAGATTTCACTAACCATATAGGAAGGTTTTTTTTTATTTTTTTTATTTATTTATTTGACAGACGGAAATCACAAGCAGGCAGTGAAGCAGGAGGAAGCAGGCTCCCTGCTGAGCAGAGAGCCCTATAAGATACGGGGCTCGATCCCAGAACCCTGGGATCATGACCTGAGCCAAAGGCAGAGGCTTTAACCCACTGAGCCACCCAGGTGCCCCCATATAGGAAGTTTTGATTTGAATTACAGACTCAAGTCTATAGTTGAATAATGGAAGTTCGTTATTATGATTACTGTTTTATAGTAGTAGAATATAAAGTCAATGAAATATGAGGGATTTTAGTCTGTTGGATTTTTTTTTTTTACTATAGTTTTTCAAGTATCTGGGGAAATGTCTTATACATCATAGGCCCTCAGTATTTGTCGAAGGATCATCATCATCCTAATCATTATCATCAGTGTTTTTTTAATTAACATATAATGAATTATTTGCTTCAGGGGTACAGGTCTGTGATTCTTCAGTCTTACACAGTTCACAGCACTCACCATAGTACATAGCCTCCCAGTGTCCATCACCCAGCAATCCCATCTCTCCCACCCCGTCCCCTTTAGCACTCCTCCGTTTGTTTCCTGAGATTAAGAGTCTTGTATGGTTTGTCTCCCTCTCTGGTTTCGTCTCACTGATATGAGGAATTTCAGAAACATCAGTAGTTTTCTACT
The DNA here is from genome assembly GCF_002288905.1 of Enhydra lutris kenyoni. Classification (NCBI taxonomy): domain Eukaryota; kingdom Metazoa; phylum Chordata; class Mammalia; order Carnivora; family Mustelidae; genus Enhydra; species Enhydra lutris. Next base: position 1,404,882 of record NW_019154156.1, on the reverse strand, counting down.
GATGTTGTTGTAGAAACATTCCAGTATGCTTGCTTTAATTACAATATTTTCTTTTAAACTCATCTTTCCGTAATGGTATATCCCCCCTTTTTGTCCTACATTAGTGCAGGAATATGAAGGTTAGGTTTTTAGAGACCCAAAGCTTTATCTTGGGTTCTAGGTGCTATTATCTATATTTGCCACCAGTGTAGCCCCCTCCTTCTCCCCACCTACTTTAACTTACTGGTCCTTCCCTTCTTCCATGTTCACCCTTTGGAGGGTGTACATCAAAAAATATGTTGGTTATTAGTAACCAAGATCTACTTCTTTGTAGCAGCAGAGATTTCTAGAATATTTAATATTTAATATTATTTCCATTATACTTCTAAAAAAAATCTCTGTTGAAATAATCATTTTCAAGCTGTGTCATTCAAAACAATCTGTGAATTTAAAATTTTTCATGTAAGTTATAATTTATTTTGTTATGTAAGATTTACTTATGAGTATATCCTTTATTTGAATGGCTATAAAGTACGATGGTTAGGCCGCCTGAGTGGCTCAGTGGATTAGGCCTCTGCCTTTAGCTCGGGTCATAATCTCAGGGTCCTGGGATCAAGTCCCGCATCAGGCTCTCTGCTTGGTAGGGGGCCTGCTTCCTCCTCTCCCTGCCTGCCTCTCTCTCTGCCTGCCTCTCTGCCTACTTATGATCTCTCTCTGTCAAATAAATAAATAAAATCTTAGAAAGAAAGAAAGAAAGAAAGAAAGAAAGAAAGAAAGAAAGAAAAAGAACGAACGATGGTTAAAAGCTTGAATTCTAGTTCTTTTACTCACTATCTATCTGACTTTAGGCATGCCTCAGCTTCCTCACCTGTAAAATGGAGGTGATGGAAGGATCTATCTCATAAGGTTTTTCGGAGTTTGGATGAGTGAACATAGAATTGTGCAAAAGTCAACATGGAAAAAAAGGATCATGAGAGAAACTTAGGGAAACAGAATAGGTTTCTAGCAAACATCTATCATCTATCAAACACTTTTTGATAAAGGACAGGCAGATTGAAAGAATTTGGGTAGTCAGTCCATGTTCTCTTTTCATCTAATAAAACATCTATATAAAACTAGAATTGTCACAGTTTTGATGACATAAAGAAAATCTCTTTCTAATAGAAAAGGCAGTCTATAGATTTAGCAAAATATCAATGGTATTACATAATTCATCTTTATTTAAATATTGTCATTACGCATAGGCAAGTTATAGGGCTTTTTGCTGGACAGTATCAAGTAAATTTAGCAAAGTAGTAAAATTAGCTGTATTTACATATATTTTTGCAAGTAATCTACAATCCCCTATTGAATGTATTTACAGTGGAATAATTTATAATATTCCTTCTCAACTAGATTTTAAACTTTTGATTATATAATTGACACTCTGTTCAATGGATTGTCCAATTACAAAAATATTTCACATTTTCAGCTTAAAAAACATCTAACATGCCCTTTCTGGTAATTTCACACATTTTATTTTCAGTGACAAATGTTCTAGTGAGTGGCTTACTGCTAGAATGTCTTCAACTATGGTAGAGCTAGACAAGCATCTGAGTACCAAGTTCCAACAGAGACTATGAGGCAGTGTCCATTATCTCTCAAAGAACAGGGATTTTTCACATCCTAACGAATGGAACTAGATATTAACCTGCCCTAATATGATTGCATTTGAGGGGGATGTTTGAAATGTTATTTTTGGTTTTGTTTGCAGGAATACTTGCTGTGAGGGTTTCTTCCCACGTATATAATGTTTTTCATTACTGACTCTGTGTACTCTTTGCGTATTACAAAAAACAAACTCTAGCACTCTAGCCATTCATATCTGTGTAGTACCTGCTAGCTAAAAAATTGAAATTATGGGGCACCTGGGTGCTCAGTGAGTTAAGCCTCTGCCTTCAGCTCAGGTTATGATCTCAGGGTCCTGGGATCGAGCCTCACATTGGGCTCCCTGCTTAGCAGGGAGCCTGCTTCCCCCTCTCTCTCTGCCAGCCTCTCTGTCTACTTGTGATCTCTCTGTCAAATGAATGAAAAGCCTAAAATCCAGGATATAAAAGAAACGTTTTAATAAAATAGTTACTCTTATAAAAAAACTGAGACTGAAACACGAGTAGCCTTTCCTAATAGTAATTGTCTTTTAAAATAATTGGTGCAATTGACATAAATTGCACATGTACTATATGCTAGACAGTAAGCTGGATATTGTGAATACCAACATGAGTTCTCTATGTGCTGCCCTTAGGGCAGTTTACTCGTGGAGATAGACACAAATAATTTCAACTTAGTGGAATCCCTATATGGAGTAGAGGCAGAAAGAAATGATTTGTTGAACACAGCATGCTCACTCTTACCTTAGGGCTTTTTTTTTTTTTTTTTTTTTTTTTTGAGAGGGAGAGATTTGGTGAGGGGAGTGGCACGGGGAGAGGGACAGAGAGAATATTAAGCAGACCCCCTGCTGAGCGCCATGCCCCACTCGGGGCTCAATCTCATAACCCTGAGATCTTGACCCAAGCCCAAATCGAGAGCCACCCAGATGCCCTATTACCTTAGGTGTTCAGCATCTCCTCTTCCATTTGCCTGGAACACTTTCCCCCAGATTACTGAGGTTTATTGTGTCAGTTCCTCCAGATTATTATGACACTGTTATCATTCATTGATCCCATATTTAAACTTGCAGCCTCCATCCCAGCTTTCTTTTTCCTCTTTCGTAGTGTTTGTCTGTCTTATTATTTGCAATATTCCTAGACATGAGAGCAGTACCTAGCACAAAGTGGGCACTCAACACATGAATGAATATATTTGGCTTGGGGAGTTTGGGTAGTCTTTAAAAAGGCAGAGATGCTGCAGTTGGGTTTTGAGGAAAAAGCAGTTCTTGAGTAGAAGTCAGGTGAAGTTTTCAGCCTCACCTCCTTGTCTCTAATGTGAAAACAGGTCAAAGAATAAAAGGTCTGTCCAGAAATAATCCTAAATCTAAAGAGGGAAGTGTAAAGTAACCAGGCAAGAAATAGAAAATGTTAAAAGATTTCATAATCCAGTGCGCATTCCATAGAATAAATCCCAATGCTGTAGAATATTTCAGCGAGAAATAAACTAATAAAGGTGAAAGTAATTGGTAATGATTTTAGGAAACTTTGAAATACGTGTTAGTATTATATATACTTTTTATAAAAATCAGAGTAGAAAGAATTTAAATTTTATTTTCAATCATTCTTTAGTCGCATATCAAATAACTTTTTCCTATTTTCTACCAAAATAGGCAACAAAGACTCACAGTTTAAGATGTGTAGGGATTTTTAGGGTAGCAATTCCTGTATTAAATATTCTATGATATGCCAGGCACTATATTCTATTGCATCTCTGTTTTTCTGATTAATTTTCAGAATATTAAGGTAGTATGTATACACAATGAAATTTTAAAAAAACAGTGTGGACAGAAAATATAAAGCAAAATAAATTGTAATACGAAGAGGAAAATCAAAGCCAAAATGCTGCCTTTACTATAAAAATCTCATAAAACATAATAGAATTTTGGGGTGCCTGGGTGGCTCAGTGGGTTAAAGCCTCTGCCTTCGGCTCAGGTCATGATCCCAAGGTCCTGCAATCGAGCCCCACATCGGGCTCTCTGCTCAGCAGGAGCCTGCTTCCTCCTCTCTCTCTCTCTGCCTACCTCTCTGCCTACTTGTGATCTGTCAAATAAATAAATAAAATCTTTAAAAATAAAAAACAAAACAAAACAAGAAAAAACATAATAGAATTTTATCTTTTAAAGAGAATTTAAATGTGATCCTTTTTTATGCTGAGCAAATATATGGAAATTAATATTGTTGTTTTTGTTCTGTTTTCATATAAATCAGTATTTTTATTTCAGAAAATTATTACATTTTTGTTTTACAATTTCTTTATAATTGAGAAGGCTCAAAAATTTAAATTCTAGACATGGCTCTAGTTTTGGCTTGTGTCATCATGGGTAAATCTCCAAATTATTTGTTTTCCTTTCCAATTTCCTTATTAAAATTGAAATAACAACACCTCACCTGCTGATCTCCAAGAGGCAGGATAAAGTATAAATGAACTAATTTATGTGCAAGAGCTTTATAAAAATACAAAACATTATTCTAATACTGGACATGACTGTTTCAAAGCTCACTTAACCTTGCTTTAGGTAGTAGTGAAGGTGTATGTTTTCTAATGTGATCTTTTAAAGTTTATTCATTCTTTTTTTTTTAATCGAGATACAGCTCACATTTCATTAAATTCACCCTTTTTTAAAGTATACATTTCAGTGCTTTTTAGTATAGTCCTGGTGTTTTGTAACCATTCCCACTGTCTAATTCCGGAACATTTTCATCACTCCAAAAAGAAACCCCGTACACATTAGCAGTCACTAATCCTTCCCACAACATGATAATTTTTTGAGGTGTAATATTTAAAGAACTTATGTTGAACTGAGATTTATGTTGCATGAGAAAAAAAACACTAATAATCTATTATAGGCCATCGAGCAAAACATCATAAATCATAAATCAATAAATAGTGAATTTTATTAAGTTTTCTAATGATGATGTCCTGAGAAATATAATTGAAAAATATATTTCATGTTGGCCGTTATATTTTATGTTGTCTTTCATTTGCATGTAGATGACAATTGACATAGTAATGCATGATATAAAATAAGATTGTATTAGTGTTTGCGAAGCCTGATTCTGTTCATGCGAACAGAGAACCATGCACCCTCACGTGAACCAGCCTGTTTGGTTGTCAGGAGCCATGATAAGTAATACAAATAGTCACACACATTTCACGAAACAAATAGAGTTGATTATAAAAGAAGACTTTGGTTTTATCAAGTAACAGCTATCGAGCTACACAAAATATTGCCTTTACGAAACAAATGATAATGTGATCCTAAATAATGCATCATATGAGATATTTTAATCATTGCCTTTTAATTCGGCTCAAAATTATCCCTGGCAAATGAAATGACTGTTTCTCCCATTCTCTTTCACAATTGCTTTCTTATTTAACACCGTATTTTTGCCACCCTCGAGTTTCTATGATTATCAACTTTTAAAATAGAGATTTTTTTCCCTTAAGTCAGCAACTATACTTTGTTTAAGCATGTTGTATACTTATAAGAAATGCCATCGTTTTGCTTGATAGGAATTTAATGTATATTAACATGGTGCTTCATAAGAATGTAATGCTTAAATTTCGAAAATAAATAACTGGTACTATTAGACAAGGAAACCATATAAGTGAAACCTGTGTAGTACTAAGAATGAAATTTTATGGCCTTAAAGTGACAGAGGTCTTAATTCTACATCACTGGAAAGTGGTTGTGTGCCAGTGACAAAGCCAAGAATAAACACATCGCGCAAAAGTAAAAATGCAATAGTGAAATGAGCCATTGAAAGGAAGAGTCAGTGACCATATAATATTTCAGTTTCTATTATATCTAGTAGCAATCTGGCTAAAAAGAAATGACAGTTGCCCTGAAGGAAATAAAGTGGAGGTATTATTGCAGTAGTAGTTTGGAAAGAAAATTGCACTGTGTCTTGACTGGATTATTTCTCTATCCTTGCAAACTATCTCCACCTCTCTGTGGTGCGGCTTCTTGCCTTCTTTATACAAATTGAGTTTGTATCATCTAAACTCATAGGGCCCAGGGGCCCTTCGGTAACAGAGAGAAGGAGGAAAGGGGGAATTAGAAAAAGAAACCGTGACAGGCAGTTTTGAAAAGAAAAGCAATTTTCCTTGTGGATCTCTTCCTAAATAGGAGTCCTTCAGTGCAATATTTTGCTTCTGCAGAGCAGTCAGTCAGAATCAAGTACGTGCTTGTGCTGTTTTGTGGGCTTGGCATTGACAGGTTTTATTTAGGAGGGGTGGGAATACAGGGGGATCGGATGTGGCAAAGTTAGTAGTTTGGCTCTATCAGCCCTGGAGGCAGAGTTAGCACTTGCGATGGGACAAAAGTATTTGTAGTCATCAGATAACTTTGCAGTCAGCTTCAATAGCATCACTCCTTTCTTTTTTTTTCCCCCCTACTTTTTTTTTCTACTTTTTTTTTTTTTTTTTAACTTTGGCAGCCAAGCTCTTAGTAGAACCATCTGTCTTTCTATTAGTATTTTTGAGGCCTGTTTTGAAGCCACTTTGCTTGGCAAAGTCACTTTCATCCTTGGAAACGATTTTTAAAAAAAGTTCTGTGGCTTTTTGCCGAAGAAGAGTACTATGTAAAAAAAATCCACATGGCTGTTCATTTTTGTTCTAAAAGAATATGGCTACTTTGTCTTTGTCTTGAATCACATGAAATTAGAGGTGATACAACCCCAGTGTGGCTGTTGGGAAGTGAGAAGCAGGCATTGCAATTTTAGCACAGTTTTTATGTCCCTGCATCGCTCGATGAAATTTTCTTTAGTCTTCCTAGTAGATTAATTGGAAGATAAATGGAGGCCTTTATTCTTCATTTTCGGGTAGTTTTTTTTTTTCGTTCCTAAAGATCACTGCAATGGGTAGGATAAACTGACAAATCTCCTTTCTGGTCTATGAAATGAAAAATCACAAACTGTTAGTGGTCATTGACGATCCCATGCCTCTTCTCGCTAATGATAGAAAGTTAGCTTTGTCATCCTGGTTACTCCGGTTTGGGTAATTATCTCCTGCCTACCTAAACCCCTCTTGTAATCTCATTTGGATATTATCTTCTTCATTTTCTCCAAAACTACTGTGTAGTGTCCCTGTGTGCTCCTAAACAGCTGCTCTGTTCCCCACTGAAGGTGGCTGAATTTCACTTGTAGGTGAACGGATCCCTAAAGATGTTGTGTGCTCGAACACGACAGTACTCATCTCACTGAACTCTTGAGGAACATTTGAAAGTTTTAGATTTTGCATTTGATTTGTATTTGTGAGGACTTCAATCATGCAGCTGCCTCTTATTTTTAACATTTGTATATGTAGTTTAAGCAAATCTACCACTCTAAGTTAACTTCCTGTTGTTCGAGCTCTCACACAAACTGCTCTTTGACATCCTGGAGTCCCTCTAGGTATTTGGTTCCTCTCTTTTTCCCATCTAGTAATGCCTTCCAGACCTCTCTTCCTGGGATTGAACCCGAAGCCCATCGCTACTCAAAAACCACCTTTGGTTTCCTCGTGATGTTGACTTGCTGAAGTTCCCCCAAACTCTTCCTCTTCCCCAACCTGGATGCTGGAATTCACCTTCTCTGCTGCTCATCCGCAGTGACAGGCTCTGAGAAGGACCGCAGGAAAGGGAAGACTCACAGCATCCTCATGCATGACGTCTCTCCTAAGGCTTTAGCAACCTCTATCATTCCTTTAACTGTCCATGGTTTACTTTCTTTTTCATTTCTTTCAGTGACGATCCCATACTCTCTTTCCCCTACTGAACTCAATCCCCATCTCTCTCATTTGGGGCATAGAACCTTGCCTTCATCACTGAGAAAAGTTCTTTCCTCAGGCCTGATTTTCCTTACCTTCTCATTTCCCTATGCCTAAAACATAGCTGCTAACATCCACTCAAATAACACCATTCTGCAGGGCCCAGAGAATGCGTTGTTATTCTTACTCAAAACTAATCCCTACATGTCGATTTGCCTTTCAGCCTCCTCTGGAACTCTGGTCCACCAGTTAGTTTCTCTCTTTCTTACATTCAAAAGTCTCAATTTCTATTTCCTCCTTTCAGTCAATAAATGTTCTGAAAACACTACTACCTAAATAAAGTCTGTGCATCCCTAGGTAGCTGCTGTCAGAGTCTCTCCTAACTTCTCCTTGAACCTTCTCTGAACAGGAGTCTACATTGGTGTCTCTTCATGCAGACTGCAAACTTTTGCAGTATGGTTCTACCCTCTGCTGCAATGGAATTGATGTTAGATTCATCACTATCCTCTAATTAACAATTCTAGAATATATTATTTTTCTCTGAAATACTCTGTCTGCTACATGCCCACTTTTAGTCACTAACTCAACCTTGAAATTCCATTGGTTTTTGTGACAATGTACTCATGATTTTCTTTATTTTTCTCTTACCTCTCCACTTGTAGATTCCTCTTCTTCTGCCCATCCTTGAGCTATTGTTGTGACCAAGATGATTTTAAGCTGTCTCTTCTCTTTATACTTTAGACCCTCTCCAGATTGTTTAGTTCACTCTATCAGCTGGTGATTCATCAGACTGTAACCTCTAAAGTTCTTTTACCTGACTTCAGATTGGAGCCTTATCTATGAACAAGGTATCTCCAAGAGAGTAGTATTTAGGTACTTCAAACACATTATATGCAAAACCATATTCATTTATCTTTCCTTGAAAACTATCACTACCCATCTGTGCTTTTTTTCTGATATAAATAGTTACATAAACTAGATACCTGAGAGTTATATTTGACTCTGTCCTTTTATTCATATATACACATATGCATACACACACACACACATATATACATATATATAATAAGTATATATAAATACTTTAGGTACATGGACTTGTTACATACCCACACATACATAACCTCCCCCATTATCAACAGCTTTCATTTTTTAAAAAAATATTTCTTGGCTTTTTCTCCTTATTCCTAACCCTCTTATTACTGATCAAGCTCTCATAATGTATTGCCCAGTTGAGTCTTTTATCTTACTACCTGCCCATTTCCTATCTTGTCTCTACACTTGGTCTTTCAAATTCCTTCTCCATATAACCATCATAGTATTCTACCTAACCTACTTAACATCCCTCAGTGGTGCCCCAGAGCCTACATGGGGAATTTCATGCTTCTTACCCTTATACACAAACTGATTCAGATAGACCTTCTCACCACTACTTCCCTCTTACCTTTTTTACTATCCCAGATGGCATCCCCTTCACACAATGTTTTTTTTTTTTTGTCCTTATTTCTTTGCTCTTGTCTTATCCTTTGCTTAGAATTATTTTCCCACACTCCCATCTCTTTGCTGGGCCAACTCCTACTTATCCATTCAGACCCTGTACCCGTGTACCTATCTCCATGAGGCTCACCTTGCTTTCTCCTGGCTGTTAGGAATCCCTCTGTCTGTGCTTCCAGAAAATCCTATACAAGTGTCTGTTGTTGAATTAATGACAGTGTATTATAGTTAGCTATCGAATTCGCCCCACCAAACTGACCCAGAACTCCTAGAAAGCAGGCATCATCATATGTGAAGTCATCTCTGTATCCCTGGTTACCAAAAAAGTGCACATTCTGCTTAGTGAAAATGTTGATTGAATGAATAAACTCATAAACAGAGCCATGTGACTGAAAGCTAAATGAATAATTTTAAGTATCTGGTTGATATATTAGAATATTCAGGGAGTGACCAAAGGGTTTGCAATAGAGTATCTACATAAAATTGAGAATATTTAACTATGAATAATTGATAAGTACTAACTTGGTTTTTTAAAAATATGGTGAAGTGGTTGGTTTGTGTTGCATTCTTAAGATTTTCGAGGACAAGATTGCACTATATGGTAAAATTATAAAAAATGTTAAAACATAATATGCCATCTTAAAGGAAGTAGCCTCTTAAATTTATTTTGGTAGTTATTATTCTAACCAGTGAATAACATGCTACCTATTAAAAGGACTAAAATTTTGTGACAAAACAATTTTATTGAAACTTAATTATAAAAGTCACACATTTTAAACCTTAATTAGAAGCTTAAAAGGAATTCCGTGCATTAAGTCAAAGAAAATAAATGAAGTTAATAGTGAATAGGATTTGGAAATATTCAAAACTGTAAATATGTGTGAATTACTAACCCTCTAAGAAACTAGTTTTAGAATTATTCAGAAAACATTACACAGTTTTAATGTGATGTGTCCTTTTCTCCCAAAAGGTGACCAAATTTCAGTAACAATAAACTGAAAATTAGTTAAGGTTTAGCAGTAAGACAATTGGCACTCATTATTGGCACTAGTTATGTTCTGTAAAGTTGGCATGAATGCTGAGTTAGCAAATATCAAACAATCGTTCCTGGGGAAAGTACAGTTAGGTTCCTCAGAGCCTTTGGTCACGCCATTATGTGATCAACACATAACCTTGTTTTATGTGTGTTTCTTTTTAAAGACACCTTATTAATATTTATTATTGATTTTATATGCATTTTAAATGGTGAAATCACCAACAAAATGTCTTACTCCTTTGCACATGTCTGTGAGTGACTGCAGGAGCACTGCTACAAGTAAATTCGGGTGTGGAGAGGTGACACGTTTTAGTGAGTAGACAAATTTGCACATATAGATTCTACAAATAATGAGTAACTGTATTTTGAGACACATTTTTAAGTTGCATATGTGGATTAGCCACACATTTTGGATTATATTTATTTTACTGTTTCTCAACCTCAAAACTCTATTATTCTATATATGTAGATCTTGGAAAATTTAGACACTGAAAGAAATTATAAAACTAAAGCAAAATGCATTTCTGTAATTGTAATAAGACAAAAGGTTCAGAATGCACAGATTTTTAAAAGCACTGGAATTCATTACCATATATCACTTAGAATTTTCAAATTTTTACTTGAAAAATTAGTTAAATTATTAGGGTTTAAGTGATTTACCTGGATAAAAACTGTCACACACAAATAGTCTATGTACACACAAAAACTAGCTAAACAATATAAGAAAAAAATAAGAAAACCTTCCCTTTATAAATATATTTCAAGATTTTATATTTTTATTTAGAGAGAGAGGGAAAGTATAGGAGCTGGGAGGGGGCACAAGGAGAGAGAGAGAGAGAGAATCCCAAGCAGACTCTGCACTGAGCGCAGAGCCAGACGTGGCACTCAATCCCCAATCCTGAGATCATGAACTGAGCCGAAACCAGGAGTCGAACACTTAACTGACTGAGCCACCTAGACACTCCAGAAATAAAAGTATTTTTAAACAAACTTAAAAATAAAATTACCAAAAATTTATAAGAATTATATGAAGCAACACAAGATTTGAATAAATTAAAAGATAAGGCCTGCTATTGGCTATCAAGCCATCAGGTTAATGAATTCAAATAGAAATTCCATATCCTAAAATTAATGTGGAAAAATAAATATTAAAAAATCCAGGAAATATTTGAAAAAGAAAATAGTAATGATAGAGTAGTAACTTTACCTATTATTAAAACATACTGGAAAGGTATAATTAAACAACATGATATTAGAATATGATAGGCAGACATATCTGTCCATTACAGAAATATGTAATAAGTTTCTAATATATCAGGATTGCTCTTCTATTTCTTCATGCATCATAATTCTAAGACTCATGGACATAATGGTAATGTGACTATTTAGCTGGGCCTTAAAAATAAGAACATGAAGCAGTACTTTATGCTGTCATTCTTCTTTGGTGAAATTGGATTCTTTTCTGGTCAGTAAGCAACAGTTACCCAGAGGCCTTTTGTGGACATTGGGAGTTGGTGCACAAAGATGAATTTTAAAAGATGGGACTATGTAATTCATTCTTCTTCTTTATTCATGAATTATCAATATACATATATAATAGTTTTGGCTGCTGTGCTAAGCTCTAGAGGTCCAGTAATAAGTTACAACCTCTTTCCTAAATAAGCTCGTAGGTCATCAGGGAGACTCGAGTTATACAAGTAACTATTATTCAATACAGTAAGCATTGTATTAGCTTTATGAGGTTAAAAGAAGTAACAGTTCTTTCTGCCTGAAAATTGGCACCACAAGAAAGAAGAGCTTCACAGGCAAACACATTATGTGGGTCTCAAAAGCCTTTGAAAAATAAGTAGAATTTTGCCAAGAATAAAAGGAAAAGAGAAATCACTCAAAACAGAGGAGAAAAATACTTTTGAACACACTCAGGCATGGAAAAACACCGAGTATGCAAGGAACTCTTCGTGGTCCTTTGAGGCAAGAGTAGAGCGTCTGAAGAGCAACATATCTAGAAAGACAGACTGAAGACAAATTGTGAAAAATCTTGAATACTGTACTGAGGGATTTGGTTGTTCTTCTCTAGGTAAAAGCAAACCATCACAAGTTTCTCACAAAAGAGACATATAAAAACAGATAAAAGACTCAATTAGAAGGAATTCTATGAGCCATCTAGCTTAATATCTGGTTCTACCCGCCAGGCCCCAGAACCTCTGAGTCAGGCCGTCTCCCCTTCAACAGCTTACATACCTGAAGGTACTCTATAACTCAATGCAAAACAGGAAGGAGACAAAAAGATTTGTCAACAGTGACTGAAAGCATTCTTTAAGACAGTACTTCTCAAATCTGGATGCACATTGAAATCATCAGGGGAACTTTAAAAAATGCTCATGGCTGGGTTTCACCCCTATTGATTCAAACTCAGCTGGCGTGGGAAGCAGTCTGGGCATTGAGAATTTTTCAGAGCTTGCCAGGTGATTCTAATATGCATTCAAGTTTGAGAACTCCTACAGTCAAACAAGAACCTATTGTTTCTACAATTCTGAAAGTTATTTTTTCCCCAAATTTTAAGGTATCTGAAATTTGGGTACTTCTTATAACCCTTACATGCCTTTCATTTGAAGTCCCTTTCTTCTTCCCTCTAAAATGCTGCTGTTAAATTTATTTGGACATCGTAGAACCGATGATACCTTCAAAGGGAGGAGATGAGCTGTATACAATATGATAACTTAAAAACAACGAAGTAGAAAATACATACAGGAGCTGATTTCGCTGTTTCTTTCTTTCTTGTCCATTCTGCCCGGTGTCCTCTTGCAGTAAACGTGCACCCATGCCGATTTTGCCTTCGGATGCTTTTAGACCACTTATTCCTACAAACTTGTTCAATATGCACTCTCTAATTTTGAGTCTTTAATCAATTGTTTTCCATTGGTTTCTACGTAAGGTATATCTTTCCTCCAATATGCTCAAAAATTGTTGGCTGTAGTGATCTCAATCTTACAAGCTAACCTTAAGACACTGTCTCTTTGTATTCCTGTTTTGTTGTCATTCCTTTTTAGTTTCACTCTGGTGGCAGTGATAGGTTTAAAATCTTTTTGGCTAAAAGAAATGCTTTCCAATTTGGAGCCATTGCTGAAAGCAGATCTCTCATTCTTGTAGTGCTTATGTTTCTCTCTGTCTCTTTCTCTGTGTCTCTTTCCCCCTCCCTCCCACCTTTTTCTCAGACATTTCCCCACCCAAACCACAGTGCACACTCAACAACCAAAATCTCAGAAATAGCTCAGAGCTTTACTGTGAAAGATGAAATAATGGGCAAACTGAAGGTAGACTTCTAAAGTGAGAAACCATGAGCTCTATGAGAATCACCCGTGCCCCAAGAATGTTCAGTGCCCATGAAAGAAACGGAAAACAAGTCTGAGGGATGGCTCAGTGTTCTTGTTAGGATTCAGAACTGAGTGAATTTGCAATCTTTCCTTGGTTTTGTCTTCGTTTTTTTTTTTTTTGTTTTTTTGTTTTTTTTAAATCATTGTGCCCACTCTAATGTAATGGGCAGACATTACATTGAATCTTGCTTTTCTTGTTCACTCTTCTTTCCCTACTGACAAGCTCATTTTCTTGTGCATAGTAGGTGTTAATTAAATATTTTCCAAATGACTTAATTAATGCATGGAAAGGGAAGAGTAAGGGAGAATGAAGTGTCAGATATGTGATTTTTAGTATGATCCTAAATTCTTGGTCATATATTTAGTGACAAACACTAACCAGTAATCCTGTTCACCAGGGTGATCTTGCTTAATTAAATATTTGGGGGGGAAAGCCAACTTATTTTAGTGATGACAACCTTTCCATTAATCACTAATGTCATATTGCTGCAGAAATGACTATATTAGGTTATATTTCTAGAAATCTCTGCTCAGTTCAAAGAAGATAGTGATTCTTTTGTGCTCAGTTATTTATTTACTGATGTGAACCCCATATTCTGAGAGTGACATAAGCAAATTAGTGTGTATGCCAAAGATGGCAACCAAAACAGAGACCTTGTGGTTTGAGGAGTGGTTCAACTGATTGTAAAAAGATAGATGAAGACAAAAGTATAACACAGAACGAGATTCCGGCGACTGGGTTTTAGACCTAATCTAACTCTCCCATTCCTTGGCCGTGGATGAGTCTCTCCTCTTTTGGCCCTGGTTACCTTTTTATAAACCAAGGGGAAAGTCTTAGTGACTCTCTAAGTTTCTTTGCCAGCTCTTTTGTTCAAAAAAATTGCAGTATTATGTGAACATGACAATTATCTTCAAATAATGAAAAGCTAGTTATATGTAAGATGATACCAGTTTGGTTAAGTTTGTTTTAGAAGGTAGCATCATCCCTAACAGGATTTACTGAAGGAGATTTTAGTTCAACCTAAGGGTGATTTTTTTAACCATTATTACATTAGGGCAATAAGAAAAGGCTTTCTTGTATGACGTAGTGGTACTTCGTGTAGGATATCTAGGGAAATTATTCCTTAGGTTAGAAAGTAAATTTGGTAACACTTTCCAACTATAGTGTACTCTAATTTTCCTGTCTAAGGCATGACCTCAGGCCCAGTGTATGGGCTTGTATGCCAGTATACTTGAATTGAATAAATGGTTTTCTTTATCATAACGTAAGGAGGGTGGGAGGCATGGAGCACCAAAACTTCGTCTCTTTGATTCTCTCTATAACGTTCAGCAGGTTCAAGGTCAACTGCCGCCATTAATGATTCCCGTGTTCCCTCCTGATCAACGGACTCTGGCTGCAGCTGCCCAGCAAGGATTCCTCCTTCCTCCAGGCTTCAGCTATAAGGCTGGATGTAGTAAGTACCATTGATTTTTCCATTTGGGAGTGGGTGGAGGGCATGGCTTTAAATTAGGCAATTTAATATTCCTGCCACACCAAGAAATGAGATCACCCATATTGCATTTTTATTTTAAAGAAGAAACACACAGAAAGTATAGAAAAGGATTTATGTTGGTATTTAAAAGAACTTAGGTTATTTCTGTGCTTCTGAAGCCAATAGTTGCTCTTTATATTTCAGTTTCGTCACTTCCATTTCCAGTGTATTTTTGTAATATGAATATAATTTTCAGGTTCAGTTTGTTTTTGCAAAGATAGGATAGGAATATGCTTTTCAATTGCTTTCCATTGTTTTTTAAGATAAACTCAAGTTTCTTAATATGAATTAGTTGGCCTTTTATTATCTATATCCTCCCTATATTTATAGCCTAATTTCTCAGTAGTCTTCCTTCAGTTCTTAGACCAAACCATACTCTTTCTTGACTCTGGACTTATATTGTCAATGAATAAATGCCTTCCAACTCAGATCAGAGAAAATTTGCCTAACCTAGTTAGATCCCTTTCTCCTAGTTCCTTTGGATCCTGTGTTTTTTCTCTTTTATTTTAATTGTAAGTTCTCTGAGGGCAGGTGCTGATTCTGTCTTATTCATTATTATACCTAAACTTTTAGCACAACATTCCATTACCTGTTGATTGAATGAATGAAGGAATGACCACCTCATTACAAACACTACAAGGACATTTTTACACTATGTGGGATATTAGGCTAAGATAACTGTTTATATAACTTATTATATCTAGATGTCTGTGATTTTATGACTTCCTTTTTACCAGAATTGAAAATGTATACTGTTAGTTTGGTAAACAGTCTAATACTTCACTTTCTAAAATTTAAATAGCCAAATGCCAACCATAATCTGTTAAATAAAAATCATAGCAGGGGCCCCTGGGTGGCTTAGTGGGTTAAAGCCTCTGCTTTCGGCTCAGGTCATGATCTCAGGGTCCTGGGATTCTGCTCACATCGGGTTCTCTGCTCAGCAGGAGCCTGCTTACCCTTCTCTCTCTCTGCCTGCCTCTCTGCCTACTTGTGATCTCTGTCTGTCAAATAAATAAATAAAATCTTTAAAAAAAAAATCATAGCAAATTCCAAAGAGAGTCTAGACTGCTAAGTAACATATCTTATAGAACCCTATTACCATGGCCATAAAAAATACAGAGAAGGCAAGTTTATTGAAATATTTTCATTAATAAAAGTAGAACATAATTGAAAACAATTAATGGAATATCATCTTTTAGCTATTCGTATAGAATATTATTTTGTAAAATCCAGTATATTTGGGCTCCTTTATATGTTAATAAATTGCCCCATTAACATCTTGCTATGCTTCAGTACTTTCTGCATCTGAGAAACTCTGTCCAGCATTCTAGAAATCAGATCTAAGCTTCCTGCTCAATGATGTTTTGAATTTTCACATTTTAACATTTATCCCCAGTCTTTGAACCTTTCTTTGTATAATACTGAAGAAATGGGATATAGTTTTTCAAATACACAAAGCCATTTGAGAGGAGTAGATTGTAACTACGGAGTCTAGACAAAAGTGAACTGAACTCAGCACTATAAAAATTCACACTTGTGTGGTATTTGCCTTTTTTACATTCTTTATGCACATCTTTCTCTTGACTTCAGTTTCATATGTTTTAAGACCGTGTTCTCGCTCTGGATCCTGAATTTATTCATTTCATATTATTTCCATATCATTCTAACTTTGTAGATTGATTCATCCAGAAACACCAACATGTTTTTACAATTAAGGGCTATGTTTATATGCTAAATATATAATTATAAGAATAATTTAAATTCTAAACACAGAATTTTAAACTCTGTTGTTACATTAACTTCTGAGTTTTTAATCATAAAATATTTTTTGTTTTGTTTTGTTTCCATTTTCCTAAGGAATTACTATTCACATTAAACACATGTTGCCAATGTGTTTTTTGGTAACCTTGGTTACTAAAGTGAAAAAAAAAAAAGACACTTTTAAAAAATCATCAGTTGTCTCAGACTGCACCTGCAATATATACATATAGACTAGTTCTGTTTTCCAGAAAGAAAATTTTTTTTAAGCAACTGTAGAAATAAGTCCTGTTAGCAAATATTGTGCTGAAGAGAAAACCATATTGAGTATGAACAATAGTGTAACTCGAGGCCTGGAAAAGGTCAAGAACACCTCTACCTCACTCCCATTTGACAGAGTTGGCATACTAGATTTGTTCAGCGTTAATGTGATGTGGCATGGAGAAATTTTTCCCTTTCTAAAATTGTTCATATATTAACCATTTGATATTTATATCTTTGGTGCTTCAAATTATAAATAATACCATTTTTTTGTAACCTTGGAAATAAAATAGAATAAAGCCTTTGCAGCTGCTGGCAAGCTTGAAACTAGCATCCTGCCAAACTCTAAAACTAAGAAGCCAGTAGCAAAAGAAAGTACCACTCTTGTTGATACTCCAGCACTTTGAGTCAGTTTGGGTGGAATCAGTAAATAGTCCAGACTATTCCTCCCTAATCACATTTCAGGAAAGAACAGAGACAGGGAAGGACACAAATCTTGCCATCTCTCTTTAATGGGCTTTCTTATTACTGTCCACCATGTGTGACTTCTCTGCTTGTCAGTTATTTTAGAATATTATTAGGTAGTTCTCAATGAAAGAGGCTGACCACCTCATTTTGATATGAGTTTCAAGTAAATATGAAACATGTATTTGTTGGTATCAAAAACTCAAATGCTTTTCATCAATCCACTCAAAGAAGGTATCAATGATAAATTTTTCTGTTTAGACTATGTGACTTGATAAAATAAATAAAATAAAAATCTCTGGAACAACATAAGAAAATTAAAATGTTCTCAACAGGAAAAAAAAATAAAAACATAAGTTGGGGGCTGCTGGGTGGCTCATTCGGTGAAGTGGCCAACTCTTGATTTTGGCTCAGATCGTGATCTCAGGGTCCTGGGATCCAGCCCTGCTGCAGGTGGCAAGCACCGTACTCAGCAGGAAGTCTGCTTTAGGATTCTCTCTCTCCTTCTCCCTCTGCCCCTCCCCCTGCTTTCTCATTCTCCCTCTCTAAAATAAATAATAAATCTTAAGAAAAAATTGGGGGAACCTGACTGTCATTGATTGAGTTAATATCTTCTGTTTTCCAAAGAGGGAGGAAGCTTTCAGTTGGACATAAAAATATTTTCTCCTTGAGAAATGTAATGGGAGAAATATGGCATGGAATGGGGACCACAGAATGGAGTTGCTGGATTCTCTCTTAACTGCTAGAATGAATGTCAGTAAACAATAGACTAGTAAATTAATAGCAATACAGCTAAGAATTCAGAACAAACCATCCAGGTAGAAAAGAATCTTTAAAGAATGTTATAGTCCACTCTTAATCCATGAATATGTAAATAAATTCACAGTTATTGATGTAGTATTATCAGAATCTCAGATCTTCGTCTGGCATTTGCTATTAATGAGATCAAACATGAAACCACACTTATTCATGGATCCATATCTAGTTATTCCTTTTCCTACTTATTTCTTAATATCTGAAAATACCTCCAAATTTCTAAGGAGGTAAAAATAATGGTGCATTATTAAATTGAATATTTTCAATATATGTAATAACTTGAAAACAATTATGTAAAAACACTGATTTGATCAATCAACTCAATTCACAGACCATTCCATTCAAAGAAAGAAATTCATGGAATAATCTGTATATTTAACTTGACAGTTCTATAAAAACTTTCAATTAAGTTGCTATGTGTAGACACACCCCAGTTTTTATATTGCATAATTAAAAATCCCAATTTTTCTTGAGAGAGAGAGCACATGTGCATGCGTGCACCCAAGTGGAGATGGTGGTGAAGGGCAGAGGGAGAGGGAGAGAAGGAACCTTAAGCAGACTCCATGCTGAGCTGGACTCAGGACTCTATTTCAGGACCCTGAGGTCATGACCTGAGCTGACATCGAAAGTCTGACACTCAACCAACTGAGCCACCCAGGTGCCCCCAAAATTCTAATTTTAAATTATATTTGTAGGTACCTGCTCATTTTAATCAGAAAGCGGTCATTAAATTTCTTGAAATAAGTTTTAAAACTAAATAAGCTTCAAATGCTGAATAATAAGTGGTGTACAAATGAATTGGTTCAAATGCACTTTGGGTGGTTGAAGAGTCTTAGGACATGGTCCCTTTGCCTCTGCTAGAAAATCTGACTGAAATCGTAACCTCTTAACAAAGGGCTCCAACTAGTGGACCACAAAACTTGTTTCAGGTAGATAGTTTTGAAATAAAATGTACACGCTTTTGACACCTACACAATAGTTTCATGTTGGGAAGAAGGCACCCACTTTTGTGTTTGCTCATCATGGAAAAAAAAATCTAACAAAATTCAAAATAATTTTGAATGTGTATGTTGGTTTTAGCATATTAAACTTGAGAGAAACTTTTGAGATAAGGTGGTTGAAAGTCATAAGTTTGGTTAATACCACTTTCAACTGACTCCAATTTCCAGTTCTCTTTCCATAACACATGGCCTCCTTGCACCCCACCCTCAAGGTTAAATGCTGTTCCTTCAGAACATGTAGTTTATAGGCAGAAATGAGAGGAATAGGTGTTTCTCTTTGTACTAATAACTACAGTCCTCTGCCCCTCTCCTTTCTGTTTGGGTGTAAAATTTCTAGTCATATAATTCTAATAGCTGCCTTAGAAATTTTTGACAGGAACACATTTTATGTGGAAATTAAAAAAATCTACAGGAAGGCAATCCAATAAAATAACCCGTTTTCTATATACAGTATAAAACAAACAGTTGTAAAAGAGTTGGCTCAAGAGTTTAGTCCGAAGTGTCAAATTGAATGTGTCACATAGCTACAGATAGAATCTTTCCCCATAGATGGGCATGTGCCTTGTGCTAAGGTTCCCGAACTGTGTGCTAAGGTTCTAGGGTGCTTTTGCTAATCCACAGGGGCATACAGCATGTTTTAAAATTTCAGGGAAAATACAGAGACATCTGTCAGACACTACATAAACTACCTTAGGTTTTGGAACTTACTACTTAACAAAATGATGGAGCATTTAGGTATTTCTTTTGCTCTCAGGTGCCATGAAAAAATTATTGAGCCACTGGTGGTGCCTGAATCCAAGAAATTTTAGGAACTTTTGGCCTAGTCTAGTCTATACTCATTTAAAAACCCATTATGACCTTTTTTACTAGAAAGTTATTGGTGTTGACCTATCATATTATAACCACTTGTGCTTACAGGTTATGGACAATATTATATAGATAAACAATTAATTTGATTAATTGATTAATTGTATAGATAAGCACTTGATTAACTTGATTAATTGATTAATTTGTCTATGCCAGTTGATTCCTATGTCTATATGATCTCAAACATTTAATTGTTTTGTCTGTTTTGATATAACTAACCAAGTGTCAAGGAGGCAATTACTAGTTGAAAGGCACTTGGAATGAGAGAGCATGGACTTGGAATCAAGTTTTGCCTTGTTCTGCTACTTTGATTGTCCTTGGGCAGCTTACTGAGCTTCAGTTTCCTTATCTATAATATGGATTAATAACACCCATTTTACTGAATTGTTACAGAGCTTAAGCAGGATTATATACGAAGTAGTGCCTAGCATTGTGCCAGCAAAACACAGATCCTGTTTCAAAAGGAAAAAAAAAATGGATTCTGAAACCGCACTTGGCAATTAATTCCATTGCATATCCTATCTAGGATCACATTCATTCTGCCACAGCTGAACGAGGCTTCCTCTGACTGGGAAAATAGAATTATTAGAAAAAAGTATTACAGTGCTGAAGGAAACCATTTGTCTCATGTAGATACAAACTTAACCTTAACTATTTACATCACAATCACCAAGCTTTAACTTTTCTGTTGGCATTTTCCCTTTGTGTATTTATCAAAGCTCATGTTGGAAAAGATCATGTGACTGAAAATGTATTTAGTCATTGTTTTGGCTGTATGAAACTGGAAATATATTCACATACTCTCTCCGCATTTTAACATGTTAATTTTTCAGAAATGTGCTAAATAAAATAGCCATATAAAGTTACTGATTGAAATATTTAATTGCCTTATGAGATTAGCTTAAATAAATAGAAGTCGATGAGCCAAGCTTAATAAACTTAAAATATGCTGTATTTATTCTTCATCAGTTTTCTGAACAGTATTTCCGCTTCCAATAAAAAAGGAAACTCTCAGTTAATTAGTTCCTCATACACCACAATAAAATTAATGTTTAGGAGTTAAATACCATAAACTTCCTCAGGCATATTTGCTGATGTGTTCCTGTTTTCGGTTAATGTCACATGTTTCATTGTTTAATGGGGATATCATGTGGGTTCCATTATATCTCTCTTGTGTAAAGGGTCCATGTGTCTGGCATTTTAGGAGACTGCATGCTAATTTCTGATTTAACTGTATCAGCTGTGTCAGCTGACATACAGGTCATTGACAATCAGTGCTGAAACAATCACCAAATCACAAGCTAAAAACCATTGACATGGTACGCTTTTATCAAACTGACAAAATAGGAAACATGTGTTGTCAGGATCACATACTGTAGGTTCTTTGTACATAAGCAGAGAGGAGAGGTTAAATCATATATTCGGGCTCCTGTGTTTGTGTGTTTTAAAATTATTGTGATCAGCCCTTCTTTTTACCCTCTTCCCCTGAAACGTCTTATGAACCAATGACTTTGAGTGAACCTGGCTTTGTTGTAGAGCTTAGTAAATATAGATATGATATGATATGATATGATTTGTTATATATTTATTATATAAATATATATAATTAGTACTATCAGTAAAAATATATATAAATATATATATACATATATATATTTACCTATATTTTTTAAAGAATTGTTGTTGTACCTAAACAGCCAATTATTTAAATTCCTACCTGTAAGAAGTAAGATTGGTGGTTTAAAAAATGAGATGACTAAAAAGTAAAGAGAACTGAGTGCAGAAATGTATATAACATTCCACAATTTTATGGTGTCAGCACCCCCCAATTCTCATGCGAAAGATGTTCCAGGTCAATAAAATGTGTTTTTTTTTCTAAAAGGTAGTTTATAATGTTTTTACAAAATTCATCACTGAGAAAGGGAAGATGTACATGTCTTCATTGTGACAAAGTGTCATAACTTGGTATAAAAATAATAGCTTATATTGTACCTTATTGTTTATAAAACATACACATATAATTAATTTTTAAGCATCATAACTCTGTGAGATGATAACTGAGCTATGGTAATAAATAGTGTTTGATCCAGCCTTCCCCCGCCACACTCTACCAACAAAATACATATACAAGCAAACAAAAAAAGCAAAAGCCCTTTTTTCAATAAATTCCTCGGATTTTATTAGACTATAAATATATATTTAATCTTTTAATCCATCTTGTTTATTTTTTTAACACTTAAGAACATGAGCATGCCATTCAATTGAAATATAAACCCATTTGGGTCAGTATTTTCTTTTTGACCTGATTCTTGATCATATAGATTCGTCAAAGGGAATGAGTGTTTGGCAAATGACACACTGAGCTTTAAGACAAGGGGCCTCAAAAGGTGGTGTTGACCATATATGAATTTGCCATTGTCCAGCCTACCCCTCAGAATTCTAAATTCATATTTTTCTGGCCATGGCCAACATGGAATCTCATCTCTGTAGCAGACTGAAAGTAAGGTTATCAGACTGAAGTATGAGCCCAGGAGAGCAATGCATTATTTTACTTGAATAAATGTAACTGTCGGTGATACCAATGTTTCTCTTCTCCAGGGTACATGCTCTTTCACTGTAAAAAACTCCATTAGAAGGCAAACTTTAGTCATGAGGTTGATGGGAAAATATGGAAGTAGGAAAAGTTGTTAACAAAACAGGGGAAGAGAGCATTTAATTCTAACTCTACAGTAGATGCCCATTTTCCACAAGGACTGAAGAAGTCATGCTCTTGGAATACCACGTGGAATTAGACACTGTATTAGGCTTACCTACTGTAAAAGACCAAAATGATACTTACCTAGTAGTCCAAACAGTGCTCCCATGGTAGCTCCATGATAGTAGATCCCAGGGTGTTCTCTTATTTATTACATTACCTTCCACAAACCGTGGCTCCTGTCTCACGGTCTTGGATATCTTCCCCAGCTACCGTATCTCCATTCCAGGCAGCAGAAAGGGCAGAAGCAGAAAGAACTACAGCTATTTTTAAAATAGTACTATTTCCCTAATAATTTATTTCTGCTCTATGTTCAAAGAGTATTTTCTTAAACCTATTTATATAGTCAGCTCATAACAACCCTTCACATTTTTTCCTAATATATTAAAGATAGCACTTGCTGACTATACAAACCTCAAACAATGTGGAAATATAGAAAACAGAAGCTAAAAGTTATCTGTCTACACTCATATACTCCTATAATCCCACTCCCCAGAGGTTATCACTACTGACAATTTGGTACTTATTTTCCCAGAAATATAGATATATCTAGATATAGATATAAACAGACATACATATTTACATCTAATTATATGTAGACCCTATATGTAATATGTATGATGTGAACATATTTGTAGGTTGTAACATGTATGCTGGGATACATATATACTATGTATTTGATACATACTACATAATATATATGTATGTGAGGGTAAATGTTATAAATACAAAAAAAAATCATGTCCATCTTTTCTTTCTCCTACTTTTAGGTCTCACTTATCTTGCATATCTCATTAAGCTGGATTACCATATTTTATTTGCATTCACCACTAATGAATATTTAATTTTGTCTATAATATTTACAGTTAAATAATTCTAAGGTAAACATTTTGTGTGCACATATTTGCCCCAAATGAATATTTCATGTAGCCAGTTCTAGTCCCAGTATATGACATTTTACTTTTAGTTACTTGTTCCTTTTTGAACATTTTTCATGAGACATTGCCTCTAAATGCCTCCTAGTTAGTTAATGGAAGGTCTAAAACTTTGAAAATTGACTGGTATGAGTCAAGCTGTAAATAAGCATCAATGAGAATTGTAATCCAAAACAATTAATTGTCTGGATTTAATAAATTCTGTTAGGGAAAAAAATTAAACAAGATATCAAAATACCTTGGTAGTCACAATCCCATTTCATATCATTCTGTGCCCTTAGGCTAGTCATTTTCTTCTTTGTGCCCTAGCTTTTTAATCTTTAAGATAACTACACTAATGTCTGCCCTACCCACTTCATAAGGAGATTGTAAAACTAGGTGGGACAGTGTATGCATTTCTCAGGAATTTAAATTATTATATAAATATAACATATAATTATTATTTATTAAATGTATAAGTCTGTTTTGAACATTTAGGATGTGACATAATGAAAAGAATTCAGGAGTTGATTCTAAGCCACTATACGTCTAACCAAGACCTTTGCATTATTTGGTTTTCATTTTTTAGGGGAGGGATATTCCATAATATTTCTTAATTTTCAGAGGTCTAAAATGTTGCATTCTAGTAGAAAGCTCTGAACCAGAAGTCATCCCAAATGTATAGCTCATAGCCTTATTGTTTCAGGGTTTAGGAAACTTCCTGTTCTCAACCTACAGATCATAGACGCTGGATACATTCCATGAAGAAGGACATCAATGATAGAGAGAAAAGTGGAAAGACTATAAAAGGTGTCAAATAATGAAGTGCTTGCTAAACCTTGTTATTAAAAGTGGAAAATAAAAGAGAAATAACATTTGATTTGGTCTTAAGTGGCTTATACCAATGCACCCCTTCTAAATCACCACTTTCACATGCCTGAATCATTTGGGGTGCTTTTCTCTGTGCCATTTATATCTCATAAGACACAGAAGCAAAATGTAGACACAGTAGTCTAATGTAGCTTCAGATATAGAAGCTGTTCCCTAATTAATGATTCTCTTCAAGCAGCTTAAAATGAATTATGGTGCAATGGCTTAAGTGATGCCTTGGTAGAAATACTGGAATACAGGAGGAAAAGGAAATTTCTTTGATTCATTGTCACCTTTTCAGGGATACTCAGATTTCTTAGGTAATTAACCCAGGAATTTTAATTAGAGCTAGAATTCATTTAATTTATGGGCATAGAGTTAAAGAAAGAATATCTTTTTAAATCAGAAATGTCTTCCTATTTTGGGGGGGGTGCTTCTTAAAAAGTTTATCATCTCTAGATAACTGGGCAACTAGTAATTAAGTCGAATAAAGTTTTCATTTGCCATGCTCCATTTAAAAGACATAAAAATATTTCTTATTTTTAAACATCCTTTCCTGGAAAAGCCTGTGACAAAGCAGTAAAGAACTAACAATTACCTCAAAATACCTTCTTTTAAATAGATATTTAGGGGTGCCTGGGTGGCTCAGTGGGTTAAAGCCTCTGCTTGAGCTCAGGTCATGATCTCAGGGTCCTGGGATCAAGCCCCACATCAGGCTCTCTGCTCAGCAGGGAGCCTGCCTCCCCCCCCCCTCTACCTATTTGTGATTTCTATCTGTCAAATAAATAAATAAAAAATCTTTAAATAGATATTTATTCAGACAAGAGATAATTATTAATTTTACTTTCTCAAATAAAAGTCATATGAAATATTTATATATATCACTTATTTTATGAGTTTATTCTAAAATATTAAATATTATCAGCATTCCTTATGAGAAGTTTCAAGTATTAAAGTCTTATACTATTCTAGCAAATCAATAAAAGCTTTACAGTTTTACAATTTTCTACAATTGGAAACCCCTTTATCTAAGCTTGTGTATGCCATATCAATTGTTCTGAACTTCTTAACTTGTATTCCACAAGATGATTTAGTGGAATTGTTATAAATTTAACTTACCTAAAAGGTGGGGAGGGAGGAGGTATAGCTGAGCTTATTGCCATGAAAAGCAAAGTTCACCTCGCTTGGATTTCAGAAAGTATAAGGTAATTTGAATAATCACGTTGATGAAAGATTGGGTTTTGGTCATTCATTTACATATAACATCTTTTCTGGTAAACATCTTGACCATGCTCAGGTGCTTTAATGACATCATAATAATGGTTTCTTGTTAGTGAACAGAAGTTATTTTAAGATTTAAGAAATTAATATTATTTACTTTTAAATATTCAAGATATAAGTTGCTTTAAAATCTAAATTTACAAAAGAGACAGATTATGGAATATTATAAAAGAATTATTTGGTAAATGAAAATATTTAATAGAAGATTCTTTACCTCTCCTGGGTCCGTATTTCCTTATATCCCCAAACTCGATGCTTCCCTTTCCCTCTACTTCCTATTGCACTTTTGTATCATTGGTAGATGATCTAACACATCATTATTGTTTGAATTAAACCCTATACAGAAACTAATTTGTTCCTTATTTGTATAATTATTTTCCCACAACCTGTTTCTTCCTCTAAACTATAAGCTTTTGATATGGGAAGAGTGGTCCTCTGTGTTTGATATTTGTTAATTTCTTAATTAAATAATTTTTCTTCACTTATTCAGTCAATAAACATTTTAACAGCCTGTGGTATGTTTTTAACAGAACTGTGCATTTTAACAGTTCCTGTGCAGAGAACTGGGGATTTAAAGATGGGTAAGACATAATCTCTGCCTTTAGGATGCTCATAGTTTATTTGGGTAGAATGAGAGATGTCATATGACAGACATGTGCCTACAATTTTAATAGAAGTCAGGGGAAAGGGAGTGAATTCAGATGAGATCGGGCGCATTCAGGGTGGTATGGCCGTAGACAAGGGAGTGAATTCAAATTTAAGAGAGGTGGAAGGTGTCAGGAAAGGCTTCTTGGAGTGGGGACCCCTAAGTCAAATTCCAGAAGATGAAGGACCACAAAGCAATTGTATAAGTTGTCGGGGTGGAGGAATACAGAAACAATATTCCAAACAGAAGAAAGTAGCCTGGATGAAGTCCGGGATGCAAGAGACAGAATAGGGTGTACGTGAAGCTATGAATAGTTGTATATTAAGAGGAAATTATAAAGCAAGACATGACAAGTTGAGTAGCATGAGGACATAAGAAGAGACCACTTAGGGGTGTTATTTATTCCCTGTATATGCTAGGGGAACTGAAAAACCACCAGAGGTTCCTCTCATCCTATTTTTCAGCTCATCCATTAATTCATTCATTAGTTCATGCCCCACCAGGCACTGCGGCCCTTGGACTTCTCTTGTCTTGTCTAGTCCTACTGTTTTACTGAAGACCCAACCCAAGCCCAGCCCTTTCTTACTCCGATTCTTTTTTCAGTGACTTGAGTTCCAATAAATCCTTCCCTTCTTTGGTAATTACTGTCTTTCTCATTCTCATTTGATTTTAATCACGTGGCTTTGTTTTATTTCACATTTGGTGTCTGTATGTCTTCTTTTTGTAATCGAAAGTGTCATGAAGGCAAGGACTATATACCTTTTATGTCTTTGTGTCTTCCACATAATATTAGATACGTATCAGTTGAACGAACACTACAAGAATATACCTATTTGAAAATTTAAGTCTGTATTTGCATAATGTTCTAAAAATCATCTATGATGTTTTCTAAAACAGTATTTTTTTTTTTACTGAAGCACCAATGTCTATGGTACTTATGAACTGTGAGATCTTGAGCATTTGTGTGTGTGTTTGTGTGTGTTTGTGTGTGTGTGTGTAAAGAGAATAATAATCAATCTGCAGTACTGAGTTGTGGAGAGTAAATGGGATTTTATACACACACATAAATATGTTTGTATATACAGAAATTATATGTATATTTATATATGTAAAATGTTTTAGTAGAATACTAAAAGTCAACAAATACTAGTTGCTCACATTTCAAATCAGTAGGAGAATAACGAATTACTCAAAAAATGATGTTGGAGCAGCTGAATAACTATTTGAGTAAAAAATTGTTCATTCTTGGGGCTCCTAGGTGGCTCAGTGGGTTAAAGCCTCTGCCTTCGGCTCAGGTCATGATCCCAGGGTCCTGGGATCGAGCCCACTGGGCTCTCTGTTCTGCAGGGAGCCTGCTTCCTCCTCTCTCTCTCTCTGCCTGCCTCTCTGCCTACTTGTGATCTCTCTCTGTCAAATAAATGAATAAAATCTAAAAAAAAAAAATTATTAAAATAATTATTCATTCTTTAAACCATGTGTTAAAATAAAAGCCCAAACTGTAACTTTTTCTTCTTTTTTTTCTCTTGTATCTCTTTTCTCCCATCAAATTGGTCATCAAGTCTGTCTCCTGATCCATTCCCTCCTCTTCTTCCCTTATGATTAGTTTAGGCCACTATCATTTACCACTTGATTTACTGCATTGGTATTTAACAAGTCTGTTTGTCTCCAGTCTCTCCCTCTTTCAATCGATCTTATCCCTTGCCACAAAATTGATCTATAGAAAATACAAATCAGACTATGTCACTTTCCTGCTTAAAATCTTTCAGTGACTTAACATTGCCTTCAAAGTGAAACACAAGACCCTGTAAGATATGTGTTCTACCTACTTCTTTAGCTACAGAGCTTACCCTTCCCTTACTGCATCAGATACACTGAGAATATTAAAATATCACCAGAAGTAGGGGTCAGTAAAGGATAGTGGTTATGGTTAGCACCGTCCTATCAATGGCAGGGGGCTCCTTCCAAGGAGAAGGAACCTTACCAATTCATCTTTTGGCCCATGAGCTGAAAGAAAGCACCTTTCTTCCAGAGTCCAATCCATAGTGTCCTTTTTGACCTCATTTTTTTCTTAGATTCCTACAGAGCTTCCTCCACCTGGAAGTTAGAATGGTAAGAGCAGGGTGTTTTAAGTCATGATCTGAGTAGATGATTAATTAGAGCAAATTAGTACTGAATGGTGGATGCTTACTGTGGGACTTTCTAGCAAATAGAAGACATGGAAAGTAGGTGGTAAGATAGTCCTGAAAGGTCATGCGGTAGTAAATGTAGTCATTTTTAAAGAGACATTTCAAAAGATAACACTTCCTGACACTGTCTCCAAGTTAAGTTGTTCTTTTCCTGAGGTTTCCAGAATACCTTCTACGCTACCTTCTAGTTTGCTCATTGTATCATTGGGTTGGCTTAAATGTTTATCCCCCTCACTAGATCAGGAACTCGTCTAGGGCTGGGGTTGTCTGTGTCTGTGTGTATGGATATTAATTTTTGTATTTCCAAACACCTAGAGAAGGCAATCTGGTATTGGTCAAGGAAGCAAAACCCAAAACAAAGAAACAAAAAACCATGGAGGGCTAATAAAGGAATGAGTCTCCTTATTTAAGTGAAGAGAATGCCATAAAACTTCCCATAATATTTATATTAATTCCGTGGATGAAAGGGTGTATGTCCTTGACCCAGGGTAAGAATATACTTGCTTTGACAATCATTCTCAGCCTAAATAACCTTGTTGGAAAATACTGTTTTTCTTACTTTGTCGTATATCATAGAAATAAATCCTTCTTAGTGTCAGTGGGGATAATTGTTATCTAAATATTCATTACTTTAACACTAATGCAATTAACATGCTTTCTGAGGGGTTACTGGGTTATTCAGTACTAGCTCTATCATTTATATCAATAGACTCTATAAGATAGGTGGCATTCTAAAAACAATTGACTAATATGCCTGAGTATATTTCTCAACTGTTTGAAAAATTTGTTTTGAGCTAGAGTTTTCCATACTTGGCTTTGAAATAAGAAGCAAATTAATTTTGGAAAGGCTTAGGGAAAAACTGTTCAAATGGTTAAAACCTAGGAAAGAGTAAAAGATATTACTTTTAACTAGTTGAAAGTCAATTTGAGTAACTTACACACGGTTGAACTTTAAAAGTCAGAATTTTCCATTATCTAATTTTTACTAAGTACTTGATGAGGTATTTACAAAATAAACCTGTTGTAAAAATTTTTTAGTACAGCTAAATAAGGGATGACACAAATAGATGACAATATTTACTTCAATAAAAGGCCTTTTTTTCCTCAGCAAGTCTGAATTTACTATTTTGCCATTAAGAACTACCCTTGACCTTGTTTTTTAAAGTCTTAGAGATTCTTGGGGCACCTGGGTGGCTCAGCTGGTCAAGCTCAGGTCATGATCCCAGGGTCTTGCTTACTGGGGAGCCTGTGTCTCTCTTTTTCCTCTGCAGCTCCCCCTGCTTGTGCTCTCTCTCACATTCTCTCTCTCTCTCTCTCGCTCTCTCTCTCTGTCAAATAAATAAATAAATAAATAAAATCTTAAAAAATAATAAAAATCTTATAGATTCTGTGTTCACTTCAGACAGAAGCACATGCATATAATATATTTTGAATTTAATTGGGAGTTAAATTGCTGTATTGGCCATTTTCACAGTTATTGTATTTGTATTTACTTAGTAACTTGGGGCAAATTTCAATAAACTAGTTCTGGGTGTTCTGGTCCTGAAAAATTGTTAATAAGGTAGACATGCTTCAAATTATTTATGTTTGTATGTGGAACAGTTCCTTAGACACAGACCTTTGAAAATTAGTTGATATCCTGTTTATGATTATATAATTATATCTTGGAAAGTATATATGATTAAAGATACATAATAGCTATGGCAGTCTTTTAAATTCCTGCTGCCAGTCTTTTGTTTTCTCCAGTTTACTTAAAATTAAACATCAAATACACTGATATGTGCCCATGTATGGGAAACATATTATATTAGTTTGCTTGGGCTTCCATAACAATATACCACAAACTGAGTGACCTACAAACAGAAAAAAAATTTTTTTACAAGTTCTGGAGGCTTGAAGATCAAGGTGTCCACGGGGTGGATTTCATTCTGGGGTTTCCTTCTTTGACGGATGGCCACCTTCTCCTCGTCTGTCCTCACATGGTTGTCCTCTGTGTTGTCTGTGTCCTAATCTCTTCTTCTTACAGGAACAGTAGTCATATTGAATCAGGGCCCATCCAAATGACTTCATTTGCCTTAATTACCTCTAAAAGGCTTATCTTCAGATAAAATAGCATTCTGAGATAATGGGGGTTAGCACTGCAACATGTTAATTTGGGGGGAGGGAGCACAACTCAGCCTATAACACATATATAAAATTATTGAGCTGGGATGCCTAGGTGGCTCAGTGGGTTAAAGCCTCTGCCTTCAGCTCAGGTCATGATCTAAGGGTCCTGGGATCGAGCCCCGCATCGGGCTCTCTGCTCTCCTCTCTCTGCCTGCCTCTCTGCCTGCTTGTGATCTCTGTCAAATAAATAAATAAATAAAAATATTTAGCTGGTATAAATGTTTTATGTATATACATCATTTATGCCTACATATGCAATATGGGATATGTATGACAGAATAGTCATTCATTCATATGTATAAATGTTTTATATACGTACATACATTTACAATATGGGATGTATATAACATAATAGTTATTCATTCATATGAATAAATGTTCTATATATATACATGCACTTATACCCACACATACAGGATGTGTATAACGTAATAGTTATTCATTCGTATGTATACAATTGACCCTTGAACACACAGACTTCGTCACACATTTGGATTGATGGCAAACACCTGCATAGGTATTTTGGGCACTCCTGGATTACTAGCATCTAATTGTTAACAACAAATTGAATATATGTACATTTTAAAGTTCATTAGTTAAAATCTCAACTTGGGTTGGAGATCCCCTATTACCTAACTTCTTTAATGACACTTGCTAAAACGTCATTTCATATCAATTTCCTAGTTGTATCCAAATATCCTCCAGTCTGGGATAGGAAAATTTTCCCAGCTGCTTAACTTCAGCCTCTTTTCCTTCCACTTTATTCATTCTGTTACTTATCAGGTAAACAGATTTCTCTCCATTCCCTCTGCATGTCATACACAGGTTTCGATGCCGTTCACCCCACCTAAAGCATCCGTTCCTGTTCCATCTGCAAATCTTCAAGTCCAAGTTCATTCTTATTTTCACCTTTATTCTCTAAAGACTGAGGCCTAGAATTAGTTCTCTTTTCACCCATACAAAGCTCATGGATGGTCACTACTACTCAAATAAGCAGCACCGAATTAGAAAAGATGACCATGTGGTAGCTAGAGACCAAGGTGGGTTTTTTTGTTTGTTTGTTTGTTTGGTTTGGTTTGGTTTGGTTTGGTCTCCCAAAGAACCTAGCAGAGTTCTGGTCACATGGTAGATGTTTTAAGTGCCGGTTAATTGATTAATTCACAACAGGGAAACTAAATTATATAAATGAATTTTCTCTGTGAAGAACAGCGTAGCCTCTATACTCTTGCTGTAGTTAATTTTAAGATTATATTGATTAAATGAGCAATATAAATAAATTACATAGTTTTAGCATATTTAAGTTGCCTATCTAATAGACATACATTAATATTTGTTATTTTTGGCTACTTTATATAATACAAATTCAGCTTTTATACATCCAAACTTTATAAATTCAGATAGTGTTTTCTAGATTAAATATTAAAAATGCTAAATGACAAATAAAACCTTATTCATTGTAACATCAGTCAGTTGTCTGCTCTCTCTCCTATGTCATCAAGTTTTTTTCCCCTCCATTTGCTGTATCTTTATCACCGGCATAGAAACATCCTATAATTTTTACAAGTACATACCTTTTAAGGAAGGTTTTCTTGATATTGAAGGTCCTTTAATAACTACTGCAAAACACCCCAGTGGAATTGTCTGTTCCAGCACTTCTCAAATAAGTAAAAATCATCTGGGACTCGTGTTAAAATTTAAATTCTCTTTCAGAATGTATATATATATGGCTGCTGCTTTAACAAATTCTCCCAAAAGGTAGTGGCTTAAAACAACATTTATTTGAACATGGCCATGTTGGGATCTTTCACATAGTTGGGATCAAGGTATTGCCCTGGACTACAGTCATCTCTAGGCTTGATTTGGGAGAGAATCTGCTTCCAAGCTTTCTCCTTTGGTTGTTGGCAGGCCCCATCTCTTTACTTGCTATTGGCTGAAGACATCATTCCTTTGCTATGTGAGCCTCTCCATAGGGCAGATCTTAACACAGTGGTTTGGTTCAAGACAGAGATGATAGGAATAGAGAGAAGATAAACAAGACAAAGCCACAGTCTTCATGTTCAGTTAATCTCAAAAGTAATCTCTCATCACTTGAGCTTCTGTTCAAGGGCAGAGGGTTCCGTAAGGACATAAATACAAGGAGAGAAGTAGAAGTCATTGGGGGTTCCATCTTAGAGGGTGCCTACCTTAAGAGGTTTGAAGTTGGATCTGAAATCCTACATTTCTAAGGAACTTCTGGGTGATACTAACACTATTCTTCAAGAACTTCAGTTTTAAAGGCAAGGATCTACACTTCCTGCCTCAATTTTTTCTTTTAAGCATACTCTGTTGATCACCCTCACTCCAATTAGGCCTTCTCACCCTCCACTCTATTGAAATTGCCCTTTTTGAAGTCACCAATGACTTCCACATTACTAAATCCAGACTTTGGAAAAAAAATCACTCTTTCTGAAAATCTTTCCTTACTTGGCTTCTAGAAAGTCAAATTTAATTTCTCCTCCATTTTTCTGCTAGTTGCCTGACTATAAATCTCCCTGACCATAAATATTAGCATATTCCACAATCCAATTCTTGGACCTATATTTTACCTACAGTTAACTTCTAAATGGTATCATGAGGGTTTATAGTTTTAAATTCCAGATATATGCTGACCAGTCTCAAATTTATGTCTCTGATGTGAATTTCTCCCCTAAAATCCTGACATGTTTACCAAGTGCCTCAACATCTCTGCTCAGATATCTAATAATAATTTCAAACTGAAGATGTCCAAAACAAAAGTATTTACCGCCTCCCACACCATCCCACCTCCTCCTTCCCCACCAGGCCCAACCTTGTCATCTTGCTTCTCATTTACATTTGCAAACCCAACAAACAGTACCACTCAGAAGCTATTCTGTGAAAAACTTGAGAGTCATCCTTGAGCCCTCTCTTACAATCATAGAGTTTTTCAGTTTCGCTTCTTTTTATCCCTTGACTCTCCTCAACATTTCCCATCCCAATATCACCACCCTAGTGCAGACCATTATTATGTGTTGTACAGAGTTTTGCATCTTTTTAAAAAATTATTTATTTATTTGTCAGAGAGATTGAGCGAGAGGGCACTAGCACAAGGCAGAGGGAGGAGCAGGCTCCCCGCCGAACAAGGAGCCCAATGTGGGACTCGATTCCCAGGACCCTGGGATCATGACTCGAGCTGAAGGCAGATGCTTAACCAACTGAGCCATTCAGGCATCCCAACACTTGTGCATCTTTTTGTTATTGGCTCCAGCTTCCAACCTCTAGGCCAAGTGGTTTTACTCAACCCATTTTTTTCCCCACGTTCCTGGTTTCTTTTATGCTACAGAATGAAGTTTAGATTCTTTAATATTGTTTATAACACTAATACATAATCTGACCTCTGATTCCCTCTCCAGTTCCAGTTACCTCTGTTTCCTTACCTGTGCTCTAAACTTCAGTTATATGGGGGCTATGAAGGAACACTCCATTTTGACTGTGGGTCTTCATGAAAATTGTTTTCCTTCCAGGAAAGCTCTTCCTTTTCTTCTTTGTTTGGCTAGCTTTCACTTGATTCAGATTTCAGCTTAAACATAACTTCTTCCTGGAGGCTACCTTTGACCTCTTAGTCTAGATTTAGGGCACCCACAGGGTAGTGCCTAGTGTTATATACTTCCCTATCTTAATAGTCATTGTATTTTCTTCTAATCCTTGAATTAGCTTTATTTATTTTTTTTTAATCTCCCATTAAGCTGTAACTTCTGGGAAGGCCAGATCTTACAGAGGTGAATTCAGGTATTTTGAAGCCTGAAAAATATCATTTGGGAGCCCTCTTTAAGAATATATGTAATTATTATGGGACGCCTGGGTGGCTCAGTTGGTTAAGCAGCTGCCTTCGGCTCAGGTCATGATCCCAGCGTCCTGGGATCGAGTCCCACATCGGACTCCTTGCTCATCGGGGAGCCTGCTTCTCCCTCTGCCTCTGCCTGCCATTCTGTCTGCCTGTGCTTGCTCTCTCTCCCGCTCTCTCTGACAAATAAATAAAATCTTAAAAAAAAAAAAAAGAATATATGTAATTATCTATTTATAATCATTATTTTAATTATATATGTATAATTTTCAAAAACACATACAAGTGAAAAATAATTTTCATTTATAAAAAGAAATCACAACAGGGGCGCCTGGGTGGCTCAGTGGGTTAAGCCGCTGCCTTCGGCTCAGGTCATGATCTCAGAGTCCTGGGATCGAGCCCCGCATCGGGCTCTCTGCTCAGCAGGGAGCCTGCTTCCTCCTTTCTCTCTGCCTGCCTCTCTGCCTGCTTGTGATCTCTCTGTCAAATAAATAAATAAAATCTTTAAAAAAAAATAAAAAAATAAAAAAAAAAAAGAAATCACAACAAAGTAAAAAAGCTGAAAATATAAAAACATATGATCCTTTAAACAATACAGTAAGGGGCCTTTCCAGGAACTCCAAATCTTAAGCTTCATTAAATACCCAGTAAATACACCTCTGCATATTAGTCTTCTTTAGAACTCTATTTCTAGTATTGGGAGCAGTACTTGAAACATAGCAGATACTCAACCAATATTTTTGAATGAAAGTATCAACTGAGTTATTTTCAGTTGTATTTTTATACATTTGACATTGAACAAGTTTTTCACAAGCTAGATTACTAAAACAATATGTTTTATATATTAGACGATTGTTCTTATAATTACAATTTTTTAAATTTTTTACTACAGTCATATTTCAAATAGTAACGTACATATCTGTTATCATATCATTGAGCTCTGTGCAAAAAGTGCATGTACTTCTTTACTACGTGGAAAAAAATTTTCATCAAAACATACCTTAGGGTGCTTGGGTGGCTCAATCCATTAAGCGTCTGCCTTTGGCTCAGGTCATGATCCTGGAGTCCCAGGATTGAGTCCCGCATAGAGGTCCTTGCTCCGCAGGGAGTCTGCTGCTCCCTCTGACTCTCTCCCTTCTCATATCCTCTCTCTCTCATTCTCTCTCCCTCAAATAAATAAGATCTTTAAAAAAAAATACCCTGTAATCTTCTACATGTATATATATTTGTGTCTCTATATGTTTCTGTATCTTTATAGATCACATGTATTAAAATTTTAATTTTGAATTACTAAGATTTCATGTTTTCAGATATCACCAAAAAAAGAAACCCTTCAGGGAGAAACCATCTATTTTCTGTTTTCTTTATAGTATGTTTTTATAAACATTTATCTCTGGGATAATAAAGATTCCAGTATTTTATATAAAACAAAAATGCATAAAATGTTTTCTTTGCTATGAATTTGTCCACAAGACATTATTTAAGAGGATATTTGAATTGAGACAATAACATTGCATTCAAAAGATAAGCTATTTGGC
Organism: Enhydra lutris kenyoni; assembly: GCF_002288905.1. Taxonomy (NCBI): domain Eukaryota; kingdom Metazoa; phylum Chordata; class Mammalia; order Carnivora; family Mustelidae; genus Enhydra; species Enhydra lutris. Next base: position 1,368,671 of record NW_019154156.1, on the reverse strand, counting down.
TTAAATTTTTAGTTTGTTAAAATAGAATTAAGTTTAGTTAAGTTCCTTTTATAATAACAATTTAAATGGGCTGAGAGTTGGTGTGCTCCTACCAAGACTCGTGTGTGCGTGTGTGTGTGTGTGTGTGTGTGACAAAGTGCAGCCCTCTGATCAATGCACACTTTTTCCTCCCATTTTCCTAAATACATCATGAAAAAAGGATGAGGTTTCCGCCTTAATTGCTTGTGCCTTTTATTCACATTCCTCTCTCAGCCAGAATTGTGAAAAGAGTGTTAGTAAAAGGCTGCACAATAGAGCTTTTCATTAGGCCCCAGCAAGGCACACAAAAGAAGGCTTTTGGAAAGAGTGAATGCGCGAGTTTAATTTGCAGGTGGAGAGTAGATAAAAGGTGCTGACACCTCTATTATTCTCTTACTTAGGTGACCCTTACCCTGTTCAGCTGATCCCAACGACCATGGCAGCTGCTGCCGCAGCAACACCAGGCTTAGGCCCGCTCCAACTGCAGGTAAGTCGGGAAACAATGCAGGAGGGACCAAGGTGAAGTAAATATCGAAAACAGCTATTACCGTGTTAAAGCAGAAAAGAACTGATGAGGGATATGTGCCTCACAATTTTTTGTTTTTGAGTTTCCTTGCACTGATCCTCAACCAAAAGTTGAGATGTTGATCCTTTTAAATTTTCAAGAGCCCTGTTTTCTGTACTAAAGGCAGCTTATTGTAATTTTTTATTGCCCGCTATGATTTGGCAAAAACAGGTCTAGTTTTGCTTGGATGACTATGTAACAAAATTTCATCCTAGAATGGTCCTCATCAAGATAAGAACAAAAACTGTCCAAGACGTGCAAGCAGAGTGTTATGAATCCAGGCAACTTAACAAAAATTACATTTAAAAATATTCGGGACACCCGGTATTAGGGACTTTGTAGGTCTTTTTATTCTTCTGCTAATGCCAATTTCATTGGGCAAGCAAAGATAAGTAAACCAAAAAAACAAGCACATAGATGAGCGCAACTCTATCCAGACACTCCAATTAAGATCTTTGCTTTGTAGCCCTAAAGAATACATATTCCCATGTATCCAAGAATGTCAGTGGAAAGTTTACTGTAATTTTACCGGATGTCCAAGTGATTTTAGAAATGTTGTCTCTGGAGTTGGAAAGAATATTGATATTATATTAAAGTTATCTTTCATCATTAACTACTTAAATCTTTGAATCAGCATCCTGCAAAATCTTCTGGAGTTTCTGTCATTATGGGCTTCATAGTTATGCAATTAACAGGAATAAGAGATCATCTAATAATAGAATTAATCTCCCTGTGAGAAGTTTTATATTTTCCTCTGTCTAAAAGATAGTATACCTGTGAATCCAGAAGTAAAGCAGTTATGCTTAATAAACTTAAATTGTATTCATAAAAATGCATTGTCATGATAGATGATCTTAGTCCGTAGGGAAAAATAGAGTTTTATTTGTCTGGTCAGCACGGGGGATTATCAGAAGACCTGGTGGGTTTCTGGAAACCCAGTCAAGTCTCACAGGAAGAACGCACAAGGAACTGAGACATGCTGTGTTCTACAGAGGTTAATGACAATCATTCCTATTCTACCTTTTATGTAAAAAGCTACAATGTGAATGTTTGTTTCTCTGAGCTGGAAATACCTTGGGAAGTGTTAGAGCCATAGGGACAATTAGTGTAGGTTAACATTTGTTATCCCTTGCCGTGGCATCCGGGAAATAATGACAGTAAAAGGAAAGTGGTTCCGATAGGTAAAACTAAAAAGAGTAGTGAAATTAAAGGAAGTGGCAAGAATATCCAGCAACATATTTGAATGTGGAAATAGGAATTTTAGAGATTTCTGATGTCCGTTTTCAAAGCAAGTTAGACGTTCTCGTCTCCTTTCACCCTTAACGGTGAGAGGAAGCAAGGGCAAGTTGGGGGCCTCTCCTATGTTTCATTGTAGGATTCTAGTAGAAAGTAGCTTCAAAAAAAAGAAAAAAAAAAAAGAAAGTAGCGTCATTAGGCAACAATCCAAACTTCTTTCCCTATGGAGATAGTATTAAAATATTTGAAAATCTTTCATTTCCATCCTTATCATATGCCAGATTCCCTTATAAATTTTTTTTCATTTTCAGAAAACAAGAAAAAGACGCCACCATAATTTGATCTATAAATAGAATAGAGCTCTTTTTTATGTAAGTGACATTGCATTGTATCCATAAGTGAGTGCCAAAAATATATGGGTTTTAGTTAGGGTCTCAGTAAACCAACACTGTGGTATAACAGGAAAATTAATAATCCAAAACTCCTCTGTGGTAAGCCCTTAGCTACTAGTAAAATATATCCACATAAACACACACACACACACACACACACGCACGCACATTTTTTGCTCATGACTTTAAAATGGTACTCAATGCTATTCAAATGCAAACCCATTTCAATAGGCAGACTGTCTGGCTTTTCTTTGAAGTGGACTGACTCTACCCTTTGCTAGGACTCCTACACCGACTGACTTTGCCACTCATGTTCCTGACATGAACATGATCAAATACTCAGAGATCCCTCACCTCGACTTCAGCATTCCCAAGAGCTGCAAAGGAGACCTTTAATACTCCCTTTGTTTGCTTGAAGGTGACAATCAAATTTGATTCTTCCCCCACAGACCTACCCCCATGGGTCAGAGACAAGCTAACTACAACATCTAGTCTGAAGGTCTTATCTTCACCTTTATCCAACATTTGCCCCAATCTTGCATACCTATTTCTCAGACGTTTCATTTCAGTGGGGTATAATGTTTGAGGCAGTTTTAATTTTCTTCAGACTCTGCTTTTAATTATATTCCATCAGATCCCCATTTGCTATCCCTTAATAATAAATTGAGTAGGCTTCATCACTTCCAGGTCCTTCTCAGTCACTAAGATTCTCTTCTAGTTATTAAGATTTAGTCTTAGATTCTTATGCTAGGTTCTTTGGCAAGGCTTTCATTTCATTCTTATTTCAGCACCTTATGTTATATACTGATATCTCCATTTGACAAATAAGAAAACTGGGTCACAGAGTCCAAAATCCATGATTTTTAAACAATTATAGTTGCTTCTCCAAGTGCAGGAGATTTTAAACTTTGGAGACATTGCCCCTCTTAGGACATTTGCTAGCTCAGTAAAGAGCTAATCAAATTATAACAATAATGCTGATTAATTGGCACTCATACAAATATGCTATATGCATCACAGTGCTGGAAGAAGTAGCCAGATTTATAAGGACTGCTATCTATTTGAGGCAGCATTTTTATTTCATCCGTCTTTACGCAGATCTATGTTAATTCAAGCCTCTCTTTTTGAACATCCAGATCTAAGGAGTGACACTATAAATATATTCCTACTCATCGTTGACTTTGTTTGCCTACTGTTTGTGTTTTCGTTTGAAACAATCTTTGACATGTAGTTGTTCATACCTGGATAAAATAATGTTAAGTAAAACCAAAAAAACCACGACCTTCCTTAAAGAAAGAATAAAGATGAGTGCAGTTATTTTAAAAGACAAGCAAAATGATGTTTTAAATTAAGCCACTATTTATTACTTAAATATTATCTCACATTCCTGGATAAAAATAATGAAATCCTTGCCATGTCATAAAATATACCTTACATTTTAAAATCACTGTACTTAGGTACCGTAGGAGCAGTTAAAGTAGTCTAAGCATTGTGATACAGTTTTATTTTTTATGGAGAAAAAAATAGCTTAATCTGTATTGTGTCTACAAAGCATACAAATTAACATGTGCCAAGGCACCATTTTATTTATTTATCTTTGAGGTGCTTGGTTGGCTCAGTTGGTAGAGCATGCAACCCCTGATCTCAGTGATGAGAGTTCAAGACCCAGGTTGGGCGTAAAGCTTACTTTAAAAAGTATATAAAATAAAAATTGATTTGACAATAAAATATCTGTTTCTTTGCTGTTTAGTCTTTCCTGAGACTCCAATCCATACAGACAACTATTTGCTGGCTGTCAAGAGGAAATATGTAGGTGTTTACAGACAGTATATACTGAGTACAAAATGCAACTTACCAGTTCTCGTTCTTGCCCCTAGACCTGCTCATTCTCTGGTCGCAGCAAATGACTCCATTCCATCTACTGCTCGACCTGGAACCATAGGAGCTATTATCCTTTTCTCCTCTTCCTCCACACCTATTCTTTCACTCTCTTTTCACGCCACCTAATAAATACGTTAAGGAGCCATCCATTTCTTTCCATCCTCACTAGGATCCTTCTGGTCAGGCTGGCTACCTCCCTGCTGGCCTGATTTACCACACTAGCCCCTGAACTGCTCTTCTGTCTTCCTCTGCCCCTCTCTGATGCTTTCTCTACTCTACATTAGTCAGAATGAGCTTTCTGATTTTAGAAAATCTGATCATGTCCTTCTCCTATTTGAAGAACCTTAGATGGTTCCCTGGTGTTTTCAAGTTTTCTGGATCTTTGCATGTGGTGTTTCCTCTTTCTGGAATGCCATCACCCACCACCTTTACCAAGCCAACTGCGTTTTCCCTGAGGTTGCAACTTAAAACATCACTTTTTAAAAGAATACTTTACTGTCCCCAAGTCTAGATTAATGGGACATCAAAGGCATCATTAGCTCATGGAAGACAAAAAAAAATTAGTAGTTTGAATTCAATAAGATATCCAAATTGAAATTTTGTACCTATTCTAATGTAATGAAATAAACTTAGGAAAACCTTATATGCCTAATACCATGTTTAGCACTACAGTATTTTCTTAACTTGTATTTAAAGAAATATTTTTATAATAGTTTTACTCCATACCACCTCATTCAGTCTGCTCCGGCTGCCCTAAACTCTTTGCTGCCCCTTGACCTGCCGACGTGTGCTCCCACTTTAGAGCTTTATATTAGCTGTCCTTCTACCTGAAACGCTCTTCCCTCTGCATGGAAGCTCATTCTTGCGCCTCATTCAAGAATTTGCTTTAATGTCTTCTCTTGGAAGCCTACCCTAACTAACCCGTTTAATTCACAAAGTAACCCTCCCAGAGATACCACATTTTCTATTTCCCTTATTCGCCCTTTCATCATTGTTGTTGTTGTTTTTATTTTTTCCTATAGGACTTGTCATCTTCAAACATAGTATCTAACTTATTATGTTGTCTGTCTGTTCCAGATATTCTCTAAGGGTCTGAGCAGGGACTGCCATATTTCTTATTGTTGTTCAATATTGTATCTCAAGTGCTCAGATTAATGCCTAGCAAATAGTTGCTGCTCAGTATGTACATACAAAATGCAGGAAACTATCATGAACTAACGGTCATAATCATTTTTAATAAGATAACAAAGCAGTGTGTCATTAATTTCTGGGACAAGTGATACTCATTTAAAGACCTGGGAACTTTATATTTTTCAGCCCCTCCTGGAAGATTCTTAGTATATGAGAAATCTCTAGGTCTATCTCTCCTGTGCTAGCTTCCCTTTATCTCATTATGCCCATGGGCTGCTGCATGAAGAATGTATTTTAACATTTATTACAGTTTATGTAATTCCTTTAAAGTCGTTATAATTTACATATACAAAAAGGGCCAAACGTCCTATCATTAGATTATTCTTGTATTGTTTGTTAACATATGTATACACATATATAAGTTTATGAACTGCTAGAGGTACTTTGACTCAATAGGGCTCAGCTTGCCAACACAATACTAAAGTAAGTGATTTCTAAATAATGGAAGGGTGCATTATCAAAATAGTAACTACCCAATCAGCAATATCATGTACTGGATTTACCCTTTCATGTTTTTTCCTCTCTTTCCTTCTTTTATTTTTTTCCTTTGGATTACCCTTATTTTTTCCCCCTTTCCAGAGCCACTGATGCTCTTGACATTTTTTTCTCCTGATATTCTCTCTTTTTAGAGGAGGAATTGATTTATATAGAAAGCTAACGTAGCTTTGTTTCAGTATCAAAAAGTGAGTATAATTATTTAAGCCAAATGAAGTTACACTTTGAATCTTTTGGACGTTTGCGACTGGATGAAATAAGCTAAGTGAATCATCTATTTCTAATTAATAAAACCAAATGATGGCAACCGTCCATCAAACATTCCTTTCTCATATTTGTTGTCATGAATTTTCATTTTACTTAATGGGCAGCATGAATTTTTTTAATAGTAATAGTTATAATGTAGCATATATATACTATTTCTATTTTTTAAGCTAGGTTTTTAAGATTTGAAATTAGAAGGAAATATTTATCCATTTATTTCTCACTTTATAAATACTGTATTTGTGTTGGCCAAAAGATGGTTGCCACCTGTTCTACCTATAGGAAGCCAAAAATGTCGACTCCAACCAATGATTAATAGTGATAAGCAAAGGAAAAAACACTGAAATTATTCTTGGATGGTCATATTTTACTCAAAATAAGCATGTAACAGTCATTCAAGAATTTTTTACTGAATTAGTTAAACTTTTTAATGAATTCAGTGGGATTGCTTTTTAAATTTAACCATAATAGTATTTTTGGAATATGGACTCAGAATTACAAGTTGTCAGAATTGAAATCACGTGGGGCTATCATTCCAGTAGCCAGTGCCATCAGTAACATGCATTCTCTGGGACTGAGAAAATGAGAGATGACTCGTGTTCAAGTTAGAGAATGAATCATACAAAATATCAACGGAAATCAATCTTTTTTCATAGCTATCAAAGGTACATGGAAGTCCTGGTGGAAATGGCTTAAGCTTCTATCTGATAGAGAGTAACATCAAGGCAGACATGGATGAAAAACTGAAGTTCATCTTTTTATCAACCTCCTGCCAGTCTCCGGAGGAGGTCAATAATTATGACAGGACACAGATAAATGTTTCATATTTCCCAGAGCACTGTAAGTGACTGAGCATGGCTTTATGTGTCTGACCAAGAGAAACGCCCAGAAAATCAATAAGGGAGAAATAATCATATGGAGAGGTCTGGATGTGAGGATTTTTACCTTCTTATTGAAAGAATTACTTACAAGGGCGGTCTTCATCTTTACCTACCTACGCACTGTAGGATTCAGTGTAACTTTCAGGTCATCGTCATTTTCGTACAGGGTGAAAAATGCTGATCCGCTCCTCATTTCAGTCGCAGCCCTGGTGCGCTGTTTGCTGTCGGTCTTCTGTCTGCATGAGTGAGCTTCCTTGCAGGTTAAAAGAGTGAATTCCGTCTTTTCCTCTCCCTTCGACCCTGAGCCTGCAGGGCAGACAGACAGAAGCACACATATGATTAATACAGCACAGCTGCAAGTGTGAGTCATTTGCATGTGTATTAATAGAGGCAAAAAACCCAACAATTAAATTATATACAGAGACATTCTGCATACTAAAGAACATATGCAAATAGGCCTGAAAAAGTGCAGCCAACATTTTCTCTGACTTTTCCAAGCCCATATGGGCTAGAGTCAGAACCCAGCAGTGTTCAAGAATCTCCTCTAGGGAAGAGCTGGTAGAAACTACTTCCATAGTTATTACCACCCCTGGGGTTCCTGGGAGCTGTTTTGACATTTGGACAATGGAGACCCTACAAGCAGTGTCTTTTTCTTGCTATTTCTGTATTTCCTTGTTTCCAGCAGTTCCATGGTATCTCATTACATGCTAACAGAAGCATTCGTACATGTGTACTTTTCCACAGAGCCCATTTTCATTGTAATGGCCAATCAAATCAATGCTAAACTTAAAATTGTAGTTGAAGTTCTATCATTGCCTACGCTAAAGTAGTACAACTATTTGTCAGCGCCGGGTTTCCAGGCCCAAGTCAGTCCATGCCCTTTCCTCAATGCATTCTGTGTTCCCTTAATCAAAACAGACCTAGGTTGCTCTAAAATGTCTCGTGGCTAATTACCAGACATAAAAGGATTGCAGGGCTTGAGGCCAACCTAGATTCAAATCTAAGAACAATACCAATGTATTGAAATTTAAATTGTGAAGTTTTTTCATGTTATCAAGAAAAACAGAAACTACTCAATTATATATATATGAAGAGAGAGCAACCAACATTCTTCAGATTCACAGACTGTATTTATAGTAGAAATTTATTCTTCAACCTAATTGTCAATTTAGTTGATATTACTAGCACCCTTTAATTTAGTCAAGGAAACTTTCATGGAGACAAGCCCAACTTTAGGAGTAATATTTCACATAAGTAAAAGTTACTACCTTAATAGGACCAATAAGAATCATGAACCTAGGGGTGCCGCCTGGGTGGCTTAGACGGTTAAGTGTCTGCCTTCAGCTCAAGTCATGATCTGAGGGTCCTGGGATCGAGTCCCGCACAGGTCTCCCTGCTCAGTGGAGAGTTTACTTCTCCTTCTCCCTCTGCCCCTCTGCTCCTGCTTTCTGTCTCTCTCTCTCTCTCTCTCTCTCTCTCAATAAATAAATAAATAAATAAATAAATAAAATCTTAAAAAAAAAAAAAATCTTGAACCTAAATGACCCAAGTGAAGACAGATGCCCCTCAAGAGGAAAAAATTCTGGTGGTGTTGGTACCAGAAAACTGTAGAATATTATCCTTGAATATTATCCAGTTATTTGCATGGCTAAGTCTCAGAGCATGCAACTAGAACATGTAAATTACGTTATATACAACTGATAAACATAGGACATTTTTGTAGTTAATTAATTATATAGAGAAAAATTTAGTCCCTCAGCAAGGGATGATTAGAAAACATAAAGACTAAAGCAACATTTAAAATTTTTTTTTTATTTTTTATTAACATATAATGTATTATTAGCCCCAGTAAAACAAAAATTTTTATTAAGGTATTATCCATAGATTAATATTTTAAGAGGCACTATTGCTTAGTGAGAGGCATTGTAACGTGAGGGTTAAAAGTGTGGCACCTGCAACAATTTGTGCCTTAAAGATGCATGGTTCTGCTGTTCACCAGCTCTGTGACTTTGGGCAAGTTACCTAATTCTCTATCCCTGAATTTTTTGTCTGTATAATGTGAGCATAAATGTTATCTTAGTGGGAGGATTAAATGAGATAATATACATAAAGTGCTTGAGCAATAAATGTATTAATGACCATTTATCAAATATTATGTGCTAGGTCATTATAAATGTTTGGTATTATTAGTTGTTTAATAAGTTTTAGTAACTGAAATTAAAACTACTTCTTTCTAAAAAGCCCTCGCACAAATTGGGACTTGGCAGACTTCTCTTACCTGGATTTACTTTGCAGGATGGCAGGTAAAGCAAGTTAGTAAAATTGAGGCTAATCACCTTATTTATGAGTAAATAATTGTATTCCCCTGTGTTCCTTAATTTTAAGACCCATCACAAGACTCTGTGGAAAGCAATGAGTTTACTTATCCCCCCAAAATATGAGAAGTTACTTGGAGTATGATGTTCTGTATTTTGCTGTTGCTCACTCTTTATCTCAATATTTATATCTATAAAATAAAAATAATGCCTCCTGTTGAGTCCTATTTTTCCATGGGTATAATACAAATGAATTGTCTCTATGAGCCACCCAGAACTATTCTAAATACCTTAAAAAATTTAAAATTAGTTATTTACATAGATGCCTTTTATATAATATGCATTTCTAAATAAATAATACAAAAAAGATTTTCTGGTATTACCCTTCAAAGCTTACTCTTTTTCTGGTTATATTAACAGAATATATACCCTTATTCTACTCCTGTGTTGTCTATAGATACTAAACTATTTCTCATAGATATCTGAGAAAATTTATGAACTTCTCATGACTTCCTTTAAGGAAATAATTCCTGTGGTTTCAAACTTGAATGTGGAAGCACATTATTTTTTTAAAATTTTTTAAAAAGATTTTATTTATTTATTTGACAGACAGAGATCCCAGGTAGGCAGAGAGGCAGGCAGAGAGAAGGGAAGGGAAGCAGGCTCTCTGCCGAGCAGAGAGCCGGATGCGGGGCTCGATCCCAGGACCCTGGGATCATGACCTGAGCCGAAGGCAGAGGCTTTAACCCACTGAGCCACCCAGGTGCCCCCACATTATTTTTATAAGCCCCACAGTATCCCGGAAATTTTATTTACTCAGCAAATATTTATTCTTTGTAAGTGCTTAAGCTGAGCATCATAAGGAATGCAAAGATGAGTGAGTTAGGAATCCTTACTGGATTATAAAGGAGCTTGAAATGTGAAAGAATGAATGGAGTACGGAAGTGGAATAGACCTTGCAGAAAGCCACAAAACCTCCTGTCCTATCAAGTATATTTGAAATGGAAAAGACCTCAGAGACCATTCATTGGAAACAGTTGTTTCGAACTATCCACAGGAGTCCAAATGGTTCCAAGCACCCCAAACGGTACCATTCATTTTTGTTTGCTTTATAGATCAAGTTATACTGGCTAAGACTGTTTGAATGAAAGATTTTGCTGCTCAAACAAAATTTTAAAACCATTCTTAGAACCCAACTCTTTAATTTTATTGATGAGACAATTTAGACTCTCAGTGATGGCCTGGCTAGATCTGATATTACAGAAGGGCACCACCTGGAATCCTAGCAACTGAAAGCTAAATCTGGCTTCTTCCTATTTTACCACAGTATTCCTGAAAATAAACTCATATATTTATTCATATATATTATTTTTAAGTGCTTTTGTATAAAAGAGGGGAGAAAAATTGCTATTTTTGCTTTTAGACTATTAAATTAAGGATGACTAAAACAATGGGTAGGATTTGCATATTAGTAACAATGGCAACCTTCTGAATTGCTTTCATTTTGCTGAGTTCAATGATTGTGCTCTGTGAATTAATTCTTTTGTGAAAAGCTATTGAAAGATCAAGGAATTCAGAAAACAAAACAACAGAGAAGCATGCTGTTTCATATCTATTTGTTCATAGAAGTTTCAAAGTGAGATTGTTTACATCACTAGTCTTGTTGATATATTATTTGCTTCTTAGAAGAAAGATAGTATTCAAAGATGATTATGTAATCATGCAGATAAGATTTTGTAGTCAAGAAAGATCTGTTCTGAGAGGGAGACCATGGAGAAAATCCACATTACAATTTTGAGCTGTGTTTGGTTGGCAAGTGTCTTCAGGAGATTTGAAAATAGAGCCCTATTCGGTTCCTTCAGATAAAAAAAACCCAAGCCAGTCCCATAGATTTCAAATTTGCTGTTTCCAGTGGAAGTTTCTCCATATTGTCCTGCCAAACTGAAGGCATGAGTAGAAGGGGGGGCGGGAATGAACCCTTAATTATTTCATATTTCTTAATCCTGACCTTTTCCTTAATGTCATACTCCTTTTTCTTACCCAGCCACTTCTTGGAGATAGGAAGTAGACAGGAAGAAATGGAGGAACAGATTCAAAGTATGCTTCCAAATGATTTGCTACAATGAGCCATCGCACCAGCATAATTAATGCCTCGAACATGAAAATTACAACAGTGTTCTCTTGCTTTTCCCACTAGTAGAACTACTTCTGCATAGAATGACAAAAGTAATACTGATAGTGAAAACTGCAATGACCTCCTTTTAGGAATGAGGCAGAACAATGGCAAATATTATCCATCCATCTATAGTAGTTGCTTTTTTTTTTTTTTTAAGATTTTATTTATTTATTTGACAGAGATCACAAGTAGGCAGAGAGGCAGGCAGAGAGAGAGGGGGAAGCAGGCTCCCCGCTAAGCAGAGAGCCCGATGCGGGGCTTGATGCCAGGACCCTGAGATCATGACCTGAGCCGAAGGCAGAGGCTTAATCCACTGAGCCACCCGGGCGCCCATATAGTAGTTGCTTTAAGATAATAAGCCTCTATCGGAAATTTATACAGTGCCCTACAACTCCACCTACCTTCAAATAGGTGCCCTTCAAATATTTTTCATGACTAGTTTCCCTCTAAATTTAGTTCTTTAGTTTTAAAGGAAACTTAAGTTATTAGAAATGGTGTAGCTAACACACTTGGTAAAGATAACAGAAGTTCTGCCAAGACATTTCACTAAATAATAAAAAAAGAAAGTTAAGGCCCTTAAATGTTCGTTTTTATTCCTTCTTCATTTGATTCATCTTATATCTGGTTTCCTTCCACAGCAGTTTTAAGTTTGGATATTTTAGTGCCACCTTAGGTATAAGCTAGCCACAAATACAGTATGAAAGCGTAAAGTATCTCATCACAGATTCAGTCTTTGCATTGTAACAGTTTGGTAGTAAACTGGTATGTGGGCACAGTAACTAGTTAGATAACTTAAATGACTTAAGCTTCTTTTTTTCCTGCTTTCTGTAAAACGTGTTCCCCAGATTTTATTTAAATATTTTAAAATATTCAAGTAAATCTTATGAATAAATCATATGTAAATGGCACATATAGTATAGTGGGTTATGGGCTTTGGTTCTACAATGAGGTGCTGTTTGTGTGTATCTTTGGTCAAGTTACTAAACACCTCTTAGTCTTTGTTGCTTCACATGTGAAATTTGATAATATTTTCATAGATGATAAAGGTGTTATGAGGATTAAATGAGACACTACATGCAAAATGCTTAGCATGGCATAAACATTTAGCTGTCATTAGCTGTTGTCATCCTCATCATTATTTCCTAAGTTCAAGTATTTCCCATTGTCAGAAACAAGCCTAACAAGTTATTTGGTAACTCAATTTAGCAAGTAATTTTCTGAGATAGAGCAATTATGTCTTATAGTACAAAGGAGTATGGTGATTAGAGATTCCCATCTTTATTCAAGTATTTAATGCAAGAAGAATGTCTTTATGAAAATAAAATATATTTTCAATGTGAAAATCTTTACATGCAAGACTACAAGAAACCTATGTTTCAATTTTTCTTAAAAATAAGTTGAATCTCTCTATTTCTTTTCATTCCATATGAATTACTAGAGCTTTTATGGTATTGACAATCATTTGGGAAATGGACAAGCTTTTCCCTTTGAAGGGAAAACCAATGTGCTACTGGAAAGTTATAGTGTTTGTTATGATGGGGAGAGTTTTACAATATGGAGAGTTAGGGAGTAAGAATGAATAGGGCATAATAAAGGCAGCCAAAGTAGCATATCTAACTATCATGATCCTCCTAACCACCCAAACTGCTCAACAAATAAGGGTTCAAGTTGCAGCCTGGATTCAAAGTGATGTAAGAGTCTGGTCTCGAGTCATTTAATGTACTCATGACTCAAGTTTTCTTATTTGTAAAATGCATGTTCCTGTTCTTCCTCTAGCTGTCGTGTGTGTGTGTGTGTGTGTGTGTGAGAAGGGAAATATATATGTAAAATATATATGTGAATATATACGAATATATATAACATATATATAGAGAGAGAGAGACAGGAAGGGAAAAAAATGAAGCAAGAGAAGCACTAGTGAAAGTAACCAGGAGCCCCAGAAATCCCCAAAAGGTGCCTTGCAGCTTACAAGTAGACTTCTCTGATTCATGGACCTGTTTATTCATGTGCTGTCAAGGAAAACATGAGAGAAGGGTAAGGAGGCAATTATTGATCTGAGGCATTCAAAAGAAATGTTTTAGAAATTTGAAAATAGTCAGGCTAGCTCTGAAGATCCAATTAGGCAAGAAAGTTTTAATTATTCCCATTCCAGCTCCATGGAATGAGAAGAAAGATGAGCAGGTCAAACCCATGCTAGATGATCCAATAGACAACCTAACGGCATACTTACACACAAGAAGAGAAGAGCTATCTAAAAGTAAATAAATAAAAATTTCACATAAAAAAAAAAAAACTTCCTAGCAGTAATCAGAATGCTGTCATCTTCAGTTACACCGTCAGTTTGGACACTACCAACTTTGTTGGACGGTACCTACTTTGTTGTCCTTGGGTGCTGGCTGCTAAAGCTTTTAAAATAGGCAACTATTTCTAAAAATCGACCTTTCTGTTCCTGTTTCTTGGAAATTTTTCTCTTTGTTTTTACTTTTATGTCTTCTTTTTTTTTTCCTTCTTCATTTAACTTTTCCTCTCTACATTCTTAGCTACCCTCCTCTGTCAATCCTTCTCTACCTCTTCCTTCCCCTCTTCTCTTTCCTTCAGGTCTTTTCTCCTCTCTCTTGTTAATCAAAATCTGAGCCTTTACCTATCTTGTTAGTCTCCCATAACAGTGAAAAAAAAAATGGGGGGACTCTCTTTTTTGAAGCATTTGCTTGTTGGCTAAACAATTAAAGAAGTAATTCACATATGAGCTCATGAGTCAGAAATTGGAATGAGGAATATTTAAATGGCAAGGATGGAAGCAGAGGACAAGTATATCTAGACCCTTGTTCTTTTGGTCTAAATAGAATACATAACATTCTAAATGATCGTAGGAGAGCCTAGCCTAATTCATCTTCTCTATTAATGAAGCCAAATATGTCCATGGTAGAGGCTTCCATTTAGACCAAAATACCAACAGTTGAAACAATCGTGTTTGCACTCACTCTCCCATTAGAACTGGTATGTTTTCAAACTATGCTTCATAGTTTGGGAAAGAAGTGTGAGTTCTCCTGGAAAGGAAACATATAGATGGGGAAGCAGTGCTCATTATTTTTATACTAAGAAAGTACAGCACAATTTGTTTCTTAGTGTCAGCTGAAATGGAAAGAATTGCTTTTCACCTTGTTTACTTAATATCTACTATCAGAACTTTATACTCCTATTATCTCAAACAGTGGGTGGTACCCCTGGCTAGCTGCTCTCCTGCACGCTCAAACCATTTGTAATTCATTTTTTATACCCATATGGAGACATTAGAGATACAGAGAGATCAGGTCTGAATTTTGTAATTTAAAAAAAATCACTATAATCTACAGTGTTAGCAAATTCCCACTTTTCCTGATTCAGTCTTGGGAAGGAGGGCCCAGAGGGTTTAGGATTATAAGTCAAAGTTGTTGAATAAGGTCCTTTTCATCTTTACATGGTATCTTTTATTTTTTTTTTAAGTTTCTAAAATTAACACCCAGTAAAATTGATTATCACCTCTCAAATTCCCTTGATCTTTTTGGCCACCTCCAAAAAGAGCTGCATCATCAACTGCCTAGGGAATTGAAGCTGGGTTGACCATTGATGGCACAGTTGAAGCTGAGAGGAGCGAGCTACCCACGGTTCAGTAGATGTGCTTTCAGACCCCCTGTTTTAACATGGCTTTCAGCTCTGTCTGCTGTCCTTAATGCCAGCCATTTCTTTTTTTTGCTTTGTTCATTTGGCTTTCTTTTTATGTTAACTTCTCATCTGATTTTGTTGGAGTAAAGACTTCACTATGTAATTTCTGCTCTTAATTTTATTTTTTAAAATTTTGATCATGACCCAAATTTTGTTTATTTTTATTAAATCTTTCCATGGATTTAAGGTATCTATAACATAAACTTTAGCATCTTAAGCATTTGCTAGCATACAATTCAGTGGCATAAAGTATGTCCACATTGTTGTAGGACCATCACCACTCCCCATCTTCCCAACTGTTCATCATCTTAAATTGAAAGTTCATACCCATTAAAGAGGAACTCCTGACTTTTTCACCACTCCCTCAGCTAAGTCTCTGGTAACTGCCCTTCTACTTTCTGTCTCCATAAATTATCCATTTGAGGTACTTCATATAAAGAGGAATCATACAATGTTTGGTCTTTTCTGGCTTATTCATGTAGTGTAATATTTCAAGTTTCACCATGTGTCAGAATTTTCTTCCCTTTTAAGGCTGAATAATATTCTCTTGCTTGTATGTGCCATCTGTTGTTTACCCATTCATCCACTGGTGGGCATTTAGGTTGTTTTCACCTTTTGCTCTGGTAAATAATACTCCTACGAACGTGGATATACAAATATCTGTCCTAGTCCCTGCTTTCAAGTATTTTGGGTGTATACCCAGAAGTGGGATTGCTGAATCATTTGGTAATTTTAGGTTTAGTTTTTTGAGGACCTGCCATGTTTTCCACAGAGACTACACCATGTTATACTTCTATCAGAAATGAACAATGGTTCCAATTTCTCTACATCTTCACCATCATTTGTCATTTTCTTGTGGTTTTGCTATTTTGTTTCCTTTCATTTTGATAATAGCCATATAAATAGGTGTTAGGTGATAGCACATTGTGGTTTTGGTTTGCATTTCCCTAATGATTAGTAATATTGAGCATTTTCTTTTGTGCTTACTAGTCATTTCTGTATCTTCCTTAGAGAAATGAGAATAAGATCCTTTTTTTTTTTTTTTTTTAGATTTTATTTATTTATTTGACAGACAGAGATCACAAGTAGGCAGAGAGGCAGGCAGAGAGAGAGGAAGGAAGCAGGGTCCCTGCCGAGCAGAGATCCCGATGCAGGGCTCAATCCTAGGACCCCGGGATCATGACCAGAGCCAAAGGCAGAGGCTTTAACCCATTGAGCCACCCATGCGCCCCGAGAATAAGATACTTTTTAAAAGAACTGGGAATTGATTCCTGGATAATGTTTGCTTTTTCATTGTTCTCACCTTAGATGAGCCTTTAATTAATATTCGTTGATTGAAAGAGGGATAAATATATGCATGAACAAAAGAATAAGTCCCATTACCCATTACCATCCAGAACACTTGAGTCTCAGTAACCACTAGATTCGCTACTTGAGGCAGGTTCCTTAACTTTGCTAGGCTACATTCTCATAGTCTATAAACCGGGTTAGTAATACCTGACCCCTAGAATTGTTATGCAGACTAAATACCATGCAGAATGCTTAAAAAACAGTGATTACCGACATGAAATTAATTTGCTACTATAGATACATAAATATTTATAATTATATATATATGTGTGTGTGTATATATATAATTATGTTTAAATTTTAAGTGCTTAAATGGTGATTCTTTATGTTTTTTTGTTGTTCATGTTGGGAGCACCTTCATAAAATAAACTAAAATATTTGTTTAAAGCATAAACTTCACAGGAGCAAGCTCAATATCTTTCAAGAAATATATATTGACTAAATTGAAAAATGAGAAAAGAATGCATAGGTGACCATACGTGTTCATACACATTTGCCTGGGCTCATGCACACAGCTTTAAGTTGTACTTGGTTCATATGGATTAATAGTTTCACTGTGTGGCTTTTCTTATTAGTAGTAGCGAATCCAAAATACTATGTTGCCTCAAACTCTATTGGATTGATATTTAAAGAACTGAGAATTCTGGTAAAGTACCAAGTTAAGGAGAAAGAGCAAAAGTTGGATTTTGCTGCTTGTTTGTTTTGTTTTGATGGCTAAAATAATAAACTGTAGGGAATTTTATCTGATTTTTGCTTCTGATTTTTTCTGATTAATTCCATTGAATTAGTAACACCATCCCCCTTTCTGTTAATAAAATAATAGTAACAACATTTATTAATCTAATGAGGCTGTGGTATGTCATTTATAGAGGATTTTGTGAACCTTTTGTTAGAATTTGTGTAAATGTGATATGCTACAGAAGTACAAGATCAACGGTAAGTTGATTCATGTTGTTGTACTCTAATGGGTAAATTTTCCCAATCATATGAGAGAGAACACCACTGAAAAATGTGTCCCCTATACTGAAGTATTTTCACTTTAACTCAGGTTGACTTTATCTTCATTTTTTCTTTATCACCCTTTTTATTTTCTCGCTGGCTGAGATCTGAGGTCAGTGTTCACATACTAATTTCAACCAAACATAGAAGTGTAGGATCAGAAGAGGAGTAAGAGATGGTCCAAATAAAAAAGAGAAATGTTAGATATTTTTAAAAAAGCTAATTTGTCACTTCACTCATTGAGTATGAACTGAATAGACTTCTAACCCTTAAAATACTTTTTTTTTCTCTTTTTATTGCCTGGAATCTTAAGAGCTTTATCATTTGCAGTCATAAAATGAAAATATACACCAAACCCTCAAAGGGCAAGTATGAAATTAAATTATATTTGGGCAGCTGTAACCTTTTAAAACGATCAGATTCCAGTTAATGTATTTCTTCCTGTTCCAAGTGCTGCCATAGTGTTTGATGGTGGGAAGCAGTCCAAAGGGCATTGGGAGATAATAAATTCACTGTAAATTTCACCCCAAGGCATGTCTCGATACACCAAGGCCTCCATTTAGCAAGACTGACCTAAAACTCTTGTCACATCCAAAGGTCATTTAGGTTGGGGTTGGTGTGTCCCATCTATCTTTCCTTGATGTAAAGAGTGACAGTTGAAACAGGATTGAGCTCATAAACAGTCATCTGAATATGAAAAAGAAGCTAGCTTTGGAGTAGGAGGGGAAAGTGAAGAAAGAACTACCTTTTACAGTAGAACTGGGAAATGCTGTGCTTTTTTGCAAAGTCAATGAAGGGTTGACATGATCTTGTAGCTTCTGTTTCAGAGCGACCATTAACTTGACAGGGGCATTACTGAATTGGGGTGATTTAGAACATGCTCTCCTTTCTTTTATTTATATTTGTTTCCAAAGCCTAGGATAATTTTTAGTAATTTTTTTTTAAAGAACCTAATATTTCCAACCTTCCTTTACTTTAAAATACCATTACTCCTCCCCCCCTTTAAATAATGTTCTCTTGAGTTAAGGTACAAAATGAACCAATACATGGGAACAAATTAGAAAAATTGTTTTAAAGAAGTAAAGCTTAATGTGGGACTGGAAAACAGTGTTTGTTTTTTTTCTTTCTACCACCCTCTTAATCACTCTACTTTTGTGATAAAATATGCATAACAATAAAGTTTATCATTTTAACCATTTTTTAAAAAATTTATTTATTTGACAGACAGATCACAAGCAGGCAGAGAGGCAGGCAGAGAGAGAGGAGGAAGCAGGCTCTCTGCCAAGCAGAGAGCCCGATGCGGGGCTCGATCCCAGGACCCCGGGATCATGACCTGAGCTGAAAGCAGAGGCTTCAACCCACTGAGCCACCCAGGCGCCCCTCATTTTAACCATTTTTAAGTGTAGAAGTTAATGGCATTAAATCCCTTCAAAATCAGAAGAATCCCTTCACCACTATTTATTTCCAGAACTCTTAATCATCCCAAATGGAAACTCTGTAACCATGAAATAATAACTTCTCATTCTCCCTTTCTCCCTTCCCTCAGCCTCTGGTAACTCCATTATACTTTAAAAAAAATTTTTTTTAAAGAAGGTGGTGGGTATTAGGGAGGGCAGGTATTGCATGGAGCACTGGGTGTGGTGCAATAACAATGAATACTGTTACGCTGAAAAGAAATAAAAAAAAGATTTTATTTATTTATTTGACAGAGAAAAAGACACAGTGAGAGAGGGAACACAAGCAGGGGGAGTGGGAGAGAGAGAAGCAGGCTTCCCGCTGAGCAGGGAGCCTGATGTGAGGCTCTATCCGCGGATCCTGGGATCATGACCTGAGCCAAAGGCAGACGCTTAACCCACTGGGCCACCCAGGTGCCCCTCTACTATACTTTTCATTAAACTTTTATTATACTTTCTGTCTCTGTGAATTTACCTATTTATATAAGTGAAGTCAGGCAATATTTCTCCTATAGTGTCTGGTTTATTTCACTTAGCATAATGTTTTCAAGGTGTATCTATGTTGTAAACATGTATCACTCAATCATGCACCTTCAAGAATGACTTCACTTCTTTCAAAAGCAATACTCATTTACAAATATGAACAATAATGGATTATATAACTTCCCAATCATAATAACCACAAGTAATAGATAGTGTCATATGGAGAAATGGTAGACAAGTACTAGACAGAATGAAAGATTAAAGTCTTGCAAGTCTTTTGGGGGGAAAACATTTAAAATCTTATCATTAAGGTAGAGATCTCTGTTCACTAATTGTGT
>NW_019154156.1:1056515-1348921 GCF_002288905.1 Enhydra lutris kenyoni | reverse complement strand
TCTAAATGTCTAGAATAAGTAAGTTATAGGTATCCAATAAATAAATCTAAATGTCTAGAATAAGTAAGTTATAGGTATCCAATAAATAAATCTTGAATGAGTCAGTCAATTTAAGGCAGGAAAGGAGAAGTTAAAATTGTTGATTATTTCTCTGCACTACTTTGATGATATGAGAAGAGTGTCTCATGCAATTGAAAGGGAAGCCTATCATGATTTAAGACACATTGTAGATGCAAGTTACTATTAGAGCATGTTTCTGTTATTTTAATTGGTTTAAGAGTAATATGTGGCTTAGGTAGTGCAAATGGCTCATTTTTAATATACTTTTCTTACTCTTTTTTAAATGATCCCAAAGATTCAAGGTTAGTGACTATGAATTGAAGCAAAATATAAAGTTGTTAATATCAATGAATTATTAGTATAAATTATACAGGAAAGAGTAAATATTGAAATAAGGATGAGACTGAGAATGTTGAAAATTATATATCCAGATTTATCTATAATTGATTTTGAATCAATTTTAAATCATGTAAAAAAGTGGTTATGTTCATCTTATTCCATTAAAAGGGGGATGTCAGTGTCATATGCTTCCCATCAGTTCTCCATATTATACCTAGACTAATCTTGTGGAAATGCAAATCTAATTATATTATTCCTCTTAAATGTTATAGCTCCTCATCCACCTTTTTGAACATTTCTGCCACCACAGGAGAGCCTCACTGGCCTCCTTCCAATACCCTACACTTGTCATGTACTCTCCAACCACTAGGTTGTTCTGCAAGTCCTTTTCCTTTCTCATGTACATAGTTGCATCATCCCATTCTTCTGACCTCCAAGTAATCATATTTATAGAGAAGCCTTTCCCAATCTGTCTGACCATATCATAGCTCTCTCTTACATGCTCTTCCAACACCATGAATTGAGCAGTAAACCAAATTGAAACATTTTTTACCGGCCGTGGCCAAGAAAAAGGGGGAGATGCAAATGCTAGGAAAAAATGTCCTCTTGGGTACTTCTCATGTCCTTCCTGTACCACAATGGTGGTCATATAGTTCTTATCATAAGAGCCTGGGCTCTGTCAGCAGTACGGTTAGAATTGCCCTCCCTGGGGTTGTCTAAGCCCCAGAGCCCACTACTGTATTTTTAAATGACCAGGAAAGATGTTCCCAAGTCTTTGGTTAAGAGTTACGAGCTCTGTAAAGACTTGGATTCTTACTTATTCTTTGCCTCTTACTGTGTATCTTTGGATTAATGACTTTTACTTTTCTCTGTGCTTCAGTGGCTTTCACCACAAAATAAGAATAGTATCTGCTTCCTAAGTTTCAGAGAGAGACAGCATGGGCCTGGCACATAGTAAGAATCCCATACATTTTAGCTATTATGATTATTTTTGCCGCTATCATCATTCTGTGTCCAGATTTCTCTTAAAGTTTAGACTAATTTAGTTTATCTACCTAAATAACCAACATTAACATAATATCTAATATTTTCTCAATCATAAAAATTTACAACAGAAAAATGAAGGAAAAACTAAGGGAGAAATCCATAGGAAGAAGCCTTTGTAATTTTAACCCATCATATGTGTTGTCTATTAGTATCATCAGTAAAACAGCTATAGAAAAAAATGTTAAATGGCCATGCTTTCCTCAGGGAGGGGAGAGTTCTGTCACGAGTGACTCAAGAAGTCTTTGACTCTTGAAGCCTTTAACCCCTGAGCTTGTCAACTATTGTTGGCTCAGAGCTTAGGGAAAATCCCTGCTTCCACTGGCCAGCAGGTAGGGGAATCCCACTGCAATAGAGAGAATTCATCACATAAATGTTAAGTTTGGAAAGCATTTTTAGTAGTAACATTGTTACCCCCATATGGTAAGTCTATATGGCACGTAGTAGAAAGGAAAACTTTAAGGAATACCCAGACTTCTGAAACTACTAGTTGTTTAATCTTTGTCAAGTTATTGAACCACCCCCACTGAACACACAGACTTGTTATGGTGATCCCTGAAATAGCATGCAGACTTCTAGCAAAGTGAGTGGCACTTCATAGTCCCTGAGAAAAAATCATGGCTCTTGCACTGCCTCTTCCCATATGCGCCAAGTATTTTCAAGCTTCCAGCAAGTATGCAATCTGGAAGTATTTTTTTTTAATATACAAACTAATATATAGTCTGATTTAATATGACTTAACACTCAATCTCTCTTTTTATTGAGTAAAAAATGCTCACTATTTTTAATGTCTTATTATTACATACCACCCCCAATCTATTGGGATAAAATGAACGATGATTTCACTGTTGTGAACTTAGTCAAAGATAAGTGATTACTTTAAAAAGCAATCTTTCTGATAATACTCAGCTTCCCTATTTTAAATAAAAATATTTGGTAACAACAGAAAACAGGATTTTTCCCCTGCTAAACAAGCATTCTCTTCTTACCATTACTTTGAAAGGAATTTCAGCAGGGCTTTTTGTCCCCCCATAAATTAAACTAATTAAAGCTATGAGTATAGTCACTGATATATAAAAGATTCACAGAGCTTTCCAGCCAGTGTCCCCTTTACCTTGCCAAATGGAGATGTATTTACTGGTTAGTGACCTCAGGAATAGATGCAGAGCATTCTTCCTCCCACAGTCATGAGCAGAAAGTCTGGAGCGGCATAAAAAGGGTCAATCGAATAGGTCATACATCATATGGGGAGGCAGATGTTGGAACATATTGTAATGGATTACTGTGCAGTACGTGAAGATGGCTTGTGGAGTAGAAAAAACGAGGAGGGAGTGAGAGAGAGAGAGAGATAAACTATCAGTTGGTGTTTTCTTGCGTGACTCTCTCAAATATATCTGGATCTTTAAGGAACTGCTTCAATTGTAAGTCAAAATGTTTTTTCTAACTATTCAAGATTTATTGGTGTATCGCAAGATGAAGAAAGCCTTTTAAAATCCAGTACATGTGAAGCATTTCTTATTTATATGCTTCAGTCTTTGCGGTGTGACAGAAACAGCTTGAGAGCATCATACCTGTGAAAAAGGTCTTACAATTTGAGTAAGTTCAAATGTATTCTTTAATTTTTATCAAGATGCCATCTTCACACCCTATCAACACTCCACCCCTCATTGATAGCTCCGCATTCCGTCCAAGTATCACACTGAGTGGGACTGAATTTGGAATAAAGTAATAAAGATTGTGTGTTATTAGCATTTGGTGATAGCAGCTTTACATAGATAAGGCTGTAGCATCTGCACATGTATTCACGATAGCTTTTTAATGGTAAAACTGCACTTTGGCCAGACATAATATTTTACTTTTGTATTCCAGAGTTCCCAAGACATATCATCCAGTACTGATACATTGAAGGGGGTTTGGATCATAATCACAGTAGTTTCTGCCCTCAGGCCCCTCCCAGCCAGCCCCTAGCTTCCTCAGACATGCTTTCTGAGGGACTCAGCTATTTTCTTGGAAGGCAGGAAGTTCCCTTCCTCAAGTGGGCAACATTTATTTTCTCCTTGTGCCTGGTCCCCCCACCTTCTAGACCCCCCCCCCAGATGTCAGGTGACCCTCCAGCCTTTTGGAGGCTTCAGCCACTGAAGTAATTTCCTTAAGTAACCTGATATTGAAACTCTTCTATACCAGCAGCTTCAACTTGCTACATTTAAAAAATTTTGCATCATTGATATACTGGCTATTAGTTATCTTCCGTTTAGACAAATCTATAGTAATTCCAAGTTTACTTACTCTTTCAGTTTGAAACATTTTTTTCTTGCCCTCAAGTTTCCTTAGGAATTAGGTCCAAATATCAGCAGATAGTGGATCTCTCAAGTTGTATGGACTTACTTGAACTTGCTTCTCCAAGTGACTCTAGTTCCTAGTAGAGAGATTCTAGTTCACTGCCTTCTCTCGCTTGGGAAAAACTCCCCAGTTGGAACTCTAGATTGGAAATTAAGTGACAACCCTTCCCACTTCCCCTGCAAGTAGGCACCTTCCTCCAATCACCTTTCCCCTTGGACTGTGGTAAAGAAGGTGAAGCAGCAGGAGAAATGCTTCACACCCCCTCTCCCCACCCTACTTCTAGGGGTTAACCATCAAGGAAGTTAGGAGAGAACCCTACCCCAACCCAGCCTTTTACCCTCAAGAGTCTCAGTCTTGAGGGCTAGCCCTATCTAGTCTACATTTTTTCCAGAAGTTACCTTCGTGCTTAATAAAGGTGATCAACTCACTTGACCATGCTGGTGTACAATGAGTGCACAGTCCTTTATAAACTCGACTGCATAGGATTTTTAAAAATTAAAGAATAAAAACATTATCATTGTGTAAGTATATAAATTTATGTGAGTGGAAAATATGTTCATTTGTGCTACTCTTTTACTGTCATTGTATTTTTATCATTATGAACCTTTTCATAATATCTATACACTGCTATTAAACTGGACCCTCACTCAGTTTCTCTGGTAGGCTTTGCTGTTTACAATCAAATTTGAATATTAAGAACTCTTACAACCAATAGTAAGACTACCCGTTTTTTAGAAAAAACAAAAATCTGAGTAGGCATTTTATCAAAGAAGACAGAGAAATGGCTAAGAAGCACATGAAAAGTTGCTCAGTGTCATTCACCACTAAGGAAATACAGATTAAAACTATAATGAGATACCAGTTCTCTCCTACTAGAATAGTTATAATAAAAAAAGACAGACAATACTAAGTATTGATGATGATATAGAGAAACTGGGACCTTGATAACACTGCTAGTGGAAATATAAAAACGATTCAGTTACTTTGGACAAGTTTGGCAGTTTCTTAAAAAAGTAAACACGAACATACTCAATGACAGCAAATCCAGTCCTAGGAATCTGTGAGTCAAGAGAAATGAAAACACACAAAGACTTGTACAGGACTGTTCCATAGCAGGGTTATTCATGGTAGCCTCAAGTTGGAAACAGTCCAAATGTCCATCGACTGGATGGACACATACACAAGTATATCTCCATACAAAGGAATACTATTCAGCAGTACAATAGAGCAGGGCAGTAATACACGCTACAGCATGGAGGGACCTCAGAAGCAGGACACCCTGTGAAAGAAACTGATGTCTGTTTGTTTGGGCTCTTTGACGACTGCTCCAGTAGTGGGCGCTGTACAATGGACTAACCACACACCCTGCCTCAGAGAAGCAGCAGGAACTTAAGTCTCTTATTTTAAAAAGGGAGGGGGAGAGTCTGTTTTCTAAAAAGTGCCCTCGGTAGTATATAGAAAGATCTTAAATACATATAGGCCTGTTTTGTTGGTTGATTCAAAGGTTAACTCTGTACTTTGCATGTTCTGTATCCTCTGCCTGGAATATCTAACTTTATCTTGGACGTTAAAGAAACATGTCAAGCGGGGCTGGGAGCCATGGCCCCTTCTGGGCCCTACCTTGGAAGGCATTTGCAGGTCAGTCACAGACAAGAAATTTAGGCCATCTAGGGCAAAAGCCAAGCATCTTCTGTTGAATACAGCTGGGGACAGGGAAAGAGGGAGTATAGGCTGTGGGTCTAAACATGGAGCCCCAAAGAGATCAAGAATCTAAGTTCAAGCCCGCATTCCTGATTATTTGTATGTGGGCTGGGGGGAGAATATGCATCACATAGGAGCACCTGGGTGGCTCAGTCGGTTAAGCATCTGCCTTTGGCTGAGGTCATGATCCCGAGGTCCTGGATCCAGATACCTGCTTAGTGGGGAGTCTGCTTCTCCCTCTCCCTCTGCCTGCTCCTCCCCCATTTATAGTCTCTCTCTCTCTCTCTCTGTGTCAAATAAATAAACAAAAAATCTTTTAAAAAATAATATGCATAATATAAAATTTACCATTTTAACCATCTTTAAATGTATAGTCCCTGGCATTAAGCACATTTACACTGTCATGCACCCATCACCACCATCCATCTCCTGAACTTTCATTTTCCCAAAATGAAATTCTGTACCCATTAAAGAATTAGGCCCTTTTCTCCTCCTCCCTCCTGTCTCTGGAAAGCACCATTCTTTCTGTCTCTGTGAAGTTGAATGTTCTAGACTACCTCACCTCATATAAATGAAATCATACAATATCTGGCCCTTTATGATGGGCTTATTTCACAGAGCATAACATAATATCTTCAAGGTTCATCCAGTAGGTATCAGAATTTCCTTCATTTTTAAGACTGAATAATATTCCACTGCTCTCCATCCCTCCATTGATGAACACTTGGTTCCCTTCCACCTTTTGGCTATTATAACTAATCCTGTTCTGAACATGGGTGTACAAATATCTGTTACAGTCTCTGATTTCAGTTATTTGGGGTATATCCCCAGAAGTGGGTTTGTTGGGTCATAGGATAGTTGCGTATGATTTTGAGAGAAAGTAGCATACTGTTTTCTGTAGCAGCTGCACAGTTGTGCATTTTCACCAGCAATCAACAAGGGTTCTGATCCTTCTACATTCTTGCGAACATTTGTCATTTTCTAGTGTTTTTGTAATAACCATCCTACTAAGCGTAAAGTGGTATCTCATTGTGGTTTTCATTTGCTTTCAGGGGTTTTGAAGGTATGTTTGTCAAGATGGGAGAATGAAATGTTTTAATAAACACTGCATTAGCTTAGTTTGTGTTTCATAAATTAGTTCATAAATAAAGTTCATAAATTGGCCATGTGAGTTTCTCTTTGCACTTCTTCCCTGGGACCCAGCAAATTTAAGGCCTATCCCATTTTTCTTGCAGTATACTTGAATAACATCAAAAAGAAGAAACTATTAGGGAAAGAAGTGTTAGGGAAAGAAGTCCATTTTTAAACTCAAGTTTCTTTGATAATTTTCTGTGAGGAAAACATTATGAAAAATAATGTGCAATGCAAATTTATTCACATTGAAACATGCTGATATGTTTTGAAAGATTTTCTCCAGTACATTAGTTTCTCTTTAAACTCCACATTTAAGTTACATTAAGAAGCTGAAATTAAGCTATAAAGATAACACTTATGGAGCCTTGAAATTGCTTTCTGAATTTTTTCCCTCACAAATTTTACTCCTTGTTTCTTCCCGTAAAAAAACAAACAAATGTTTTTCTTACACATCACATCTAACGTACTTCTTTCAGGTCTGATTTAAATGTTAGGAGTTCACAATGACCTATTTTAAAAATCATATGATAAATGACGATACATGCATTTGAAAATCTCTAATCCAAGTAGTTAACACATTGTGTGTATGTTAACTTTTACTACTAGATATCAGTCCCTGGACTTCAGATAAAAATCTTATGCCATTTCTGTACATGCATTTGAACTTCAAGAGATTATTAATCGGGGGGTGGGGTAGCTCTATAATGTTCTTTTTGAAAATTTAGGTTTATACATGTTTGCGTATGTGAAAGTTTAGAAGTGACTACTACTTATTTTCTGAGTGAGGGCTTTCTTGACCCCCATCGCTGGTGAAGAACTTCAACTTCCATCCCTATCCCTATTTAAATTCTTGGTCTCATTTGATTAAATATTAAAAATATGTAAAATTCATTTATACAATGTACCTCTTTTTTTTCCTCTCCTCATGTATGGATATTTATATGATACTTCATTTGGAGAAAATGATTCTACTTATAAAAATAATTTTAAGCAATTAATTTAGCAAAAATTATATTAAATGGGTGTGTAGTCTGTTAGCACTCCTCATTCAGATAATGGCAGCATAAATGTTTACAAATTTACTTAAAGAATCAGTATGTTTTATGATAGAACATTTAGGAAAGCCAACATTTCCAGTCATGATTTTAATTTTTTTTTTTCCTTTACATGCTTTTTGTATGCAGCTTTCCTATTGGTAGATGAACATTGTGATTTGGAGAGGAGAGATGTGAAGAGTCAGAGAAAGGGAGGGTAGAGGTAAAGAGAGAATGGTAGGCATGACTTATTTCACACTATATTCCCAAAGAGATATGTGTCCCCATCTTCTCCTCCCTGCCTGCAGTAGAGAAGGTAAGACAGATGGATCAAACTATACACTGTCCTATGCTACTAGCTCTGAGTAAGTGCTAGTATGCGGTGCCCTCCCTGTCTCCCGTGCCTTTATTTAGATTGCTTGGCACATAAAGGGAGACCTGATAATAGATCCCAGTTCAAACAGAAAATTTAGCTTTGAACCAACCAAGAAAAAAAAAGATCCTCAAAAAGAGCTTCTATCTCACAACCATAGCCCCTACTAAATACCTCTTTATTCTTTGAATAATAAGTATTTAGGATCCAGTGAGTAAATAGGGTATATCCCTTTATCAGAAGGCATTTCCTATTTGACTTTTCCAAAACAGTAAGAGTATCTCTGTGCTTGAACTCCCGGTTCTATTGTCTTTTTAAAAGATATTAACTTTTTTTTCTAATAATCCTTAACCATTTTTTTCTGGTTCATAATTCTATATTGACTTCTTCATTTACTATTACGATTATGGCTACAGTAAGTATATGATGCTATATTTTGTTCTTATGCTGATAAGATTTTGAAATTCATTGTTTTTTTGTTCCTTTGAGTTAATGAAATAAATGGATGAATGGGAATTTTTTATCAACATCACCAGTATGTCTTTTCTCTAATTCTTCAAGTAGCAAAAAACATGCCATTTCCATTCAGGTTTTAAAAATTTGTGTCACATACAGTCACTGCCATCATTAAAAATATATTAAATACATACTAGAGATCTATGTTTGTTAAAAGTTAATGGTATTTTGTAGTCATTTCAGCCTTTATTTATTTCTACTTTTCCTTGCCTTTGGGATTTTTTGAGAAAGCATTAAATAATAGAGACAAAATCCTTGCCTTCAAGGAGTTTACTAGTCAGTTAATGGTTTGAGGGACCAACCAGTAATAGATATTTTTGTCAGTGCATAATGGTTTCAATTCAAATACTCCAGATGGCATTTGGGCCCTAGGGTAGTAGCAACGGGAGATGTTGTATTTTCAACAATTTGGGAAAATAACCTATTAAGGAAAAGTGGCAAGAATTTACTATCTCAAGGAAGAAATTAAATAGTCTACCTTAGAATTTAAAAGTCTCTTTTGTGGAACTTCTCCACCCCTTGCACTGAGAAGGACCAGCCTCTACCTTAGGATAGCTGAGTAAAAATGGCTGTCTTGGGAAGAAAATACAATTGTATTTAATTGTAGGTTAAAAGCCAAGTTGTTCAAATACAACTGTACTGTTTTCCCCCTAATTAGCAGCAATTAATTAGCATAAGTTAAAATATCTGTTCCTTATAATCCCATCAGATTTTTGTTTTGACCCTACACTGTACCATTATAGCTCAACAGGAAGAATGCCTACTAAGGAACTATCAACCCACTGCCTAATAGTGCTTTGATACATGTGGTACATTACAGCATGGGTGGGAGGGGGTTACTGATTATGTTTAACTAAAATAAATATAATTCAAGCTCCTGTTGTTGTAGATACACTGTATTATACTCTTAATACTTAAAAAAAAAAAAGTTTAATGAGCTATACTTTAGGGGAAACCCATGATGGAATGGTTCTAACATTTTCACTATCACAATACCAATTACAGGGAAGTCTCTCTGTGTGACTTAGTTCTTTTTCTTTCTTTTTTTTTTTTTTTTTTCAAAAAAAAAAGAAGAAGAAAATACGTGTGTTTTAGCTGTTATGCAAGATAGCATAATGACTATATACACAAATGAGAATGTGATACATGAATACTTACATATTATATCTGTGAAATAAACACTCTATAAATTATACTATTCACCCTGTTCTTCTTTTCTCTTTTCCCCAGTTAATTTGTAGTCATTTATGTGCCCACTGTGCTGTGAACTTGGTACCATTTTTTTCCATCTTCATTTCCACAACTGTTACTTCAACTCAAGTTACCATTAAAATTATTGCTACTAAATGTCGATAAGCTCATAACCGATACCTTGTTATATCTTCATTCTAGTTAAAACCATCACTTACATTGCTTTTAAAAATTCAGTGCCTTTCTCTTGCCTACATATTAAATTTAAACTCTTTATTTGAAGATCTTCTATAAGGTGAACTAGCTTACAAACCTAGTTTCTTAGGTCACTATCCTTTCTCCCATTCACTGTTCCACACATCTTCTGTATTCCCTTTGCAAAAGCTACCTCATTACTGCTCCTATACCTTTAAATTTTTCTCCCTTCCTAGAATGCCACCTCCTTTTTTACTTCCAGCTTAGCTACATCTCTTCTATGAAAAATCAGTTCACACTGACTCATTTCCTTTCCCTTCACACCCTTAAAAGTGGCTTACAGTTATAGTACACTTATACTCTCATTGTTTTATGTTTATCAGTCTTGACTTAGAGAAGAAACTATATTTATACATTGCTTGTATCCTCCACTGTACCTAGCACAGTCCAGAGTATATAGTAAGAAGTCATGCATTAGTCAGTTCCTTACTTGGCATAATTAATTAATTAATAATTATAACTATTGCATATTGATAAAGCTTTCTTTGCCATGTGTTTTTCCGAGTATTTTATACACATTATGTGATTTATTTCTCACAGCAAGCGTATAAGGTCAGTTTTATTTACCCTGAATTTTGCAGATTAAGGAATTGTGAGGCTCAGTTTAGTTGCCCAAGGTCACTAGTTCAGAACTGGTATTAGAATTGAGGTTGCCTTACTTTTACTGTTTCAGTAGAAGTACACTAGAAGTAGAAAACCACGGGTCCTTGAAAGAGTTAAAGAGACAAAAAATGTGGGTTTATGGAACAATTTGAAACAAAAGTGAGTTTTATACACACACACACACACACACACACACACACACACACACACACACACTTACAGACACATGAGCACTGGGAAGACCATAAGTAATCAGTGGATAGATTCCAGCTTATTTTTATGATTGTTTTCTTAAAAAAAAAAAAAAAAGAAATCATTGTCTGAAGTAGGGATAGGAATAAAGGAAGGGAAAGGGAATAGGAATGCAATATTTTAAGTAATATAAAGAGTAGAAAACCTAATGATCTGTGGAATTGGGGAGCTTTAGAGATTAAAATAAATCGATAACACAAGAGTTTCAAGGTAAGAGTAAATTTACTCTGCAAGGCAAAACAGTTACTCTGTTAGTCTGGTTAACCTTGTGAAGTGAGTGCTCTCTTTAAGCTCTAGCTTTTTATGCTTAGGATCTCCCAATTTGTTTCTGATGTTTAGAACAACCTAACTTTTTCATAAAAGTATATTTATCATAATGCACCTTATATTTAATTCTGGGTTTATCTGCAATCTTTTAAAGAAAAATGGTAGCCAGATTTTTGTTTAAAAAATTTGTATAGTTAAGATGCAGATACACACACAATTATAGGTGTATCTATCATGTGGAAGTGGGTTCTGTAATTCACAGGATGCTTTTAAATTCAGGTGGCCTTCCAATTGCCACTACAGTCTATGACCCTTCCATCTCAACAAGATCAACCAGTCGTTTCGTGATTGTAGATCTCATTCAATACAAATAACTATTGTTATTCTTGATTTTGGTTCAAGAGCATGTAATAAGTGAAATAAAATATTCATCATGTGTTGATTCCCTTGTTATAAAATTAGTCAGCACACACATACATAGATAAATGAACTTAATTTTTTTAAAGGTTGTATTAAAATAAGTCACAGCAACATTTTTTTTTTCTTTTTGGTATGTTGCCCAGCCTTACATAGTAGCCAGCTATGAGAAATATAGTTAGCTTCTTTGAAACTACTGAAATTTCCTCTTACCTTGTGAATTAAGTTAGGACCCAGAAGTCTTAAAATTTCTGGTTTATTTTACCTGTGCAGACTTGAAGTGTGTTAGATTCTCTGAGACTTGAGGCCTTTTTAATGCTTCTGTAATATAATGTAAATTTAAGGAACACATATATTTCACACAAAATAAAATGTATTAGAAATAGGTATTTCCTACTTCCAAAACTTGGTGAAGCAGGAGAAAGCCAAATATGAGGAAAGGGATGTGGGAGATTGAGAGGAATGAAGAGCTACCTAAATGTTAACCATACTCTGATTGACTAATATGCATCTGACATTTTCATCATAAATTACTTTAGATCTCTATAGTCCATAAAAGTACCAGCAAAGTGGGTGATACCATACTGTTCTTGTAAAAATATTTAAATGGGTCTATCTATTTTACAAATATAGGGGTTTTTTTCCTCAAAAGCATCTGTTAGGACAGTTTAATTAAGATAAACCTTAATTTTATAATTAAAAAGATAAAATAATGCATTTACTTGAATGAGGAAAGAATGTGTATGACATTTTTTATTCCAAGTGTATGTCATCTGCAACCTTTAATTTCAATAAAGTATTTCAGAGTATGTTTATGCTTGTATTTTCAGTTATAGTTCTTATACTTCTTAGAAGTTGGGGGTCTGTCTATAGAGATTGATATTTGAGCGTTGAATCACCTTTTGAGTGATTGTTCCATCTATTTAATTGTCTAAATAACACAAATAGTCAATATATTTTCAAATTATGAAATAATTCTTTAGTAATCAAATTAAAATTTTGCATAGTTACTTTGTTCACATTTTTCTTTTTACCTACAGACATTAAAATATCTCATCAATCTTTAGGAATTATGAGGCTCTCTTAAATTCAGTGTATACTAAACCAGTAATATAGATTGTTAGCTTCTAAGAATAATACCCACTGAAATAGTTTTTAAGGACAAGGATACAATATATAATATAAAATGAAATTTATAATATATAATATAACTATCCAGGCTATTTTTAAAATGTTTTTTTTAATTCAGTATATGAAATTTAGTACATATATTTGACTGGACAAAATTTTACTATGCAAAGTGGTGTCTTGGGATGTTCATTATTTTTTTAGTAACTTCATAAACAGCTTAGGATGAGGATAAAAAATACTATTTTTCTGAATTGTAGAAAATAATGCAAATGTTTTTAACACAAGAGTGGAAAATGGATCAAATCTGATACTTAAAAAAGTGATAACTCCTATTGTATTTGACATCATAACCTTTTACTCTAATTTATGCAATCTAAGACTGATGAATTAAATCATAAATTTTTCTTTCTCACAGACTGAAATAAAGAATATAATTATTACAATTTGTGTGCGTGCACACACGCACACACACACAGAACTTGGAGAGAAGGAACACTCATTGTTGATAGTACAAATATATTCCTCTCATGCTTCTTTGTCTGAAATACATCTTATGTTATTGTCATTTTTAAAAAACCCATAATTTTATCAATAATTTTAATGATCTGTTTCATTTAGACCATAGTATTTGGAAACTGTGAATAATGTATGTATATTTTCATGTAACTTATGCCTGCCTTCAGTTTTCAATATTTCATTTCTAAAGAGACCTCACTTATCAGGGTCTCTGGCTTATCCTGAGCAGTTTTATCCTTTTGAAATTTCTTTCAGAGAAAGATCAAGATAAGCTATGTCACAGTACTTTCCTTTGAGAGCTTTTTTTCTTTGGTATCAGTCTTTTTATTACAGAAGTTATAGCTTGAATACACACACACACGTTAATTTCTTTTCCAACCAGATCTTAAAATTTTCACAAACTGCTAAATGGAGACAAAAAGAGAATTAACCTAAATATTTGAGGTGACTATTTGAATCTTAAGCAACCTCCTTGTTTAAGATACCCTATCATATGACAATTATTATCAAAGTGAAATTTTCTTTTATTATTAAATTGATTTGTTGAAGAATTTTCTACTGGTTATTTAAGAAGAATTGCTATGTGGTGACTTAGTGGAAGATTGCCTGTTTCAGACAGAATTCTTAAAACCCTAATCCTCAAGATAATTTCAGGTTTGTCTGTGTTTATATATCATGACAGAAAGTGGACTTCTGGCAAGCATCCAGTTAATATTTTTCAGGGTAGGTAGACTGACCAGATAATGTTTTTCAAATACACTCCTTTCATTCTCCTCAATGGCTTTTTTGTATTTCTATACAACCAATGATTAGGGAAAAAAAAAAAGTTACAGGTGTCCATTGCAACAAGTCAAAAAACGGAGGTATTACCACACTTAAACCCATATGGATAGTAAGAAAATTACTTTGCATATGAAGCTGTGTCCTTTTGTAGCTCACTGTGCCCATTTTAAAATGGAGCAAAAAGAGGTCTTGACCGAATATGGGACATGCTTGTCTTCCCCAGACATTGGGAAAGAGTAAATATGAATGACTGTTACTTGTTTTGAGTCCATGGACATCCTGAAGCTGAAATCCCTTATATGTGGTATCTGTCATTTCTCCCCAGAGAAGGAAGTTGTGAACATTGAGGTGACAACTTCTTTCTTTACATGTTCCAGCGCCGTAAACAAGAACACCCGCAGGAAAACTACCACGTCGGAATAGAGGTCCTTCCAAGAGGTGCACTTACTTTATCATTGACGGTCTTTCTTCCCTCTCTCCTCTCTCCCTCCGCCTCCTGTAGCAGCTGTACGCTGCCCAGCTCGCTGCCATGCAGGTATCTCCAGGAGGAAAGCTCCCAGGCATACCCCAAGGCAACCTCGGTGCTGCTGTATCTCCTACCAGCATTCACACAGACAAGAGCACAAACAGCCCACCACCGAAAAGCAAGGTACCCTTTTGAAGAAGCTACATGTCTTGCCATTTAGAGTTTTACTTTTCCTTCGGTTACATTTACTGAATATCTATTATGTGCCTGTAACTGGGTTCACCTCTGGATCTTCAAGGAGACGAGAGTCTGGTAGGATTGATAAGGATCAATAACACACATATATTTAGCCATTCATTCATTCAACAAGCATGCCTGGGTAGCTAGAGTAGGAAACGTGAGTGATACCAAGATTTATTAGATAGATATGCTATACTCAGCTAGCCTACAGTCTTACAAAATAGATAACCATATTCTGTGGTACAAAGTCTTACAGAGTTACAGACAAGTGCTTTGGAAAGTATTGGGACAAAGATGTTACCCTTGATGAGAGATCCCGGGAGGGGTTTTCCAAAAAAGGGGCACCTGAAATACAGCTTAAAATATGAGTACAGACAGGGCATCCAGGAAATGTTTTATTGAAATGTCAGTAACTGTCATAATGAGGAGCAGTACGGAGGTAATTTTAGATACAGCATTCACCCAATGGAATTTCCATGAAAGACATGAAGATAATAATAGTGTTAGAAGTAAGACTATTTAGAAATAGTTTTGTTTGGGGAACTAAGGAAGCATTATTATTATTATTATTATTATTATTATTATTATTTTTAATGAAGACTGGCTCTCTGGGCTTTAAAGATTTGTTTATTTATTTTAGAGAAAGAAAGAGGGCACGAGCATGGGGTGGGGCAGAAAGGGGTGAGGGAATCCTCAGGCAGACTCCCCACTGACCGTGGAGCTCAAAATCCACGGACCCTGAGATCCTGACCTGAGCCGAAATCAGGAGTCGACTGCTTAACAGACGAAGCTACCCAGGAACCCCCAAGGAAACATTTCTTGAGAAAACATGGAAAAGGATTGGAAAGGAAAAGAGTCAAACAAGTTACTCTTCATCCTGGAAGAGAAAAGCAGAAAAATATAAATTTGAAATGTTTTTGTGTTTGTAAGATCTCAAGATCTTAGATGATAATGTATTAAACTCTCTGTGAAAGAAGATGGAAGAGTAACCATAAAGTATTTTTCCCTGAGATTACTCAGGGAAAAGACCACACATATTTTCTATTAGAAAGTATTAAGGAGAAAACTGACACAGGTAATTTACCCTCAAAATAACAATGTTTTGTCTTTTGCTGGATTACCTAGAAAATTGTTCCTGTTCTCCCTTCCCCAAATGCCATATTGGAAGTATCTAAAGAGTAACAGGGTTGAGAGTAGCCTCAACAGTTGAAAGAAATACACAGAGAAAAAAATTTAGGAAGTATTGAAAGAGGAAAAAAAACTCCCAAGAATTTATTTTTAATCCTGCTCTAGTACCCTGACAGATGCCTTTCACAGTTAATGTATTAATTCAGAGGGTGAATTGGGAAGGCAAAGGGATCATTTGAGAACGTGTACTCTGGCTTCCATCTCCCCAAAACTCTTGAGGCCTTTTCGTATTATTAAGAGGTAAATACATTTCAGAGTACAACTTAACTTGGACAAA
Organism: Enhydra lutris kenyoni; assembly: GCF_002288905.1. Lineage (NCBI taxonomy): Eukaryota > Metazoa > Chordata > Mammalia > Carnivora > Mustelidae > Enhydra > Enhydra lutris. The sequence goes on along the minus strand of NW_019154156.1, from coordinate 1,332,794 downwards.
GAACTTTGACCGGATTCACCAGAAATATGTGCAAATATGTAGTTCAAATTATTGTCCCCACTGCTGGGACATTACAAAATGTACAAACTCCCCTTTTAAGATCTATTCCAGCTGTGTAGTGGGCCTTGCATGTTCTGTGCTTCATGTACACCAAAGATCAGGTCTGCTTTTCTTTATTATCACAGTAGAACATAGTTTTTAAAACTTGGTAATAATTATAACATTTGTTGAATAAAATGTAATTTAATTTTTTAAAGATTTTATTTATGTATTTGACAGAGAGATCACAAGTAGGCAGGCAGAGAGGCAGACAGAGAGGGGGGGAATGCAGGCTCCCTTCTGAGCAGAGAGCCCGATGCAGGGCTCGATCCCAGGACCCTGGGACCATGACCTGAGCCAAAGGCAGAGGCTTAACCCATTGAGCCAACCAGGTGGCCCAAATAAAATTTAATTTTAAAGCAATGGTATATTGGGGTCTTCATGGACCAGAAGTTTTTTTTTTTTTTTTTTTTTTTTTTTAAAGATTTTGTTTATTTATTTGTCAGAGAGAGAGAGAGAGCAAGCACAGGCAGACAGAGTGGCAGGCAGAGGCAGAGGGAGAAGCAGGCTCCCTGCCGAGCAAGGAGCCCGATGCGGGACTCGATCCCAGGACGTTGGGATCATGACCCGAGCCGAAGGCAGCTGCTTAACCAACTGAGCCACCCAGGCGTCCCCAGAAGTTTTAATATAGTGCATGTACAAGTTAATTTTGAGTAAAGTAAATAGCTGTAGCAGCAAAGTCACTGTCACACACAATTCTGTGAGATATTATTGTTTTTTTAACCTTGATTTATTAATGTGATTTCACATCATGTTTCATAATAATGCTTTACATTAGGACATTCCATTTTATGATTTTAGAGTATATACTTCACTTGTAAATATCTAATGGGATTTTTCCCTTACCTCTTGAATAACTTTTGATCATTAGTATCTTCTCCCCAAATTACTTACCCAATAATCATGAAGCTTTTGATGTCAGTCAGCCGCTTATGGGTCTATTCCTTCACTCATTCATCCATTCAAAGGTTTACTGAGCCGTTGCTACAATGATAGTTTCCTTCAGTAACCATGGCAAACACCCAAGTGTTTGAAGGTTGACTTTGCCAAGACTGGCACACCGCTTTCTGAGTTGTATGGCGCTAGTTCATAGAACCCAATAGACTAGGTGCAAAGCATACAGATACCTATCTCAGTGAGAATCTTCTTCCATTTTCTATAGTTTCATATACCTCCATTTTTCCACACTAGTGAAAAAGTAAATTATGTTTCTATACCTATGGTTATACATGATTTTAAAGCATATTTTACAGGTTACCTTTAAAATTCAGTAACTTTTTAAAAATAAGCCTTTGTGAATTTCCTATCATGTAAAATCTAAGAAAGCTTTAGATGTATTTCTTCCCATTTGCAATTGGGTAAAATGCATAAAAAGTTTGACCAACAATAAAGTGCCTCTTTTTAGGTAATAACACAATTTGATAAAAATATGTCCCTTCTTTGCTCAGTGTCCACTATCATACTGTCTACAACCACTCTTATTGTTAGAAAAGATGTCTTAAATGAGCTTGTGTTTTAGCTCAAGACATTAAAACTAAACCAATAAATATTGCTGTTGTCATTTTAATGAAGAACATGGCCAAAAAGATAGAACCAACAGTAAATAAGGAGGACCCATTTCAATACGTGAATTTAGTATCTTGTAGCTTGACATTTATACATGGCATTATAAACATTTTCACGTCATAAAGCTATTTTACTTATATGAAATAGCTATCGCTTATTGTTATAATTGTATTTTTAAACAATCAATTCTTAGTGTCCTGGGGGTATTTTTCTGTGTGTTTTATTGGTGAATTCTGTTGTCTATTTTACTATAAAATAGAGTTATTTTATTAAGGGGCTTTATATGACTGCATACCTAGCCAGTGTAAACCAAACTGATGGTTTATGTTTAAGATCTATTTATTGTTTGGGACAATGGAATTGTCAGTCACATCTAGGTGATGATATAAGAAAAATGATCAGCCATGTTCTCTGGGTTTTATTGCCTGCCCTTCTTCCTAGGTGTGCCTTTGCCTTTGACTCACAACTCTAGAGAAGGACACAAACAAAACTTATTTGCAATTTGCAAAAAATGGAAGGGGGGGAATCAAAAGGAGGGGGCTCCAAAAGACTGTAAAATTGTACAGCATGAGTCCTCTGATGCATGCTGTTTTCAATCTGCTGTGTGCCAGTTGGAGGCTTGGGGAGTGTGTGCGCGCACGAGAAAGGATAATGCTGAGAAATGATAGAGTGGCTGTGACCTCCAAGCTCAGCCTGGAAATCCAAGACATTGATTTCACTTAGCATTCCTGCTGAGAAATCTGGCAGAGTTCAGTTGTAATAAAAGAACAAGATTCTGTTCTAATGGTAATGGCGTATGACAGACATATCACTTTGTCTGTCCTCAGCACCGGAGAGAGGAGAATTGGAGAAAGGTCACCTGACCTGCCTGTGGTGTTGTACGAGTGCTGTACTGAGCTTTGAACTGCCGCCTAGGAACATAATTATTTATAATATTAAATGATAAAGAAACCTTTAGAGGGTTCACAGTGAACCTCTAAAAAACAGCAAACAGGAATTGTGTTCTGTAAATATAAAGACACAAAAAGAAATCTGGTCTCTTCAAAACCTGCATTGGAGAATATGGGGTAGTGTTGCATGTTGAGTGATATGTCCTTGAACTTACTGTTTATGAACTATTTTCATCAATACCTAACATATTGTCATTGTTTAATCTTTCTTTCTTTCTTTTTTTAATGCCTCAATTTTATTGGGAAAAAGCCAAGAATCTATTTAGCCAACAATTAGAAAATTAAGGTCATCAGCAGGTTTTTAAAATTTCTCAGGTGTTACATACAACCCTTTTGAACACATGCACATTTGTCTCTTTAAAAATTAGTTAATTTTCCCCCTCTGGATTCTACTCCAGGACCATTCTTTTCATTAACTAACAAAAAGAAGTATATTTCGCTCTTCAGAGATACTCTCATATCTCCTTGTGTCCTCACAGCTAGCTTATTGTTGAACATTGGTAAATAACTTGGAACAAAAGTATGAAATCAGGAACTTTTGTGTATAAGGGATCTTGTTTAAAGGAAATATTAGAAACATTACCTCTCCTATTAAGGAAAATTATTTGGTTAAGGTATTGTTTAGCTGTATTGGTCCTTAAATCTCATACACAGTATTATTGCTCTGAATCTGTTTAAACTCCTCGACAAATGTTTCAATTGATTTGTTAATAGTGTAGCATTTTGCTACAGGAGGGATTAATGTATTAGTGACTTTCAATTTCCCACCAACATATTTCCTTATTTATAAATGACTTTCTGAATTATTTGTTGCAGTCTTTTAAAAACCTAGATAGCCTTCTTTGTGACAGTAACAAACCTCTTGATAACATTTGTTTTGTAAGAATAAATTATTTCTTCTAAAAAATAATAGAATCAAAGTCAGCCATAAATATACTCATCTTAGGAGAAAACATTTTTACTCAATTGCAAACACCACTCACACAACTGTTGGTAATGAATGGAGTTATAATCCCATGTTACTGAGGAATTCTTGAATGTCGTAGATGTGCTTACTGTCTGAACTACACATTTTAAGTGATTTGTCATTGTAAAAGTGACACCCCCTCTTGGAAAAATCAAAAGAGCAACTTGTAAATACTATTAAGTGTCTCAGAATTTGATGAAAACGTGGATTCTTCCTGCCACAACCAAGAGGAGTTCGTTTGAAAGCTGACGACAAGAGAGAATTCCTAGGTGCTTCTCTTTTACCTTTGCTCTGACCCTAGTCATACTCCTCAGTGGTCACAGTTGTATCTCTGTCAATGAAAGCAGCACATAGAATGTCCAAATCAATTCTTTTTTGTTCTTTTCACATACTTCTAGCAGCGAACTTCCCATTTGCTCTGCAGTAGCAGCTGGGAGTTTTGACAAGGGAAAGAAATATTTTCCAACAAGCCACAAACAGCCCTAGCCAGCTGATCAGACATAACAATCAGATTCTTTCAGCTGCCATATCCTTATAAATATTGCTTCAAGTTCAGAAGCAAGACTTGGAACCCTGTTGTTATCAGATCTTGTTTCACAAGTGTAGCAATGAAGATCTCTTCTGTTTTGGTGACCAGGTGCTTGTGATAATGTCAGACTTGCCGATGACTCTTATTAAGGCACCTATTTTGTGCTGTAATGGTACCAACTGCATAGTTTCATGCTATCAAATAAGCATTACATCAGTACACACGCATCTGCAGGGTAGAATTTTATAGCTTAATTCCCTGAGTCACCACCTGTGGCTCACGTACAAGATTATTTAGCATTATGTTGGGAGCATGAGAAATCAGAGGATAATCATGATTCATCTTAATTAAAAACTAGTTCTAACAGGAGATTTGGGATATAAAGCTTTTTGCTAACTTTGAGATAGTGTTCGGCAATGCCAGTTGAGGGGAAAGGCTGAACCTAGAAGTACACATGCGGTGCAAGCACAATCAAGTTGAACCACCACCAACACAAACTATATGATAAAAGCATTCTTTAATGATAAAACGCAAGAAATCAAAGAGATTTCATAGGTTTTTAAATGGCCCAGGAAATGCTAAGGACTTTCCTAGAAGTACATCCATGATGAAAAGTTTGAAAAGCACTGTTCAATATGACTACAACTTCATTCAGAGTTTTTTTCACATTTTATCTGGCCGTGAAAAAATTTTGAGTGGTAGTAGCTGCTAGAGATGTAATTTCCAATATGCACAAGTTCCTAGAATATTAGTATTTGACTTATTCTTAGACCTTTTCTAGTCAAGATCACAAATAAGCATTCTTGAGGACACTGGGCTGAAACGGACCTCTGAGTGTGATATCTCTAAAAAATCCAGAGTAATTAAAATAGTATTAATGAGAAAGGAACTGCCATTCATCTACAAACGTAAAATCAGATAAAATCATGGGTCCATTGTGAAACTGTTGGGCTTTGTGCTCTTTGCAAAATTCATTTTTCCTAAAACTTCAGTTACAGAGGGGGATGTTAGCCTCCGCTAATTATAACCACATTCAAATTGTCCATTTTCTACTCTTATGCTTTAAACATGCTAGCATATCAATTAAATGCTTGAGTCTCCCCAATATCTTGCTCTGTACAGCTGCTTTGTGCTTTGTTGAAAAGCTGTTGAACACCCTTCTCTCTCCGGTATGTCAATATCTGTGAAATAAACATTTTGTGAGCCTTTGAGATGTGCTATGAATGTGTCATACTCAAGAGGTAAATTCATTTGAACAGAATCACCCCTTAGAGTTGAACTGGAAATGTACCCATTATCATTATTATCACTTCCTGGGTCGGACGTACATACAGTGACTATAACACAGTGGCCCTGTCATTTTAAATAAAATAGTTTTCCTTTTTTTTGCGGTCCCATGTTGCTAAACTGAAATATGTTAAATGCAGTGTTATCAACGGAACCCCTGTGACGAGCCTCCCCCTTTCCTTTTCATCTGTATTCCATTGACAGGAAATCTCAAACAGCTAGGTACTTAAACAGAGGCTTTTCTGAACACAGTGGTGTTAAACGTCCAAGTAGGTCATTTGATGGTATATTCTTATGACTCAGGGAAAGAGGGGTTGGTGACATTTGTAACATAAAAACAGTAAAAATTATAAAACAGAGAGATAGACCAGTCATAACCATGGATTTTTTTTTGTTTGTTTGTTTGTTTGGTTTGTTTTTTAAAGGCAAAGTAGACAGAGGGATTTAGGCAGTGTTCTTTGAATTCAACTGGCCTGGCCTGTGTTCCCCAGTTTACTGAGTCTGTTTTGACAGGAAGCTGCTTGAATGCAGCAGCCTGTTCTGATGAGCCGTGTCAAAGCTTTTTAATAATGCAAACCGCGGGGAAAGCAAGAGGCTGTTGAGCATGTGCAGATGCCTGAAGACCCACAGAATCATGTTTTCTCAATGAAAGTTGCATCTCTAGACTAGATGCAACCCAGAGAAGATTTACCATCCAAAAAGCTGTGACTATGGCATTTTAACTTTATAACCAGGCTGTTAGAATCTAAATAATATAGATAGGGAGGAAACCCAGCAAGAGGAAAGGATGTCCCTGTGTAGGAGGAGGATCTAGTTCAACCTCAGTGAACATCATGGCTGGAAAGGATTAAGTCATTACTATGTCAGAGACTGAGAAAGCAAAAGCACACGTCTTTAGTTAACCTCTCTCTTGAGGAAAGGGTTTATAATTTCGGCTTCCTAAAATGTACTTCAAATCAGCTCCAATGCTTTATTTTCTATCCTGAGGAAATGATTAGTGCCTCATTTGAGCTGATTATTGACCCCTTTCCATGCATCTAGGCCACACGTGGGCTGGGACTCTTTGAGGGGAGAATTGAGAAGAGAAACCATGTAGGACTCCTCTACACCTCAGATTTGATTCTCTCTTTATTTCATCAAATATACCTGTTTACACATCTTTCTTATTCGTAAACAGGAAGAATTTTAATGGTCTCTCTCGCAGAGACGCACCAAAGTGTAGGTATGTTTTTAAAATGGACAACAGATATCGATGTCTGATTTAGATTGATGGAAAGATAGTAGAAATATGTATTCCTTAGTTATATTTTTTCAAGAGATTTTTCTCTAAAGGGAACACAGCATTCTACAATATTTTTAAACATTACAAAATGGAGACTTGAAAGAAAACACAGTAATTAGATGTGGATGTAAGAGTCAAAAAAAGTAAAGAGAGGTACCATTCTAAGCTGAAGACAAGTTCAAAACCCAGTGTATTCATAAGTGTCATTTATCTAACAGAAAATATCAGACATTTTATTTATAGACGTGTAGAAGCTTAATTAAGAGGCAAAGTCAGAAGGTATTCTGTCCAACACACACTACTGCCTCACGAGGTCACTTTGCCACCACTCCATAAGGTGGCATTATTTTATTCAGCGTAACTCCTAATGTCGCAATGCTCTTATTTAAATAGAATTGTAATCAGCTTTCCAGAGTTGCAGCTTGTGGTTTCACTGAACGACAGTTACATTTGTTAGTACTCTTTCAGTTACAAGTAAGAGAAAACCCAACCCAAACTGGATCACGTGGAAAGGAAATGTATTCACTCATATTATATAGAAAAATTATTCTGACTTCAGGCCTGGTTTAATCAGGAGCCCAAACAGTATCACATGGAACTGTTTCCTATCTTAGCTCTGTTCTTTTCTCATTCTTAAAGGACTGATCCTTTTCAGTGTTGTATAGCAGTTAACGGTAGTTAACATCTATCATTCACTGATTCAGCAAGTATTAAATTCATGCCTCTTGTGTGTCAAGTTCACTTCAGGGCCGTAGAACTACCCCTGAGAGCTGTAAACAAAACAGTTTGTCCTCTTAAGATCTTGCACTCTAAGAGGAAAAGACAAAATGGGAGCAATTAAACAAATAGACCATTTCATATATTGTTAAGTGCTGTGAAGAAAATAAAACATAGTATAAGATAAAATTCCTGGGGATAAGCAAGGAAATCTTCTTGAGACAGAGATATAAAGCAAATCTTGTCTGAGACCTAAATCATGAAAAGAAAAGTACCTGCAAAAGTCTGGGGGAAAGCTATTCCAAACAGGAGAAACAGCAGTTGCAAAGATCCTAATATGTGAGTGAGTTTGATAAATTCGGGGCTTGGAAAATAGGCTGGAGTAGCTAGAATGCAGTGAACTTGAGGGAGAATGATAAGAAATGAGGTTGAGAATGAAAAAGACCAGATCACGATAGGACTTCCTGTTAAGGAGTTTAAACTATATTCTAAGTGCATTCAATTTAGAGAGAAATAATAGGTTTTCTATTGACCATACCATTTATTAATCTGTAAATTGTAATTACCTACTTATTGTCTTCCTTTCTTAGGATATTATATTTTTGAGGCAAAGGAATTTTTTTTTCTTTTATCCCTTGGGCTAATTAATTAATAGGCTAAGCATCTCTACAATACCTCCCTAGAAATACTGTGGAATTTGAGCCTTAATGACATATATTGAACCTTGCCATTGGAGAGACAAGACACTCAAGTTGACGAATGTCTATTAAGTGCCTATGATGTGTCAGTCAGAGTCCTAGGACCTGAGGACACTGGCACATAGTGTAGACAGATCTCTGCCCTCATGGAGCACGGAATATATAGTTAGTATATGGTGAGGGATATGGATGGAAAAAAGACAGTTATGTATAGTCTGTTAAAGGCAGCAAGTGCCAGGAATGTAGGTTTAATCTAAAATATTTCCTAGGTTTTCTTCAGATTCGCTTACTTTATCAGGGTGTTTTTCATTAGGAATGTCAGAAAACAAACACCGTTAATAGTGCCTGTCACCACCTACATGAAGCAAATTGCAAGGCTGAATTTTTGGAGTATTATTTTGGTACTAACACATGATCATTGATTCAAATGTAGTCACCTTAAAAATTATAATTAGTATTTATTAGTGATCATAAGAGTTGTGGAACTCTTGTTTTACTTAATGTCTTTTGATCACATTAATAAGCCACATAGGAAAACAGACCTTAATTTCTAATTAATCTAATTTTTGCTTTTGATATTTTTAAAAATATTTGATTTTTACCCAAAACTTCATAACCCAGTATGATTTCAACAGATCTGCCAAATGCAGCAGACTTTTAGCTAGCTTAAAAAAAATCAGTGAAAAATGTGCTACAATCTTTTTTTGTGTGTTACAGTCTTAAAAGAACTATAAATGAGTGTAACTATAAATGAGTATTTTTAAATTATGAATAGCATCATTTTCATCATTAAGTTAAACCTGTAATCTCCTGAATTATTTTTGAGAGGACAACTTTTTTTGAAAATCTCTCTCTCTTTCCTTGTTTCCTTCCCTTCATTTCTCCCTGTCTTTCTTCCCCTCTTCCTTCCTTCCCTTCTGTAGTCAAAAATTTCATTAAAATCCCACTCATCAGGTAAACATGCAATACTGCCAACTTAAAAAAAATTCTATAAAGTTTACGTAAAACTTCTGTCAATAATGTGACTTATTTTCTTAGTAAAAATTCTTAGTAAAAATTATTTTATGGTTTATTTAAGCATGCACATTTATAGTGCACTTCAAATTCTATTCATTTTACTGAGAGTGAGTTTATATACAGAGTTCAACTAATATCTATATTATTGGATTATATTCTATAAAGTGAGATTCTTTTTTAGTTACATCTATTTTCCCATTTTTTTCATGCACATATGACATGGAAGCAGCCTTAATTGTACCTAACAAGAAATAGAGACTCTTTTAATCCAGAGCCCATCCAAAAAGTTATAATGAAATTCTCCATCATCTCTGTACTGGCAATAATCAGCAGAAAAACATAGTTATTTATACTTAATTACAGCTTTTTTTAAAAGATCTTATTTATTTATTTGACAGAGATCACAAGTAGGCAGAGAGGCAGGCAGGGGTGGGGGGGTGGGAAGCAGGCTCCCCGCCGAGCAGGGAGCCCGATGTGGGGCTTGATCCCAGGACCCTGAGATCATGACCTGAGCTGAAGGCAGAGTCTTTAACCCAGTGAGCCACCCAGGCACCCCTAATTATAGCTTTTTAAACAAAGACTAGAAACTTGGTGAATTGATTAGTATTAAATGTGGAAAAAAAAGTCTTCAACAGGTGTACAATGAGTGGTATCATTTACATTGACCATGAGTTATTTAGAGGTTGCTTAATCTGATCAGGGGAATTCACAAGCACGTATTCCTTACCTTATGTATCTTAACATTTGAGGACATCGGAGACACAGAATAGCATTCAACATATAGAATAGCTCTTGTTTTTGGACCTAGGGAATAATTTTATGACTCTTTTTTACTTGAAAATGTATTTGAAATTTTTTCTATATTGCACAAGAGTTTTTCTCACGGAAAATTGAATCTTAGAAATATTACATTTAGAAAGAGCATTCTTACTGGCTCAGAGTATGGAGTATTGCTATGGACTTGTTTAACAGAGTGCTGCTTAGAAGGGAGCATGTCTCCAAATGCAGGTGCCTAAATGTCACGTACAGCGACCAGCTCCCCTTAACCTGAATCGTATGGTAGCCTAAAGTTCTCATAGGAACAATGGGCCCCTTTCTAGTCCTGGACCTCCTGGCAGATACTGCTTCTTAGATGCGTCTGAGAACTACATACTCCTCCTTACGAGCTGCACGACTTAACAGCTGGAATACCCCACAGCTTTTAGCCCTTGACTTCTAACCACAGGTTAGCTGATTCCATTGAGTGACTTTTTCAGAACCTTACGGTTAAAAACCTACCCTTTATGGCTTTTGTTTTTTAAAAGGAAAGAGATGAGATCTCTAAATTTAGAAAAAATAAAGACCACAATTTTCATTTTACAGGTCTTACAATACCAAAATAATATGAGGGCAAAAAATGTATACTCAAATAGATAAAAATTCATTTTCCCCCGAACCATTTGCCAATACCAGAAAATACAGTTCTGTAAAACCACAAAATATATTTTTTTATTAAAACTCTGTTGTATTTCTTTGCAAGACCAATTTTCAGTACTGAGATTCTGTATGAGACTTTCATTTAAGTTGGGCCTTTCAATAACCAAGGAATCTTACTTTTTCTAGTTCATTATATAATTTGAGCTGTTGTGGTTTGTTGTACAATTTTGATGACTTTTGGCAGCGTAGATATTTCATAAATAGGAGAAAAAGAAATTGAAACCAAAAATAGAAAGTATGAAATACTGCAAAAATTTTTCTCTTGTGGTATTTCCAGTACCACTTAAAATAACATAAGAAAAATATTCTGTTGTGAAGTATGTATAAAAGCATTATGACAGCAATAGGAATGTCCTTAAATAAGTACAGATTTGTGTTTTCTATACTTCTCCATGTAACTCTTTTAAGGATCAAAGTTTCATTTTAAGTCAGCAGGAGCTCAATATTCAGGTCAAGCCTATATAAATACAGGGCAAGACAAGAATTTTGGGTCAGCTGGTGGAATTTTTAGTGCCAGTTTTCATGTAAATAGTGCTGTCATCTATCTAAAAAACGATAATTCTGATCCAATTTTAAGAGAACCACTGAGTAATTTTTGTTTGGTTTTGCTTGGATTCTTTCTATTAGCTTTACTGGAGTGGCACTGAGCTAGAATTCTGGTCTGTTATATCTGGGGCTATAATTTATAGACTTTCAACAAAATAATTGGAGAAAAAATCAATTTCATGAGATTGATCATATTAGATACATTTCCTTCATCCATTGAATTTTAAGTAGCTGGTGCATAATATCCACTCAATAAATGTTTACTAGATTACATGTTTATATTATACAACACAATCTTAATAATATGAATTTAAGCCATAGTTATCACAGTGATGTAATTTTCACTGTGTAGCTATTTTTGCAGTTCAATTATTAATACCACATGATCTAAGAGAATGTGTCTGTATAAGGATTTTCTTTAGTTCAGAAAATGTTTTTTAGCTATTGTCAGGTTAACTTTTGGGCCTTTTGTTGTAACCATATTATTTTGTAGAATTCTGGACATATATAAAATACTGGAAATTTAAGGAGATAAAAAGAAATATTTAAGAAAGGTCTTGACATATTCTTTCAAAATGTACTTGAACCCTATTTTAAAAAACAAGATCCACTTAATACATGTAGTTAATAAAATATGATTTAATTTACATGAGCTATCTTCTACTGGAAAAAGAGGAATGAGAATATTTTCCTTTGGAAAAAGACATTTTCTAAGCAATCGACTTTACAGTTTGCTTGAAACAAAGCTGTATCTTTCTTCACTGGTTTATATGATTTAAAAAAAAAAGCTGCATAATGGCTATGTTATTCATAGATGAGGTTTCTAGAGTCACTTTTAGAAATCACTTTTAGAACATTTACTGAGGTTTATTCAGTACAGTTTTTGAGCACCTATGATATGCCAGATAGTATGGTAGAACCAAAAGAACTGTAATTAACACCCCATACAGTGTAAAGGGGAAAATGAACAAATTTAACAATTAAAATGCTATGGGCTAAGTACTGTTCAAAAAGTAACATGGAAGTACAGGGAAAAGTTTCTAGCACAACCTGGGGAAAATAGGAGCATGAGGGCACATCTTCCAGAAGAGGTGCCACTTAGGTTTTTGAAGGAAACAGCCTATACAAAGGCATGTAGGAATTAACAGAGTGTTGGGTTTCATCTGAATTTTAGAGAAATAAGGTGATCTGTAATGCACATCTAGAGCATTGGGAGCATAGTTAAGAAGAACACAGATGTAAGGAAAAGTGTCGAAAGGATGAAGTCTAACCTCCTTGGCATTCTGTAATCCAGCCCCACTCACCTCGTGAGCCTGATTTGTTACTTCAGCTTCTCTCCCAATCCCAGCGGTTTTGTGCTCCATGTGGAGTCACATCCTTATATAGCACGCAGTTTTGCTTTTTGCCTATGTTTGTGCCACTCCAGCTCTCCGGGGTCCTTTTGCCCTCTTCATTGCACTTTTCCCTCTTGCCTTGCACCTTCTCGTAAGATCTATCTCAGCTATCACCTCGACGTAGAATTGGCTAGTCCCTCATATCGGACTCTCCCACATGGTTTCAGACTCCTTGTTTTATATCCCAGTGCCCTGATTAAAACTTGATTGCGGTTGTCTTGACTCTCTTCAATGGAGGGACAATCTCTTACTCGTTCTTCGCACCAAGTGTACTAACTGACATGCAACCATTGCTCTAATTCTGTTAAAAGAATAAACAAACAGACAGAACATCAGTGGAAGTAAACCAAGATGTTATGTTCAGACATGTGACTGAGTTCGGGGCCCCTTATGTGGACGTATCAAAGGTCAGTGGCTTGAATCATTGAAGGATCATCTGAACACAGCATGAGCGGACTAGGATCGTACCTATGAAAAATGAAACAATCATTGCCATTGTACTATGTAGAAAGACTGCCTACATAGAAAGATTATGGAGCCTAAATTTGTAAAATAAAATTTGTCATTGTTTAATCCCATCAGTCTAGTTGGGAAACACTGGGTATAGGAAATGGGGACGTTCTGATCATTGGAGAGTTATGATCTGTAGTTGAAGTATGCATAATCCTTACTATGTCCTTACTGTGGTCTAAATGAAGCACCCACTATCTCCTCCTTTCTGCCTCGATTCTCATTGTTAAATTTGCTTTCTCAACAAAAATTCAACAATATTCTGGCCAGGTATAAATTAATTAATTGGCATTCTGGTTTATATACTAGCATCACAGATTTGTTTGGTAGGAATACATCTTCCAGTGAATGACCTCCCTGAAGACCCCAAAGAATTAAGTGGATGCTAGAATGAAAGGCACAGGCTTATACTAATATTGGCTAGTTTTGTTATATTGTTTAATTGACAGTTCAAATGAAGTTTTAGGCAGGAAGATTATTTTGTTTTTCTGTCTTTTTGAAGTTTATCATTCTGTTTCTCTTTTATGCCAAACTAGCTTAAATATGGCAGAGAAATATTGCACCTATATACATGATCATATATGAGTTTATTTTCTCTCTGTATAAACCTATCAATGTGTACATATGTGTATTTCATCCCTTACTACAAGAATCAAGAATATTCATTCATTTTATTTGGCGATCTCATGACCCAAAGCAACATTTAAAATAAGGTCAAATCTAAAATAAATGCACTTATTCTTTCTCCTTAGTTCTGTCTAGAAGATATGATCAAAACTCTTATGTAATGATATCATTACAGTTGCTCTATAAAATCTTTTATGCCATCCAGACTGTGAAATGTATTATTCTTTTAATGTTATGGGTTGGGAAAAATTAAACATGAGGCATTACAGCTGAGTTTCACTACACATTAATTATTTTAATTGCCTATTTCTTAAATGAGTATCTGATAAATCAATCTTGCAATTCTTCATGCTTCATGACATGCTTAACTCAATACAGACACTTAAGAATCATTATGCTGTGAGAGCTTTAATACAAATTTGAGATCATTATAATTAAAATCAGACTCTTACCTGATGCTCAATTCTAAGCCTTTTTATCTTTATTGAATTTTTTTGGCCTATACCTTGAATTTAATATTACAATAGCGATAGGCAGAATATATAACCAAGTAAGCATCTTCAAATACATTGAGAAAAAAAATATTTTGCTTTTAAAGTGCAACATAAAAACTGGCTTTAACTGACATTCTATATAAATAGTTACCACCCCTTAAAATTCTTTAAAGACAGCAGATCCCTTTTGGTCACTGCCATGAAGACAAAGAATGTCTTAATGACTCTATTGAGGTTATCATTAAAATAAAACGAGATTTGCAGACATTGGCTATAAATCACTATAAAATGGCCTGTGGGTAACCTTTGACACAACTCATTTGAAATAAACCTGGGATGGATTCATAGCCTTTGGTCAAGCCGGTAGGTGGGCTAAAGGTCTTTTCTATCCTCTTCTTCATTTCTTGCAGTATTAGTTCCTTTCTAAATGATTGGACACCATTTGGATGTACATAAATGCACATGTGTTTTTTGTCGAAACAAAATAGGCATCAAATAATAGTGTTGAGGGTGCTTATACATTTACTTCAAATAGTTACTCTTTTATGATATACTTTAGTGATATGAATACATTTGGAATTTACTTGTAGCTGCTTTGGTAAAATATTTTATGATTTGATATTAGAAACATTTTGCAAGGGTTCAGACTGATATTACCCAAATTGAGCTCTGCATGGTCCCTATTGTAATGGAGTATAACGATTTCTTCAGAATAAAGAAGAAAATACAGGATTTCAGTTGTTAGTTTGATTCTTCAGAGAAATTACTGCCAACAATCCTTTACCCTGATGACATTTAGATGGCAGAGGGGCAGCTCTGGAAAGTTGCTTAGGCCTGAGTGAACCCAGTGACTTGGGTTCAGGTCCCAAGCTTACCAAAGTTATGACCATTGACAAATTCTTAAATATCTCTAAATGTCAGTTTCCTTATCTGTGAAGTGAGATTGATGATATCTTACTCTGTTGCTGTTACTAAAATAAGACAAAATGTATAAGGATACTTTATAACTTATAAAGTTATTTAGATGTCAGGAAGTAAAGTGAACAGTGTTAGAAAATCAGCATTAAGGTGAACAGATATAGAAGTATTCAAATTATTTTTAAAGTGTCTTAATATTTAGCTTATTAAACTTATTAGATGTACTTTTATATGTATTGTAATATTTAACTGACTTCTCCCAAATATTAATGTAGCAAAGAGTATATAGGACTGTAAACTTATTTCTTCTTGGGAAACTAGATCTCTTTATGACAAAATTAGCATTTCTTTTAGAGTAAATAGAAGTTCCCAGGTGAAAGTTGCATAATTCTTGTATTCAATGAGACATATACTATGACTTTTCTTTTATTCATTCTCTAATAGGTTAGTTATGAGAGGAGAAAGGAAAAACAGTTTTAGTTGATCATAATTGGAAAATAATTGCTTTTGATTAATATTTTCGGAAAGGGAAAACAACCTTTATTTCTAGTAAAAAATCTTTTAATCCCAAATAGCAAATTTTATAGGACCTAATATTCCAAGAGCTCATGCCCTTGATACCTTTATTGTGTTTTCAGAAAAGGTGATGTGAGGATCCAAGGATACGGGAGTTAAAACCTTATAGAATGTTTTAAAAATTGCATTTAAAGTAAGCATCTAAGGTTTAAAATCCAAATCCCAGTTCTAGACTAGTAAATCAATCACAGTGACTCTTGGTCTAAATCATCCAGACTAAATGAAATACGATTTTTTTTTCAGAACTTCCTATGACAATCTTTTAGATTAATCACAATGATATTTAAGTATTAAAATTTCATACCAACTTCCATAGCCTTAAACTGTTTTATCACTTAGTGTCTGTATATTGCTTCACCAACTGGAATATAAATGCTTCCTTTCCCATGACTAGCCCTGTTGGGAATAATGCCTAAAAGATACTTCTGGAACAAATTAAAGAATAACCCTACCATATGAGGAAAAAAAAAAAAAAAGCGAGACCAGGGCAAATGGGACGTCTTCTAATTCTCTACAGTAAGGAAAATCGCCAATACTGCCCTTGATCTGAAGGGTAAGAATCAGTCTGTTAAAGCAAGTGGGAGTGAGAGAAGAGAGTTTTGCATTCAAAGTTTGTCTTTGCTGGCTTATCTTTGGACTTCTCCCTTCGTCTTCAGTGACTGCCCCTCTTTCTCCGTCTGCAGTGAGTGGCATGCAAAGAGTTTTCGCTTAGATGTTGCTACCTAGTAAAGTTTCAAGTTAGGTTAATAGGCAGCCTGTTGTTCGGGAGAGCCTGACAAGGGCTCTGTTAGCTGACATCTCTAACTAGAAAAGCAGGACCTCCCAGGGATGTCACCCCTTCAACTCTAGGGGAAAGCAAGAAGAAAAGGGAGCAAAACTCTGGAGACTGGGAAGAACTACAAAATTCCAGTAGTAAGAAGAATTCATAGGAAGAGATTTAAATGTGGAGGGACACGTTACAGTGTTGCATGTGTTCCTATCATTCACTGGCCAAAGTGACAGTTAAAACACTTCATGTGAAAATTTTAAAATGCTTTATGAAAAAAAATATATCAAGAGTTTATCATTAATTAATCTTAACTCTCCATGTAATTAAGATTTAGTACTTAATATTTAGTATTTTTTCTACTCAAGGCCATATATGGATGATAAAAACAATTAATATAGTAATGCCTGCCATCAAGAAGGTTGTTGCTATCAAGGCTGAGTGTTTAGATCATCCATAAACATCCCTTTAAAGAATAAAGCCTTAAAGTATTTAAACTCTGATTAATTTTGCAATCAACATTTCAAGAAAACAACCAATGAAATTAAATGAAATACAGCACTTTGTTAGTAATAGAGTGCTGCCTTAGTCTTCCCTAACTTTCTTGCTTTATGTCTCATTCACCCTCAAATCCATTACACACATGCGTGCACGCGTACACACACACACACACACACACACACACACACACACACACACGGGTCCATCCTTCCCCAAGGTTCTATGCTTTAGACAATTTGGCCCTTACTCAAGTCTCCCAAATAGACACAGAGCACGGGTTAACTGTCGCAACTATCATTAATAATTATGTGGTAATCGTGGGTCCACCAGCTGATGGAGGATTTGTGCCCTGTAGAGCCTGTACCTGCATATATGTAGGCATTGAAAATGAGGTTTTTATTTGATTAAATGAGAGTTACTATTAAGTGACGTATGCATGATTATGCCTGCTCTTTCTTTTCCCTCTTTTCCCAGGATGGCCATCTAAAGATGCTTTATCTGTTTATAACCAGATCAGACTTTCCTTAGGATCTATTAAAAAACCTAAACCCCTAAAGAACCACAGATATTTTTGAAAAGAAGTGTTTTTAGCCCTCTAAGGATCTTCCAAAGCATTTAATTTTGTTCATTTTCTTCCAAGATCCACTCATTCTTCCAGTCTTTTTTCCCCTGTAAATAATAGGCCTCCGAGTGGAATGAGAGGGAACAGAGAGTTTATGCCCGTTTGTGTTGGTGTTGTTTATATTGTTGTGCTGTCCTTTTGACCCTACTTCCTCTGGTAGATTCAGGCAGAGAGGTTGTGATGCTCATTTTGTAGGTTCAGGCCCAGGTAGAGGTGCTGCCCCCCAAATGTTGGTGGTGGTGGAATCTGACCAGTGTGGCTTCTGTTTTCTTGGGAGTTTAAGTCTGTATTGCTCCGAAGGCTTCTGCTTTATTTTTTGTGAATCCATTCCATCTTTTGATAGTTTTGTAGTCTTGATTAATTCTTTTTCACATATCTTCAAGGGAAACTAACAGGAAAGTAACATGACAAATGGTTTTTAGTTATGTGTTTAAGGACTGATCAGGTGGTGCCAAGAAAACATTATGTTCTTTCTGTACATGGAGTGACCAACTCTTCAATTTCTCTAAAGTATTTCTAAAAAGCTTTTGGAAATTTACATTTAGAGGTTAATAAGAAGAACTGGTGTGATTATTAACATCAAATCTTACTGCTTTATGCTTTCTTTTAGCCTCTTGGTAGAAGAACTATTAATCATTTGAAAAGATAATAGCAATCATCCTGATGTAAGGAACACCAGAGGACAAAATAACCATTATTATTAGGAATTTGAAGATGTCTAGGGACCAGAGGTTAAACAAAGTTGAATCTGAAACACCATACATTTTATACTGGCTCATGTTGTAACTGTTCTCACCAAATATTATTCCTGACACTCGTATTCCTTCTGTTCTTCCTCTTTTCAAATGTACTCTGCATTTGGAAAAATTAAATCTACTCTGTAGATTTTCTGTGAGTGGGTTTTTGTTTGGTGTTGTGAGCTAAAGGTCTTCTCACAGGGCATTCTTCTAAGTAAATATATAGAAATTGTATTCATACAGTCTATTTTTAGCACATTTTGAAAATACAAAGAAGAGGTTAGATAGATAATCTAAAATTAAAGGAAGCTTCAAAAGCTAATTTAGAAATGTGAGAGAGAATATTAAAAGGGTTGGAAGGAAAAAGTAAAAAGGAATGACATGTAGATCTGCAAAGTAAATAAGTAAAACTGAGGGAGATTCATGAAATGGATTCATATATTACGTTTGAAGAATGAGAACCAAGTATTTTTCCAGGTGTCAAAATGAAGTGGTGGTGAAAAATGCTTTGGAATCATGGAAGAATTTAACAAGTGTCGGCTGTGCTTCTTCCCAGGGAGGATAGACACGTTATCTCCTTCTAACAAAATAATGCACAATTTTGACGGTAAACAGTGAACCCTTATCTCACAGGATTTCAGCAGGTCAGGAGTCCGAAAGCAGCTTACCTGGAGGGACCTGGCTAAGATCCTGTCACATGGGGTTGCCATCTCATGAAAGCGTGACAGATGCTTGCGATATCCGCTTCCAAATCGGCTCACGCACGTGCCTAACGAATCACACCTTGGCGGTTGGCGAGAGGCCTGCGGGTCCCTACCAGGTGGAACTCTCATGGGCCTTTGAGTGTCCTCATGATGTGCGTGGCAGGTGGCTCTCTCCAGGGATGGTTTTGTCCTCCAGGAAACATTTGGCAGCGTCTGGAGACAGTTTTGCTTGCTACAGCCAGAGCAGGAGTTCCACAAGCATCTAGAGCTAGAGGTGAGGAATGCTGCTAGACATCCCTCAGGGCCCAGGACAGTCATTCACAACAAAGAATTATTCAGCCAAAATGCCAGTGGTGCTAAGATTGAGGAAACCATACCCCAGAGCGACTGATCCAAAAAAGAGGGAGGTGGAGGCTCCAATGTCTTTTATGACCTAGCACCAGGAGTCAAACTGTCCTTGCTGCAGTAGCTTCTTGGTAATGTAGGTCAGTCCTAGTTCTTTGGGAGGTGTGGCAGGGAGGTGGGGGGATGGGAAGGGGCAGAGATACTCAGGGGCATAAATGCCAGGAGGCAAGAATTATTGGTGGGCCATCTTGGAGGCCGGCTACCCCAGAAGAACGTTCTGTGTAGAAAGGATGGCATCATTTGGCTTAGGTGTTTCAAAGAAATTTTTAATGAAAAAAAAAGGATGTGAAATATTATTGATATTCCACAAGCCACGCTCTCTGTTCTTTGCTCTGTTTGTGTTCAACTCTGTATGTGTGCGTTTGTGGATATAATTGACATTTTAGAGGCATTAAATCACCAAAAGCAAAAAACAAGGGAAATACTCGACTAAAATGTTAAGGGGGAAGGAGCAGGGAGCATGTTAAATTAAATGATAAAGACAGTGTGAATACCTGTAATTAAAGGCCAACAATTCAAATGTAAAAACAATATGAAATTATCACAATGAAGCAAACGTCCCCCAACTACACTGCTAGCACCCTCTTTGAAAAGAAGCAAGCTAAATGAGAAGCTGAATACATTACCCTCAGTTGCATAACTTAAGACTTGCATTTAAATGGCAATCCTGTCTAATGGTAGCAGGAGCACCGCCAAAGCATACCTATCAAAGAATTCCCAGAGCTCTATCATGGTTAACAAGGCATCTTGCAATTTGTAAGAGCAAAAGCAAACATTTGTTCATGAAAGGGGCCTCAGGACCATGTGTTCTTTATGACAGACTTGATTTTTGAGGCACCAAGAACCTACTAATAAAGTACAGAGTGGGAGTAGCCCCATGAGTAGGATCTCTGATTCTTCGGGGGCTAGGAAAATCATTTAAGATGTTTGGTTAGTTTTTTTTTTTTTTTTTCTTTTATTACTTTGACTCTTGTGCATACGCGCAAACCTTTTCTGCTCTAAATTCATGAAGGAAAGGTCAGGGACTTTTGATCTCCAAAAAGATTGTTTTGTTTTGTTTTAGTTTGGTGTTGTTTTTCTCTCTAGTCAGTCTCTACTGAACTGTAGAAAGAAATGCCTTATTTGAGGGGAAAAGGTGAAAGAGTGTTCCCGCAGTCAACAGTAGGAATAGACAATGCATGCAAAGTCAAGTTAGAGAAAAGAGGTGCAGACACAATGCACATTATCTAACTCACCCTGCAGTCCACTTCCCCGGTAAATACGGTTATTTCATCAGAGAGGATAAGAGCCACCAGCTGATTAATTTTGCAGCATGTTTTATGAATCCTTTACTCTTCCCCATATGTTATTATTGCTACTTACTTCACATGAGTATTTGTGATAAAATATGGGACAATCAGTTTTCAAATTGTGCAGAGGAAGTAGCCTGAAATTCCTTATTTTTAATTCAATCATTGTATGGCTATTTAGGAATCAAATCATATTTATAAATGAAAGAATATATTTAAATACATAGACAAACTGTCCTTAAATCATTCAGTTTAAAGAAAACACAATGCCACATACGTCTTCACTGCAGGCTTAAATACAAAATAAATACATTCTTTGCTCCTTTATTACTGTACCACGCAAAACCAAAGCCTCAAAGCCACAGGCCTCGATGTCAGGTGACTTGCATTTTTCTAAATGCCCAACATATAATAGCAAGTAATAAATAGTTGAAATTTCATTCAATAAAGAATGAATGAATGAATGAAGGAATGGACAATTGCATAAATATATATGTTCTTGCCCGTTGCCTTTAGAATGCTTTAAATTTGTTAACTACCAAATAAAGATTTGATTTTGAATAATGACTTAAGGTAACTATTTAAAGAAAAATTTTGATAATGAGAATGATTAAAGATATAAATAAAGGTGTAATTTTTATTCACGAGTATACGGAGGATATAATCATCTGCTCATCCTTGGTGGTTCACCTTGTAGTCCAAGGTCCTGCATGTGGATGTATTCTCTGTTGTGAAGGATAAGGAGACAGAGAGAAAGGAGTAGATTTCCTTAAGATGCTGGTATCCCTATTTTCTAGTTCTCTATTGAAATTCCTTAGCCAAAAAAAAAAAAATATAAAAAAATATATATATATATATGTATAAATACACACACACACACACACACACACACACACACACATATAAAGAAAGGCTAAGGAGCGGGGAGAGAGAACTAAACCTCCAGGATTCTGGAGAATGATTTTTCTTTGATAAATTGTTTGATTTCTATGAGCGATTTGGTCTTTGCACATTAAAAATTAAGAATATTATACAATTATGTTAGACTAACATGTTTTTCCTGGAATAAACCTATTATTTGAAAATCATCTAAGTAAAATATATTTTAAATTTATATGGTTATTTTATAGTTTTTGTTAAGTTTATGTGGAATAACTCTGTATTTGTGATGACAGCTGTATTTTTCCAGTGCATCTAAGTCTATATGTTTATGTCAAATAATTTTCTTCATCCAAATTTAGTATTTATCTGTGTGGGGTATTTCTTTTCATTGGCTAGGACACAAATTCATTACACCTCCACAATATTTCTATTACCATGACCACAAGTTGATGTTAAGTGAAATGTTTGCTTTTAGACAAGTTGTAGTAACTAGAAGTAAGTGGAACATGCCTGAAACTGTATGTTTGTTTAGATGATACTTGTTTTGCATTCTATCCCAGACAACTAAGATTAGACAAGACTTTATTAGGAGAAGTTATGATCATAAGTAGGTTTCTAAAACTTGTGTGCATATATATATGATATGTATCATATGTATATATGAAATATTATTCTCTTACACATTATTATACAAATTATTGTATTTTCTGACATACTGTACACAGACTCTTGGTATTTCTCTCAAAAAAATAACCCAATTTAATAGCTCTTTAGCACTTCCAAAGGACCTTTCTGATGCTATATAGTATAGAGAACAGAGAAGCACACACACAAAAAAAGATCTCCAAAATAAATCAACATTTGTGCCTTAATTTTTAAGCTAGTATATAAATAGTAAATGTGTGTATTACTTCATTTTATTGAACGTGTATTGCCCTTTATGTGGCTTTTTTATGTGAAAAATTATATGGTTAAGTCTGAACTTCAGAAATTCCATTGCATCAATGTCTTTTACAATTTAAGATTAAATTTGTCATATAACTAAAAAGAATATCGTATGTTGGGTCCAACAACCTGAGTTTCTTTAGAACTTTGTGAATTTTAGTTGCCCTCCTGAGATTATTAATTATTCCATAGAATTGAAGATTAAATAAATGATTTGAAATATTATAATGAATTCTATAAATATAAGTAATAGCCTATTAGTTAAAACTTAAATAATTAAGTTTAAGTGTAAATGTTGACCTTGTGTTTATACTAGGTTAGCAGATCAAGTTTGGAACTATTCAACGGATACATAAGATTCTTCTTAACTATTGCTTTGTGTATACATTAATTATGAAATAAGCTATTTTCAAAATTTTCAAATTACATCATCCTTTAACGATTGGACAAGTAATTAAAAAGAAATCACTTTCTTTATTGCTTTATGGTGTACTTCAGAGAAATGCTATTTTTCCAGTGTTTTCTTGACCTTAAAAATTACTTATTTTTTTATGTAAAATTATTTACTTACAATTTTAAAATGCCTGCTTTATTTGTAAGAGTAGGGTTTAATCTTACTAAGCTTTCAAATTTCTCCTAAATAAGTTCTTAAACATCTTTAGGGAAAAAAACCTTACCTTGGCATTTATTACACGTATTTATAATTATGAGAATGCAGGTCATAAATAAATAGCCCGCTTTCATTTTATAGTTAGGGTTTTAAGTTATTCACCTAGTCTAATGAAAAATAATTAATAGAAAATGGGAAAACTACTGTAATTTTTATATTCTTGATGAATAATAGGTATTTGGTATAGTAGCTCAGTAGTAAATTATTAGAAGAACCAAATTGTGAAATAATATCATATAATGGGTCAAAATTATTTATATAGTTACCACTATAAGGATCAAGCATGTGGGTTCTTATTAATATACTATTAGCCTGCTCACACAATGAAAGGGAACGAAAGGGCAATTTTGAATGACATTTCTATCAACTTGGGAACTGTCAACCTCTATTATGTCCTTGGGGCTTTGCACTTTTTGGCTTTCAGACATCTGTGCTGCCTTGAATGGAGGAGAATATTAAGAGTTCCAGTGGGTCTCTTGCTGTAATAAATGCTTTGGGTAGGGTAGTCATTTTTCAGTACGTGCATGTAATAGTTCTTAGTGCTTAAAGCTAAGCACATGACATTTCATATGCTTCATGTCCCATCAGCACCTACATCTGCATCATCTTCGTCAACACCATTATTCCCCCTACACATACACACTCACGCTCTATTTCCTCTGCACTCATAAATCTCTTCTCTTGCAACTCTGGGAATATATTCCTTTCTTTCTTTTCTGCACAGTCAAGTGAAACAACCACCTTAATTTCTCCAAGTCTCCCCTCAAAACTTTGACAAGAGTTGTCAAATACACACCAACGAAGTTTTCAGGCTGTTGTGATAAAAGCTGGTAGTTTCATACAGGAAGTGTAGTAAGCAGGTACAACTGATGGAGGAAGAAGGGTCTAGAATATTTACGGCTACATAATAAACAGTCAGTAAAACTCGTATCTGACTGGCTATTTAGGCTGAATTAACAAGAAGAAAATCTAGAACCTCATCTTTAGTAGCCTACCGAATGTCAGTAGCATTTAGTTTATTATGCAGATGCATGCTTTCGTTTGTTATTATTAGCATACATTACACTTTGATAAATTTTAAAGATTGAGATAACATTATGCTTTTTTTTTTTTTTTAAGATTTATGTATTTGAGAGAGAGGGAGAGAGAGAGAGCTAACAGGTGAGCAGGAGCCGGGGAGGTCCAGAAAGAGAGACAGAAGGAGAGAAGGAGATGCTGAGCTGAATGGGACATAGGTCTCGGTCTCACGATCCATGAAATCATGACCAGAACCGAAATCAAGAGTCGGATGCTTAACCAACTGTACCACCCAGGCGCCCCAACATTATGTATTTTTTAATGCTACTTCCTTACATTGAGGAAGCTTTTTTTTTTTTTTTTAAGGTTTTGAAGCTTAATCATTTGTTAAAAGAATTTTCTCACTTTATATTGTGTATGGTGGTGGTTCTCAAATGTTAGTCTGCATCAGAATCTCCTGGGAATGCTTTTTAAAATGGATTGCTAGAACCCACCTCCAAAGTTTCTAAAATAGTGAATTTGCTTTTCTAATAAGTTCCCAGGTGGTGCTGATGGTTCTGATCCAAAGATCGAATTTGCGAATTACCCATCCGTATTGTGGTATAAAGGGGAAAAGGGCACAATACTTGTGGGTTTCTGACATATAAGGATTATGGCTCACCAGCTCAACCAAATTATTCTAGGGAATAATTTTGCCCCTGCAGTTTTTAAAATGCTAAATTAAACTTTTCTTACATAGTGAACCAGTCATGGAATTAGCTTACCTTCCTTTCTTCCAAGACTATGAATCCATATAAATTTGGTATGATGGTTATCAACTTACTAGACATCTAATGCGATTCCAGATTACCATTTGAATTCTCGTAGATTTTCAAATAGCTATTCTTTTTTTTCTGAAACAGAAAACAGAATTTAAAAAAAAATAAAGTGTTAAAGAGTAATTTCTTCTACTTTGTTCATAAGTTTCCTAAGTGCAGCCAACCATGGAATTTAATAACAATAAACCACTTTAAAAATATAAACTTTGAATAGATATCTTATTATACCATTTTACCATTTTTATAAAGTGATTGATTTCAATGGTTTTGGTAGATATATATATAAAATTTTGAACACATTGATATATGTTTCCATGCCATCAAATTACACTATTTGAATCTAAATTGTCCGGCTTTCATCAGGTTATCCACCTACTACTGGCAGATATTTATGCTCTTAACTCATGAAGATAGAACAGTAGCTAAGTGGAAACTATGTTTTTATTCTACAATAATACTTTATAAAATTGTAGATATTTTTAACAATAAGGTTTAACATATGACACGATATTTTAATTTTAGAGCACAAAAAACACATTTCTCAGTTTGTGATGAAAAAAGAGATGTAATGTTAATATTATCTGATTCTAATAAATGATGTGGTAGAAACTTTAAGGATAATTGTATACATAAATTTTATGTATGAAATTACACAAGGGCTAATATAGAAAGTATAAAATAGAATGTAAACTACATCAATTTGACCTATTCAGGTATTGAACAATTGGAACTCACCATATGTGCTGATTAACCACAGAAAGATCATCACACCACAATGTATTGATTGTGGTATACATTGCGGAAAATCTGGAAAACAAATCTAGATTTGAAAACAAAATGCTAAGTATTTAGAACAGTGTCGCATATAAATAAATAGTACATATTGGTATAATGTCTATTATGTTTATTTTTACTTTTAGATCAAGTCCAAAACTGTGTCTGTGAAACCTAGGAGAAAGATTATTTTCTGAGAAAGTTAGAAAGTTTCCTTCTTTTTTTTTTGTATTTAATCTGGAGATAAGTTCTGATCAGAGGTGCACACCATTTAATTCCTCCATCATGGATGTTCCAGGTACTCTGGCTAAGCACCGGGATACAAAGGTGCTTGGGACTCAACCCCTGTTCTTCGGAGGTTGAACAAAGGCTACCTACATCATAATTTCATATGAATTATGTAATGGTCTCTCAATAGAACTGAATAGCACAAGGAATAGCTTAAGATATTTCTTAGACATGACATCAGTTATATACTTTCTGGATAGTTGAGTGCACGTGTACTTTCTCTTATACTAAAGGTTTTTCATAATATGTAGTTAAAAGTGACATTGTTGACAGCTAACCAACACTGTAATGTATAGGTTGAATGTTAAGATCGCTGATTGGTAGAGTAATTTGATGGGAAATGACAGGCTATATACCTGTGTTTTTCTAGGCATTTTTGATCAGCCTTGCCTTATCACAGCTCATGTTCTAATGATCACATTGCAGGATGAAGTGGCACAGCCACTGAACCTATCAGCTAAACCCAAGACCTCTGATGGCAAATCACCCACATCACCCACCTCTCCCCATATGCCAGCTCTGAGAATAAACAGTGGGGCAGGCCCCCTCAAAGCCTCTGTCCCAGCAGCATTAGCTAGTCCTTCAGCCAGAGTTAGCACAATAGGTAAGTTCTGTTTCTTTTGTTCTTGCTGATTTTCTGTTTATGGCAATTGAATGAAATCATCTTTTAACGGCAAATCACGCATACCCTGTGCATGGTTTTAGTTCCATAGGAGAGTTTCAATTTGATGAACTGCATAGGTGTGTTTTAAACATGCAAATGAAATTTATAACTGAAGTCCAAGTTACAGTGTCCTCCTGAAAAGCTAATTGAACCGGTTATGTTTGTTGATATGACAGATGTTCTTAAGTTTATAAAAAAGAGGCCTAAATGACTTAATCACAGAGAGCAATGTTTCCAGAATGTTGTTGTTAGGTGACTTGCTTTTTCCATTACTGAAATATATTTCCATTTTTTTTGTGATGTGTACAAACTGTACATATGATAAAATACATTCTACTTCGATCAATAGTCACCTGCTAGGATATGAAGTTTGTTCAGTTCTATACTGCTTGAGATTTACTTGAATACACCAAAGTATTATAAAAATTACATAGCTTCGTTTCTCCATAATTGTCATTTTGGTAAAGTAAACACTAGAAAATGCTTCTATAAGCTAATTTTTAAAAAATTCCAATAATCTTTACTTCAGTAACACATAAATTAGACTGTGAACACTGACTTCAATCTACCTTTATTGATGTTTATCATTTGCATAGAGTTATAAGGAAGCTAGCACAGACAGGCCCTTCAAGGAGCTCAGGATTTAGTTAGGGGAAAAGTCATCCCTCTTATAGTGCTAGTCAGTCGTAGTAAGTGCCATTTCAGAGCATAGATACAACCTTGTAATCAAAAAGAAAAGTGTTGGATTCTATTTGGGAAGGATTAAGGAAAGTTAAGTTGGGGATAACCTAATTCAAGTGGAATCTTGAGGAAGAGAGACAGTCCTAGGCATTTAGCCTTTAAGAAAAAACCCAGAGTAAAATAGCATATTTTTGAGAAATGCACTGATTTGGCTAGAATATAGAATGAATGTGTAGTGAAAAGTGATCAGGGCTAAAACTGAAAGGAGCAGATGGAATCTGACTGAATGCTATCCTAAGAAATTTTGACTTTTTCTCCAGACAGCAATCTGATCAGAACTTTAAGAAAGAAGAGTATTGGCAACAGGAAGAGATAGGAATCAGGGAAACCATTGTTTTAGTGTAGGACAAGAGTTAGTTACATGAAGTAGAAATAAGCAATGATAAAGCAAAGGAAGGAATAGATTGAAGAGATATTATTAGTAAAGAAAACTTAATATAACCTATCCTCAATAGAGTCTACCTGGTGTAGTTCAAGTTGGACACAGAGGATTATAGGATTTTGAATTCGTAAAATAAGAAGGATAATTCCTCCCTTAACTGTGAAAAAGAAGACCAGAGTGGAAGCAGATTTGGAAGACATAGATATAAAAATGTAGTAAGCATTGAAACACAAGGAGCCATTTAGGTAGAGATCCTCAGGAGGAAACTATAAACATAAGTCTGATATGTAAAATGGTGTTAGCATTTTAGATATAGAATTACATATGATATAAGGGGATTAAGAGTACACTTGTCACCATGAGCACAGAGTCCTGTATAGAATTATTAAAGGACTGTATTGAAATTAAGTATAGAATTATTAAATCACCATATTGAAACTAATATGATACTGTGTGTTAGCTATACTACTATTAAAAGAATTAAGAAAATGAAAAGATATATACACCTCTAAAAAAAAATGAAGTTCAGCGAAAAAGAGTGTGCATAGTAAGAAGAGAAGCAGGATAAAGAATCACAAGTATCACCTACTGTATTAGTTATCTTTTACTACATAGCAAATTAACCTAATACTCGAGAGCTTAAGATAACCAACATTCATTATCTCACCAGGTTCTAAGGGTCAGAATTTGGAAGCAGCTTTGCTGGGTAGTTCTGGCTTAAGGCCTCATGGTTACAATCAATGTGTTAGGCACGGCCATAGTCCTCTATGGACTTTTACCAGGGATAGATGCTCCTTGTTCAAGATGTCTCACTCACATGGTTGTTGGCTAGAGGGTCAATTCCTTCCCTTGTGAGTCTTTCCATAGCGCTGCTCCTTGCATGGAAACTAACTTTCCCAAGAGTGGGTGCTCCAAGAGGAGAGAACAAAGAGACAGCCACAGTGCCCTTTATGACCTAGTCTTGAAAGTCTACCTTTATTCTCTTCATTGTAAGAGAATCACAAGGGCAGCCCAACTCAAGGCAAGGGGAATATCAAAGTATCATTGGGCACATTTTAAAACTAGCACACTTTTTTAGGGGGGAAACTGATAAAGAGCAAGCGACTGTGTTAGAATAAGAATGAAGATAGGACACTGTCATGCTAGCCTAGGAAAAATAAAAGTTTCAAAAAATCACAAGGTTATTTAATGATGTCCCATTTGGCAGAAAAGTTAAAAAATGAAAAAGAAAAACCTTATGATTTAGCTGGCGCTCATGGAGATGTAAACTCTGATAGAGAAGTTTTAGGAGAATGCCTTAACAGAATTTCAATCCCAATGATTTCAAGACTGTGAGGAGAGAAAATGCAGCTGATCTATAGACCAGTCTTTTTGTAAGCTTGGTGTTGAGAAGTGATTATTTTAAAAGGACTACATAGAAACAGGTTTTAAAATAGGGCAATCATTCATATATATACATATGTGTGTGTGTGTATATATATATGTATATATATATATATATATATATAGTCAAGGGGAAGAAGAGTCAGAGACAGATAAAGATACGGAAGAGAGCATGGATGAAAATGGAACAAGACAAGAGATCATGAGAAAGGATTAACCTTGGAAGGGACAAAGCCCCTCTCTTTTCTGAGACTGAATAAAACAAAGGGAAAAAAGGGGTAAAGTTACAGAGAAATTGTGGGATGGATTAAAAAAAAAGCTGAAGGAATGTATTTCAAATGCTTCAATCTCCACAGAGCAGAATTTCGTATTATTTGCCAAGAAGAAGCCAGTCTGGGGCAGTGGGACAGCAGTGAGAGCAGACACTGGGAAACTTAAGTTTTGAGAAGTTTGAAAAAGGTTGGGGTACACGTCCATTTTTTATCATTATGCACCACTCTGTTACAGCCTAACTCAGTTACTCCCCTCCACATCCTAAATGGACTCCAAGATAAGACTTGTTTTTATGTCCTAAGTATGTAAAAGAAAAAATATTTTATTTGGCAAGAATGATTCACTTCCATAATAGAAATGAAGGCTCATAAATATCACAGTGCTGGTCTATGAACTACTTTTGTAATGTCACCAGAACCAGAATATTTAACATTTAACTGATAGATTTGCATTTTATCGTATGAGGATTTTTTACTTCAGCATTCCAGGAATTAAGTATGACAAAATATTTTCAAAAGGCAAGAATGTATGAATGTATTTAATGACATTTATCATCTGACTTTCTCCACTACTAAAACTTCCCTTAGTTTTTTTTTTTTTTTCCCCTGAAAAATCCCTTCACCACATACACATCCACACATCCCTCATAGTTTCCAAGGATTTGAGGCTGCTACAATTTACTTTTCTCTTTTCAGCAAATGCAGATGTTGAAAGCTGAAACTGTAATGAGTAATAATGTAGCTGGATAAAAGCTGTGCACATTAATGGTGTTGTAAAGGTCACCCCTGAAAGAAGAATTAATGTGTTATGCCATTAATAAACCAAGGAAAACTGTGAACAAAAAGATAACTTAAGTTATCATTAATGACATGGGCTCTTTGCTATATATCTATTAGCTACAAATATAGAAAGTGAGTTTTTGAGGTGGGTGACCAGTATTACACTGTATTCTGTAAGAATGCCTTTGATATGGTATGCAAAAGATAGGTTGCTCCAAAAGAAAGGGAATCCTTAAAAGGTATGAATAGTTCAGAAGAATGATGGATAAGTTTAGAATCTTCTGACCGAATGTTTTCTTTTATCGGCCTTTTTCACCTCTACTGTACAAATGTATATTACTTCTGACATTTGTCGAGGCATTTTTAATCTCTCTCTCACTAAGCTAATTTTAGAATCATAGACCCTAAACTAGATAGAGCAGATATTCATATCATCCAGTCAAAACTTGTTATTTTACAGATAAGGAACCAGGGCCTAAGGAGGCTTAGTGCTTACCCAGGGATTCTAAGTAAGTTCCTGTCACAGGGTAGACAGTTCTGTGACTCTGTGTTTATTTCCTCTGTTTCAATTTCAAGGAAATGACTATGCATGAAGACCTAGTAACTTGCCCAAACTCAAAGCCAGTGGAGGTTGAGGCCAGAGGATTCATGGTCTCTGGTTGGCATACTCCCTTTTCAGTTGTTGCTTGTTGATTGGTGGGCTTTCCACGGTAGATGGTCTTCTCAGTCATTTATCTAGCCTTTCACTCATTCATTGAATAAATGGGTATTAAAGGTCTTCTCTACGCCATACATTTTGCAGAATGGTGAGCAGATGGAAGTTTGGAGGATGAGCAGATGAAAGTCTTGGACAGAGGCTTTAGCTAGCCTCCAGGCTTGTTCTATTAAGTCTTTGGAAGATACTAGAATGTATTATCCTTTGCCCTTTATTCTTCAGAGGCATTAATGCATGAAAAGTAAAACTTTACTCAGCAAATGTAGTAGACTCACGTTGATTCAATAGAATGAGAGAAAATATTTTCCAGTTCATTGATTTGGTACTTTATTTCTACAACTTGCTAATTTAAAATACAATGGCATGAAGGAGGATATCGCCTTGATGTTTCATTAGTTTACAATTTTAATCAGAAAAACTTCTATCAAGGTAGGTGATTGAACAAAAATACTGTAGTAGTTTAATAGGAAGCCAGTGGATTGTCAGGAAGTTGAGGGTGTTATTCAACATCTGGCAATTAACATTTGCATAGTGCTTTACAATTTACAAATTGCTTTCACATTTATAATCTAATTAATTCTTGTGAGTTTTCACAGATGAAGAAATGCATATTGTATCAGGGTGCCAAAAATTTGATGATCATAAGTGACCTCAACAATAGAAAAAAATCAGTATTTGTTGAAAATAACTTGAAACACGTGCCCTTACTTTTACTTCTAGCTGAAAAGCCCTACGTAAAATAAATATGTAGTAAATAAGAATCTGTATTGCCTTCACAGCATCTGTTAAATCCATGAGTTCAGGAAATCTGTGTCATTATGGTACAAGCTTCCATCGATGTGATGACATAGATAATCAACTTGGAATTGTAAAGTAGACCTTTTCAACTTGGAAACATGCATTTATTCCTTCAACAGACCCTGCCATGGGCCAAAGGAATAAAAGATTGAAAATTTTAAAATACCCTCAAGTAATTCAAAGACTGGTGTGAAACACAAACTTAGACAAATGGAAGACAATGTGACAGTAAAAGTATATATAAGGTTTTGAAGGAGCATAGAGTTGAGATGTTCGAATGGTTGCCAAGGAACATGCCTGGGGTATATCAGGGAAGTCATTATAGAAGGAGTGACAGTTGAATAAAGTCCCAAACACGCTAGAAAGAAAGAGTATTTCAGTAACAAAGAAAAGCTTGGGGGACAGAGGTGGGGGTGGGAGGACGCAGGCCAGTGCTTGGAATAGGAAATAGTTTTGCGCAGCTTAAACACAGACCTCTGGAGAGACTAGCAGGAAGTGACGTGGGAAAGATAAGCAGAATCGATATCACGAAGAGACTTTTAAGCCTTTGTAAAGTGTTTGGAATTTATCCCAGAATGACATTTTTGGGGGAACATTACAGGGTTTCTTGTTCCAGGATATCTGGGAAAAGCTGCATACTTTTGTTATCTCTTGAAGATTCACAGTGCACATTAACATTATCAAGATCTTAGGAATTTATGCAATGAAGAAACCTTTTTCACTTTAATTTAGTATTTCCCACACTTATTTGAACATGGAATTATTTTTCACAGAATATTATATTTCATCATCTTATGAAATTCTCCTTTAAGCAGTAAGGTATGGGGAGATGGGGATTTAATAATGTAGAGTGGCACGATCCAAATTACTTTTGGGGAGATATTTTGGAATGCTTTACCTGGTGATCAGTAAAGGAGACAGATTAACAAGGAGTGTAAGCCTAAAGATAGGGAAACCAGTTAAGAGGTTAGGACATTGGCCCAGGTGAGATAGGAGGGGCCTTTAGTGAAAGTGGGGACCATGAGGCTGAAGAAGAACACATTTGAAAGCTGAGGAGGAAACAGGACTGTCCCAGCTTGGTTGCCTGTTACATGTATGGGGTAAAGGGGATCTCTTAGATGACATGGGCCATTGGAAAGGGATATGGAATATAAGAAGAACAGTCTAAGGCAGTTGGGAAGATGATGAATACCGTGCTAGACAGGCTGCATCTCAGATACTCATGAGACATTCAAGTATAGAAGCTTGATAGACAGATATGTGTATATAAAAATCAGGAGGGATTTGAGGCAGGAAGCAGATATTTTATAGTACCTGGGATCACCCCTTGACTCTTCGAGCATGCTTAGACCAATTGTGGTATTTGGTTTCTAAGGCTACTGCAACAAATTACTATAAACTGGGTCACTTAAACTTGAAATTGATTGTCCCACTATTTGGAGGCTAGAAATCCAAAGTGAAGGTGTCAGCAGGGTTAGTTCCTTCTGGAAGTTCTGAGGGAGAATCTAATCTGTTCATGCCTCTCACCTTGTTCCATGTGGCTACTGGTAGTCCTTGGTGTTCCTGGCTTATGACAATACTTAGGTCCAGTCTCTGCATCCATATTCACATGGACTTCTCCCCTGGGTCTCTGCGTCAAATCTCTCTCTCCTTTCTAAGAACACCAGTTATTGCATGTAAGGCCTACCTGAAATCCAGGGTGATCTCATTACAAGCTCTATTTCCAAATAAGGTCACATTTACAGATACCAGGTTTAGGCCACAGACATATCTTTTTGAAAGACACAATTCAACCCAGAACAAAACCCAGTACAAGTGGTTTCCTGTTTTTCCTTTTTTTTTTTTTTTAAGATTTTATTTATTTGGCAGAGAGAGATCACAAGTAGGCAGGCAGAGAGAGAGGGGGAAGCAGGGTCCCTGCTGAGCAGAGAGCCCCGATATGGGGCTTGATCCCAGGACCCTGAGATCATGACTTGAGCGGAAGGCAGAGACTTAACCCACTGAGCCACCCAGGCGCCCCTCCTTCTGTTTTTTAACAGTTTCTTTTCCATGTGGAGCAGCTAGAACTCTTTCTGTTTCGATTTTATCCTAAGACTGCTCATGAGTTTCCTAAGCTGACAATGGACTTTAATAACAATAAACCACTTAAAAAATATAAACTTCAAATAGATGTCCTCTTATACCACTGTAATGGAACAAATATAAGGTCGATGGAAGAGTTAAATGAAATAACACAGGTTATCTCCAGGTTGTCCTTTTTTTTTTTCTGCCCCTGAAAATATTTTTATATTTTAGTTTTGAGAATTTTGTTGGTAGTGATTAAAAAGAAACACTAAAGCATAAAAAGTGAAACTGTAGTGAATTTAACAAAGTTACAGAATCGTGCAGATTTCTTATACTAACGATCCCAATTCTACATTTCCCAAATTTCATTTGAGGTGCTAACTGGAAGCAATATTGACCATTGCCTTCCCACTTCCCTCCTTAGACTGAGGTTCACCAGACCTCTCCTAAGCACATACCCACCTTCTGATCCTATTTTATGATGCAGTCGGTGCCTAAATATATAATTCAGGTTGAATTAAATCTATCAAGGAATCATAGGGGTGGGGTTGTGTGGCATGGCTCTCTTTCCTTGAACCTCCATACCAACAAGAAATGATATCCCTTCACAGATTTGTCATTATGGTCAAAGCCATACAATAAGACTGCTGAGGGTGAACATATAGAAAAAACAAAAGAGAAAGGAAAAGAAAGGCATTAACATTTTCTACTGCTTCCTCAGGTACCCAGTGTTATCTACTCCTTCACAAGATGTTCTATTTTGTTTTTGTTTAATTCTTCCATCAACCTGACATTCATTTTGCAGTTGATAGGAATGGAAACCCAGTGACATTGTTATAATTTGGCAAATATCACACTTCCCAAGAAACAGAAACCCAGACCCATCTGTATCCAATGCCTAAACCCTATCTATTTCACTATGCCATTTTGTAAATAAACTGACAATGAATAACTTTCATGGGCCATTTATTATGCAAGACTATATTAACTCATTTATGTTACCTAGTGAATGTTATCTCCATTTAATCAATAAGATAATTGAGATTTTAAAAGGTAACACCACATGTACAATTTATAGAGCTTCTAAGTGGCAAAGTTATGATTTTAATTCAGGTTTTCCAAATCCAAAATGCCCAGTTTTTCTAAAGATTGTAACCATGGATCAAATCTAAGGAGGAGATGAGGAACAGATCCCAGACAAGGTTATGGGTATGGAGGAGGCAGAGAGGAAAGGGGATCACATGTTGTGATGATAAACGAAGAAGAAAGGAGTTTCTATAGCAAGGGAATTGTCAGTGAGGTCATTGGGCAAGCCAAGGCAAGTGTCCCTTGGAATAGGCAATTTAAAAGTGCAAGGGCAGCAGAAACAAGATTGTAGCAGAAATGGAAGAGTGAGGAAGGAATGGGAGAGTATGATGAGAATCTTAGAAGGTAAAGAGAGACAGTTGGAAAGAGAAGGCCACCCAGAGTTGAAAGAGAAACTTCATTTGCTCGTCTCAGGTGGAGAAACTTAAGTACTTACAAATTGAAGTTGTTGAAATGGTGGAGAGGTTCAGAGTTAATGACATAAATGGGAAAGAGAATGACCAGTGGAGAGGTACAGAAATCTAGAGCACAATTTGAGGGGATTTGCCTTGAATCAAAGCAGGGGCACCATTTTCACTGAAGCAGGAAGAGACAATGGGCAGAACTGGAGACAGATTTGAAGCTAGCATGGGGTAGGAGTTGGGGTGGGGGTGGGGCAGGAAAGGAAGGTGAGAGCTCAGCCTTATTGGTCTCTCCAAAATCGGAGTTGAAGTCATTTGGGTGGAGAGAGGGAATCAGCAAAACTGGTAATTTAGTGACTATGATGAGAACAAAATGGAAAGAACCAGCGCACAATCCTGTCATGATTCAACTCTGTAATATATAAATGGCCTTCAGATTTAACACAGCAGATACAAATGTTAGATTTCATAGAGCATTTTAACTAAAATTCAAGAGTCTGTAAAAGCAAGGTCTATTTTAAAGTGGACGCCTATTTCCACCTGCATAGGAGCACACACCTAGGACTGGAAATAGACATTACAGAACATTTGTCTGTCAGTTTTTCACCCCCATATAATTTGCATCCCTTTTGCATCTATATTAATCATTTTTCCTGCACAATGTTATCTTGGCAGCACCTAAAAACATAAAGAATTCATACTTTTATTCAGCGCCGTGTGCCAAACCATTTCAAAATGTATTTGTGCTCTGGAGAAGCTAAATAGACTGCAAAAATGCATGATGCCAGGTTGTACATAAACAGGGGTTAGAGCATAGGAAAAATCAGACTGATCCTCTTAAGATCTTTTAGTAAATGAACACGTCCTGAGACCATCACTGTCCTATACGAGCTGTATTTCTTTCTAGAGTGGTAGTGTACATGAACAGATTCAGCTCAGGAATAATATATTAAGAAGGTTGTTCAGGAGAACAGAGAGAGGATGCTAAGGATAATATACGGTTAAAAACAACCATAATTTAAAGTAAACGTTAACCCTAAAGGCTTGACCTAGGTCTAAATAGTCGTTCACGATTCGTACTGTATTTATAATGAGCAAGGATGTTTTGTTCTTTGAGTACATTCCA
The DNA here is from genome assembly GCF_002288905.1 of Enhydra lutris kenyoni. NCBI lineage: Eukaryota > Metazoa > Chordata > Mammalia > Carnivora > Mustelidae > Enhydra > Enhydra lutris. The sequence goes on along the minus strand of NW_019154156.1, from coordinate 1,296,311 downwards.
ATGAATTTAGCTCTGAAATGCAAAACCTATAGTCGCTCTCAAGGCTCCTCGCGCTGTCGCCTACACTGGAACTTATCTTTCTGCCTCAAGGAGATCAGAGGATGAAGTCTAGTCTGTGCATATCGGGAGAGGGAGGGGACCGTGGATCATTTTGAAACCCTCCAGCACTGAAGCACTGTACTAATCTGACACCAGCTTCTTCAATAGAAATATTTAAGCAGCAAGAAAGTATTCTATGTTTTTTGGCAAACAACAGATCAGATAGAAGAGTCTAGCAATACGGCGAGGACGTGTAATCTGACATGATTAGACAAGGCTCTTTAGTACCAGAACATTCATAATTGAGACAAAGAAAGAGTATTAATAACACTTTCCTAACACGGCAGTTAGCCATTTTATATTTCCTTTCTTTAATCTTAGTGTTTTTCAACAAATCATGGGATTTAATAGCGTGTTTTGGCAGATTAGAGGATTTATGGCCCAGATGTTTTTTGTTCTAAAAATGGATTAGGGTGTAAAGTTTGCTGGAATCCATGGAACATGTTGAGGCAAGCCGGTCATTTTATGTGTGATTAGTGCCTGCCTTCTGTCTCACAGTCCCTCCATCTGTCACAATTCACCAATGGATCTGGTTAGATTTAGCCTCATGTCACAAACAAGTCCCTTTTCTGGGCAATTTCATATTATAGATTCAGTTTATGCCATTTTATGCCCTAGTTAAAAGATAGGGAGAGTGAAAGATGATATATTAGCTTTCCTTTCAATATTTACAAAACAGTCTTTTCCCATTGGTATTCTACCCTAAAATCGTGCAGACGAACATAATAATGTCCATCAAATAAACAAGTGACCAGTGTTAAAATTAAGTTAAAAATTAGTGTTGCTCCTTACAGCTGTTATTCTTTAAAAGAAATATTTTGACTTTTTTTTTTTTTTTTAACTTTGGATTGTGGAGCTGTGGACGCAAGTTGGTCATGTAACTATCTTATTAAGAGTGTGAATTCAGTGTGACTGTAGTTTTCAGTAGCCACAATTTCTTATCATACAATTCACAGGTGCTTGGTTTCCTTCTGTGCTTGAAATTTGGCCCCTTCACTCTTACAAGTTTGTATCCATAGCAAATCACTGCTACCTGTGGTTTACTTCACCATCAGTGGATTCAGGGTGGGGGTGGGGTGGGGTCGGAGGGAGGGAATGATCTTCTTACACTCAGGCAATAATGACTTATTCCTTCTGTATCTAACAACCCTAATAGCGCTATACACAAACTCGAAGCTGACCTTTCCAGTATGATGAGAATGTCAATAACTAGAGTAATAATCATCAATACCTCTACCCTATGGCAACATTCAAATGAGCCTTACATTAAAAAAAAATAATAAAATCAAAGGTCTTATTTTTGCACTACAGAATACTCAGCGGAAAAAAATTTATTCAAAACTTATATTTTAAACTTCTTTCCAAGCATGTGGAAACAACTGTATTTGCCTTTCATATTACGTTTGCATTGCAGAGGCTTAGCACCACATTCATGTAGGACTGTATCAATCAGGCATTATCGATTACTCATTCATTCGTTTTAGATTAAAGAACCTGAGAAAGTAGTGTATGCCAGACACTAACCATTAACCACCCCCCCCAAAAAAGACGTGATTTTTGTGGTTAAAAGTTAACCTGTCCATGCATTTATACAAAACATAGCCTTTGTTCTGTCACATCTTCAGGTTATTTAAATGACCATGATGCTGTCACCAAGGCAATCCAAGAGGCTCGGCAGATGAAGGAGCAGCTTCGGCGGGAACAACAGGTGCTTGATGGGAAGGTGGCCGTTGTGAATAATTTAGGTCTCAGTAACTGCCGGACAGAAAAGGTTAGTTCATAAAATAATGGACTTCCCAAAATACTTAAATTGCCTAAATGTTTTTTTTTCCTTTGTTTTTTTATCTTCTCACCACCTCAGAAGGAAGGTTTTCCCTCCCTCCTCTCCCCGCTCACCCGGTCAGTACAGATATTTTCATGCCCTTCCTAATCAAAACCATCTGGAAATGAAAGGAGTTATAATTCTCCTCTATCCATCTCCAAACCTTATTGACAATTAATATCCCCCTTTCTGCCATCAGTTTGCATTAAAATGGAATGGCATTTGAAATATCTGAGTCCGAGTGAAAGTTTTGCTTTACAGAGATGCTTAACTTGTATTTGGGGATGAGCTGGATTTGAAAATGCTGAATCTTCTTTAATCAGCATAAGCTTGGATGATACCCATGCTCATAGTCTAAGTAACTAGGATTCCGAGCCTGTCATAATATGTTTCCAATGCAAAGCACTGTCAAGGTTTAGATGACTACACAATTGGAAATTTTGACTTTAATTACCAAACAAAATGTGCTTTTTAAAACTCGGACATGATCATTTTACCAAAGCCCGGTGAAAATGCTGAATTTTGAGATGTAACAATTTCAAACTCTTTTATCTAAGCTACATTGTATTTTACTCAGAAAAATATTGGGCCGTTGCAGAATGCTCGGAGTGATCTTGGTCCTGTTTGGTATTTTTGAATTGAAATTTTAGAATGTGACTGGGTCTTGTTTTCACAATCCCGTAGCTGAAGAGAGATACAGTAAATCAGAGGGAAAAAATGATCAGCTACTTAGCAATGATTTGAAAGTTAACCATCATGGGAAGCTTTCGAGTCAAACAGTAGTGTCCAGAAGGAGCAGATTGCTAATTGGGTAGCTTTCTGGTTTCCCGGGTTTTAGATGGAATTTGATGTGTAGCCTCTAAGAAGCTCACTATCTGCAAGTGGAGGTGCTATCTGTGTGTGATCCCGTCACAGCTCTACTTTTCCTCCGGTCCAAAGGTGGGTCCCAAGGATGGAGAAATGCCTCCAGTTCTGCTCTGTTCCTGGAGGAGAGAGCAGAGCGCGGTTAGGGAGGCATCGCTGGCAGGCACAAGGCAGAAGAAGAGCGATACTGGTGCAGCGAGGAGGGCACAAAATTTCTCTAGCTAAGCACCAGAAGGGAAGGGGAAAAGCAAAGTGACAGCTCTAAGAAGGAATGATAGCAAGCATAAAGGAATTTATATTCAAATATTTAAACATTCTTGAAAGGATGCTTGAACAGAAATTCCTTTTCTCTGCTCCCCATGTAGAAATGAGTTTAACACTCAGCCAGATGCTAATGCAAAGTGACTCAAGCTATTCCTCGCAAGCATAGCTAAATTGCCGTTATTTGTTAAGCGCATTGAATTCAGCTGTGGATACCGCAGTTGGTTGCATTCAGCAAGCATCTGTACCCTTTTTTTTAAATCCTCCAAAGCAGAGACAACTCTACCTATCTCCCCCCTTCTCCTCCCCTGTGCTGGCTGGGAATTGTCAAGTGACAACCGACCAAATCCTTTTGGACAGGAAGCCTTCATCCTGAGTTCTATATACTTGCAAAACAGGCCTTGTGGTTGGATCAGGGAACCCATTAAAAGCACTTTGATGGTATGGAAATTCATCTTCATGAAACTCCTGGGCCCCTAAGCAGCATGCTGTTTAGCTGTGGTTACAGATCACTCATTCAGATCGGAGGGCAGTAATTGTGCTGACGGCTTGTAAGGCAGTGGAAGTACATAAAATAATCCTGGGCCCTCCACCATGGCACTGTGAGTTAATCTTCTCTAATACAGATCAGCTGTTGTCCTAACACATGACTTGGAGCCGGCTCCAGTGACTCTGCGCAGCCCTCTGATTAAGTACTCGGAGTAGAGCCATCTGCATTCACTTTGCTCCCTTGCTATCCATTGTTAGCGGACTTCATTTCCGCTCCTTGTTCCCCCTCCACAATCAGACTCTATTTGACTTCTCTGATTGGCACCTTCTCTATTTGTGTTGCAAGAGGGATAGTTGCCTCTTGTTCAACATGACTGCCTTCAGTTTCCCCTTCTCTTTTCTAGCGTTGTAATTATTTTTGGAGTCATACCTGCCAAAAGCTGTTGGCCAGTTAAGATGTCTCCATTCTTAAGAAGCCTGTCTTCCCCAGATCTCGTCGCCATGCCCTTTCAATGCAGTTGAGTTACATCAACTACAGTCTTATATTTTCATGGGCTTTTCAGTGAAAATCTTAAAATATGGAAGTGAAACAGTTCCGTTATTGTAATAGCATGGCTGACTTCGGGGAAGTGTCAGTGAATCTTTTCAGCAGAAGGACCTGAATGACACCTTGATACCTGACAATGAGAGGGCGTTCTTTGAAGCCCTCTGAGCAGGCATTAACTGTGGTTGCCTTTTCCTGTTGAGCTTGGGTGCCATTTCTATAATATTAATGATTGAATCCACGTGCAACTCATGGATATGAGATAATGTCAAATTTATATCTTTTAATTAACACCTGCTACAAATCAAGGGTGGTAGGATTGTGTACTTGAGCTACTCTATTGAACAAGAAAATATGTCCCCTCCTTCATAAAGTATATGGTTTAAATCAAATTAATACTTTGACTGTTAATGATGGCATCTTTGTGTGAACCTACTGGTAGGAAGTAAATAAAGGCCTCACCCATTTTGCTTAGCCGATGAGATCCTTTCAATACCTGAGCGACCAAGGTACCTGCTTATTCTTCCACATGAAGTGACAGCGCTATGCCTATGTTGTTTTTCTCCTAATACCTACCCTTTTAATATATCTTTATGCCTACATTGTTTTTCTCCTAATACCTACCCATTTAATATATCTTTATAATTGCCCGACTTTACCCATGGCCAGAGCACAGGTAGATCAGTAGTTGGTTTGAAATTTTGCTTCCGTTTGAAAAACATAAACAGGATATCTGATAAAATTTTTTGCACTCTATTGTATCATTTGAATACCAAACGAAGGACATTTCTCTCACTAAAACAATATTCCTAAATCCAGAAAGTATGTGAAGTGGAGGGGTGGGATTGGGGATGGGGGAGTGGTGGATAAAAGAAAGAAACAGATAGAAAGGATCTGGGAGAAAGGAAAAGGGAAAAGAGAGGAAATCCAGCCTGGTGTTTCCCACTGGTCCAAGAGGTAATAGATAGCAGGACCTGAGATCCCTATGTTGGAATCCTGCCATGGAGATCTTTTTGTACACAAACCTCATACATAGTATTTTCTCCACATTTTAAATGACCAACATGGTTGTCCCAAGCAGAAAGTCTTAATTCTGAAAAGCTGTAATTGGTAGTAAAAACAATTAGAGGTGTGAAGATAGGGACAAATGTTTTCTAGTAATATACACCAAAACACATAATGAAAGTCATTTTTACTAAAACACATTTTAATTGAAGACTTCTAAAAGATTTCTCATTTTTTACTTTTCTTGGAAGTGTTTCAACATACCCAAAAAACTGTGTATGTCAGGTTTCTTGGAAACTCTGGGACACTGTGTTATTTATAATTGTCATTTCAGGTTAATTATAGCCTGATTGCATATTCGGATAATCTTATCTTCACAGATTAGTGTTGTGGATGAATAAAAAAAAATCTTCTCAGGTGGGGAGAATCAGAAAGACCCGCCATAAACTGAGTTTGTCAAAACCACCCTCTTTGCTTCACTAACACCCACGTGGCACAATCTTGACCATAGGACCAACGGCATACTCAGGTTCCGACCTTATGTATGAAGGTAGCCATAGTTAATAGGAAATCATGCAGACCTCAGTTTTTGTCCTAATACCACCAGGCGGTATTAATAGAATAGAGACCCAATGCACTTGACTGAAATGTGGTATAGACCAGGAGGATCCCTGCTTCTTTCCCTTACCCCCAGTGTAGTTATCCTAGGGGAATGACGCCTATGCTGTCGTACTTTTTTTTTTTTTTTTAAGATTTTATTTATTTATTTGACAGATAGAGATCATAAGTAGGCAGAGAGGCAGGCAGAGAGAGGGAGGAGGAAGCAGGTTCCCTGCTGAGCAGAGAGCCCGACGCGGGGCTCGATCCCAGGATGCTGGGATCATGATCTGAGCCGAAGACAGAGGCCAAACCACTGAGACACCCAGGCGCCCCTGCTGTCGTACTTTTAGGGCATGTATTTCATTACGTGTGTCAGGAAATCCTCATAATTTTTAGCACATAAGGAAGTTCTGGAGGAGGCAGTTGGTGGCATTAATTCAACAGCTCAGTGATACCAGGGTTGAAATCTCTGTGATCCTCTTAGCTTTTCCCTTAGGGTCATAAAATGTTGCTGAACATAACAACTGTGCCATGAAGGCAGGCCAGCTCAGGAAGGAGAAGCAGTTTTCTCTTTGCTATTTTCGGTCCTTTCACATAGAGATGTGTTCCTTTCCTCCTTCATTCACATAGGGGTGTTTCTTACGTTATTCACATAGAGATGTTTCACTACACCCCTCAAGAAGACTCATAAACATCTCGTTTGGGTAGAAATGGGTTGAATGCATACCGTGAAGAGAACTACTGGCCAAAGCAAGAGAAGCTGCCTGAAGTTGACCGTGAATTATATTTGGGGACTGAATTAGAGACCTTAGCTTATCCTCCTGGAGACCAAGGGACAGCTTAAGGTCAAAGAGTATATTGGCAGAGAAGAAAAGGACCAGAATGGCTATTCAGTAGGAAAAGGCCATCGTAACCCACAGCTGCATGATAAAAATGGTATCAAGGCTCTCAAATATTTTCTTCATGAAACTGGTTTGTTTTGATTGTGTTAGATTTGTTGCCATCTATCTAACTACTTTCGTTCTTGCACTGCTACGTGTTCAGGGCCTTATACCTTGTCTGGAGTTCTCAGAGAAGTAAAGAGCACATAAGCATGCACACACACACACACACACACACATACACCCCAGCCTTGCTTGGCTGACAGATTAAATCAATGAGTGTGTGTTCTTGCACGTGTGTCTACATGTTAAGTCTGACTTCTGTACTACTTTCACATATAAAACAGATGTCACTCACAACAACAACACACAGTTGTGTGCCTCTGATTTTTACAATAGAGAATTTGCCCCACCAAGCAAACATTAATTGCCTACAGTGTACCTGAAATCTAAATGCCTACACATGCTATGAATTCTTCTATGACTGCAAGGAAGGATACCTGGCACAGTGCCTTGCTTTTTCTCCTGAGGTTCAGTGAAAATCCATTGTGAATTTCCATAGAATAAGGGGGATATTTAGAGAGTCAGAGGTATATTTTAAACCGTAATTTATTCCACAATGATGGCAGTCTCTCCTTTCACTTGTCAGTCATACTCCTAAGAAGCCTTAGCACACACTGTATAGACTCATTTGTAAACAGAGGTTGATTTTTATCACTCGCCGCTTGGAAACTCTTCCACTACAACCTCCTCCTTTTCTGCTATTGTCAACCTCTTTCTTTCCCTTTAACAGAGTGCCAAACATGAAATGACAGTGACCAATGTTGACTTAATGTGGATGTTTAATAATGAAAAAAAGTGTGTCAGTCCCAGCATTAGTTACAAATGGCAGTAAGTGTATCGATGGCAGCCCTGTAATAATTTTACATCCATCATTCTCTCCCGATGCTTCGCTGGCCATCTGATGGATGGGGCCGGTCGTGTTAACTCTTCAGAAACTGACACGGTGTCTCTAGTTCAGCATTATCTAACACATGCTCCTTCCCTCAGATAAGGACAAGGCATGTGAGGAATTGTGAATTACAGGTTTCGCTTTGAAAAAGTGAATATGAAGGAATTCATGCCTCTGCATTCAGTGGAAGACACTACAATTAATTAATGATTTATGGATGGCTTTTGTAGATGTTGCCTTTAGCTAAAATGAATTAGAGAAGTCGAATTAGAACTAGGTATTTCAGTGGCTGGGGGGGGAGGAATTCATGAAGGAGGAAGGTGTGTTAGGTAAATCCTTCGGGAGGAAGTGAGATAGATCATTGCCTCACAGTGGGGGGTGGGGGGTTGTGCGGGGAGGGGGAGTGCGTGTGAGCATGGTGAGCGATTTTTTAAAAAAACCCAAACTTTTAAGTCTGCTGGTTGGAATTTGTCTAGGAAAAACTACAGTGACACAGATTATGAATATTGTTGCTTTATTAAAGTGAGTATAGATTATTTTTTAATCTCTACATTTACGTATTAATTATTCCACAACTTTAAAAGACACACACAAATCTGACGTTGAATGCTTGCCTTTTTATTATTGGAGTCTCTCTACTCTGAAAATTTATATCAAAGGGATAGAGAACTGCTTTCTAGGAGACTGATTATTAGGAAATCGAGACCAGCTTTTATGTGCAAGTTGGCATTTGATCCTTGGGTTTTCTTCTCTTTTGTTTTTCATTCATAAAACCTTCTCATTTCTGAGTGTCTTAGCTAGGGAACACTTCTTATGGGACAGGAGGGGAGAGAAAAACCCCTTAGTGAATATTATCAGCACAGAGCAGCCAGTTTGCGAAGACCATGACAAAAAGGCAAATAGCTATTATGTCATCACCTATCCATCACTCTAGATGTCAGCCTTTCAATAATTCCAATCGACATTCTCGACAGGCTGGAGCAAGTTAAAGGGGCTGTTTGTTTCTAGAAATTGAGTATGGGCTGTCTATAGCCTTTTGTTCCAGATGGTTTTCTTCTGTGTCTTTTCATTTCTTTCTTTTTTCTTTCTTTTCTTTTTGGGGGTATTTAATTGAAATACATGCCGAGTTTGCAGATTGCAAAGATCAGAGCTGTTTTCGTCCAGCAGTGGTAACTATGCATTAAACATTTTGATTTGTTTGAGCTTGAAGTTTAGTCCTTTTTTGCCATTTGCTTCATGGAGTTTGTGTATATTTACAGCCTCTGCATTTAATGGCCACATGCCTTATTTTCACAGATGGCCAGTGGAAGACTTTTTCTTTCTCTTAGTATAGCCCGCTTTCAGCTTCGCTACATTTGTCACAGTGCCACTACTTGCAGCTAGCAAGTGCCCACGCTTGGTGGGGAGCAATTATGGTGTGAGTTTTTAAGGAGCTTTTTAAAGGTTTTTTTTTTTTTTTTTCCAGTAAACTTTTTATGGTTTAATTTTCAAGCCTAGAAAAGCTGTGCATGTTTTCAAACAGAGAGTCTTGTGTTCTTTACATCATTCTGGTAGAGGGGTTAGTGCAGGATGGTCCAATAAAATGAGACACACAGGGCATGCCAAATTGGGCTTTCGGATAGACACCCACAGGCCTCTCTGATGATTGAAATTGTCTATTCATTTAAAGACACAAGGAGATGCTCACAATAGTACTCCTGAAAAAAGCAAGTTTTGAAAACACCACGTAGAGGATGATCCAGATATTTTTTAAAGTATAGTTCTATGTTGCGTAGATAAAACACTAGAAAAATAATACGGTAGAGTGATGCCAAGGTGGTAGGGTTGTAACTTGGCATCCATGGGCCCACGCTGCTGATTTTTCTAAATTTCCTGTAAGTGAAGTAAGAGTCACTTTTGTTGTTGGACCAGAAGTGTTCCCTTTAAAAACCTGATCTATTAAGAATGGTCTTTCCTTCGCTTCTCCCTTGCCTCCTCCTCATCCCCAAGATCGCATGCTACCTTCAAGACAATTAAACATTAAAGCGCTGAAATAATTAGAGAGCTTCATTTTTCCATTACCCTCCTATATTTACTAGATGTGTTGCATTCTGTATTGTCATTTATTGCAAACTACTTTACCAGTATGGATTTAAAATGGTGAGGAAAATATTCTGAACTGAGCATGTATTTCGAAGGGTCTCATTGAATCTCTCTAAGCATATTGCTTCTCCTTTTTTTTTTTTTTTTAACAAATGAGAAAGACTTGCTTATGGGTCATAGGAATAATAATGGCTCTTACTATTTATTTTGTGCTTTTACCCTTTACAAAGTGATTTCCCATCAGCGTGCAAACTTGTCCTGTAATATGAGCAGAACAGTATTCTATCTTTGTTTTAAAAATAAAAATGAGATTTGAGAAGATTACAGGAATTCTAGCGGGAGACACAGTTTTTAAGCCAAGGTCCTGTGCCTTGGAGCTCAGTCTCTTTTCTAATGGACCGTGCTGAAGAAGTTCGAGAAAGTACCCAGTGTCTGATGATTAGCTTGTGCTCTGGCATGGGTCATGTGTATTAGTACAGTCTTGAGGCTTTATTACAGAAATCTCATATAAGCAGTCCCCATCTCCATAATGTGTACCTCGTTCTTCCCATTCTTTGTTTTTCCTGCGTCTGTTCCCTTCCTAGGTCTCTGTTCCCTCACCATGCACCACCAGCCGCTTCACTAAAGGATGAGCTCGGAAAACAAAACAAAACAAAACAGAAGAACACGCTCCATCGTATTGGTTTTGCTTCTTGTAAGCAGGGTGGATAAAACATGTGAAGTTTTAGCTGTTGATTAAATTGAGATTCTAAATATCTGTTCTAATCTGTATTTTTCTCTCCCTTCCCTTAAAACAACCATGGATAATTGAAAAGTGAACTATAACTCCGATGTGCCCATTTCTATTTGTCAGGCTCAGCAATTCTGAACCAAGCCATGACTCTTAAAAATAGTCCAATTATATTTATTTAACTGAGGTGACTGCTGGCTAACTCAGGCTACATTCATAAGAAAGCTAACAGTTTTATAGCTTTTATTCCATGAAAAGGAAAAATTAAAGAGAAAAATTCTATACATTTCTGGAGCTCAATAACGGAGTTGCCCATTGTTTATAGAACAATTATCATCAGACAATGTTCAAGTTTTGTGTTTACATCTATGCAGCCCTCCCACCTACCGGACATCCTGCCTTGGCCGTGATTTCTATTGTTTTTGTTGGCCTCCTGTTTTTCTCACGTTAACTCTTGTGATTTAACTCAGTGCAGTATCTCTATCTGCCCTGCTTTGAAATATAACAACATCTTTTTTTAGACTTTGGTTAAACGCTGACCACATACACAAACATTTGAAAACCCTCGGGTCTTAGTTTTTTCTTCTCCTGCCTTCCCGTTTCCACGAGTACACACCATAAGCGCTCCTGTGACAAATAAGCAAAGACCAGTATTTTGCCATAACGGTGATCATGTGTGCCTTCTTTGTGACTGATTTGTTTTCGACAGATTCCCTTGAGTGGTTTTTTTGTGCATGAATCCCCCAGACCTCAGTGACTTTTTCCTGTCCCTGGTAGTGGTTTTCTGTTTTAAGGACTAAATTAGGAATGTTGAATTTGGGCATATAACTGTGTCTTTCACAAAGTACCTGAATCTGTGAATCTGTCTCTGTGAATTTGACAGTCTCTTCACAAAATATGTCTCAATAACCCTATTTTTTTTTCCATAATTTGAAATCTCTTCCTTGACTTTAAGAAAATGATGGTAGAATTACACAGTTACAAGTGGAGTGCCCTTAAGGTTTGGAACCTAAAAATTTTAGAAAAAACTGTCATTTATGGTAGAGAAAATATGTATAGTTTTATATATTGGTCACAATTTTTTAGTTCTGGTTTATGGAGTATCCAATAAAGTAGGACATAGAATTGCAGGTTTGAAAGACAATGAAAACGGCCTTGATTTCCTCTTCAGTGTTTTTAGTATGCCAAACATAGGTAGTCCTATTCCAATTCTCGAAAATCTCCAGAAGGGGGAAAATTTTTACATTTTGAGGCAGCTCACTTACTGGACAGATACCTTTGACTATTAGACAACTCTGTGGCTTATTATAGTTCACCTGATAACTTACAGCCATCGGTCAGTGTTGTTTCTCTTGACTTTAGATGGCCAAATTCTATCCCTTTTTCACCCATAACAGGGCTCGAGTCTTTTTTAAATAAGTTAATTCTTAAGATATTTAAAGACAGGCATTTTGTATCTGCTTTTCCCATCCCATTCAACTTTCTTTTTCAGAGTCCAATGCAACTTCTCCATAATGACAATAAGGATATTGTTAAGAACATAATCTAAAGCTGAGTTAAGCCCAAAACATTATGACCATTGAGCATCCCTGGTCTGCATTCCAGTTACTGTAGAAAAATAAACTAAGGTCATTATAATATTGGTTTTTAAATTTTTTTTTTAAAGATTTTATTTATTTATTTATTTGTGAGAGAGAGAGAGAGAGAGAGCACAGGCAGGCAGAGTGGCAGCAGAGGCAGAGGGAGAAGCAGGCTCCCTGACGAGCAAGGAGCCTGATGTGGGACTCGATCCCAGGACGCTGGGATCATGACCCGAGCCGAAGACAGCCGCTTAACCAACTGAGCCACCCAGGTGTCCCTATAATATTGTTTTTGTTAATGAATCCGTACTGGCTTTTTGTTGTCACTACATCCTCTATTATGCGCTCTTAGCCAAAGTTTGTAACCACCAGTTTTGTCTTTTCTGGAACTTACATTAATTGCTCAGGTCATTGTTTTTCAAATTTCTCTCGTCTTTCATAAATCAGAGTTAATCGTCATTAACTTTCTAATATTTCTCCTACTTTAAATCAGTTCTTTAAAAATCATAGATAGGGATTCGCCAATTTTATCTATAAATCAGCTACTATCTTGGAAAATTATTCATCTGGATTGACGTGAATTCATAGAAACTGTGTGTTTCCTTCAAAACCATTCCGTCATTCTTCAACTTCACAGTACTTTTTAAGAAAACTTGATCTGCCAGTGTACTTCACTTTGACCAGATTGCCTGATAAAACTAAGTTTCTAAGAAATTTAGGTAATTTCGAAATTATACTTAGGAAACATTTCATGAAGGTGGCTACCAAATTTCGTGAAAGGAAATTAGACTGTGAACAAAATTATGTGTTCTAATTCATGATTTTCTCCACAAGGGGAAACTCTGGATATTGTAAAAGAAAACATCAAGATTAAATAAGGATGATTTTCTAGATGAGTAGACCGGAGGCCATTTATGGACCTTTCCAACCCCTTAGTTCCCATATCTCTATGACTGATCCTCTGATGGAAATATTCCTACAGGATACCGGATCACACAGTACTAGTGTATCTGGAAATATCCCACTGGATACATTTATGGTTGACCAGAATAAAATTAGTGAATGATATCTTCAACTTATGTTTTTGTTAGTCTTAAAGGGAAGTGTGTGTATGTGCCTGCATGTGAGAGGAAAGAGGGAGAGAGAGAGAATGTATTTGTATATAATTTATATACAATTTACAAGAAAGCCTTTTCTTCCATTCGTGCTGTTAGATGATGTGGGTGGATGGTTATTTTTTAGGAAATGGCGTTCTCAATAAGCAAGAGTGGAACCAAGAAGTTGAGGGGGTGGACATATGCTTTATTTCTTTATATTTTACTTGAGCTGATGAGAAAAATCTCCAACTGATAAATCATTATGACATTATAAATAATCTTTCATCTTCTTTGGTGGTCTGTGAGGTTCACATAATTGGAGGGTTAGAAACCTTTTTGTTTCATTCTTCCTCCCGTGTCATTAGTATAGAAGTAGACCATAAAAAAAAAGTGCAGCCAGAAGGGGTTTAACTGTTACTGAGTCAACATTTGACAGTCACACTCTATTCTGTCATTTCATGCATGTGCTTTTTATGAGTTTTATAGCTTTGTGAGCTTTATTTCAGGGATGTCCATTATGATAGCTGATCCACAGCCCATCTCTATTTGTGTATGTGTGTCTGCTGGGGAGCAAAGCTCATCACTTACACGAATCCCAATTTCAAGGAGTAACAGAGGAACTATTTAGTCGTGAATTGTTTAGTTTGGGATTAGGTAAAGGAAGTATCTATCTCTTCTAAAACAGAGTTTTTGTGTGTGTTTTGTTTTGTTTTGTTTTCACTGCTCTATGAAATAACACAGGATATTTGTTTGAGCCTCTATAAACGGTGAATTTTTAGTTATATTCTGTATGAGTTGAAGTAATGGAATAAGAAATGCTTTCAATTTAAGTATGTACTAGACTTAAAAACCATCATGCCCGAACATCAAATGAAAAATGAAAAAGATTAAAAAGATTGTTCAAATGTTAGACAAGAGGAATTTAAAAAAATCTCAACAGTTCTTAGAGTTGTTAGCCAAACTCTCCTTTTGAATGCGTATTTGTCCACTACTCCAGCCATAGAAAATAAAAGGTCATACCCACGGCAAGTTACTTAATACTGGTATTGAACTAATTATTCCTGTAATTCATATATGTCAGGAAGAATCTTTATTTTTTCAATTTCCCTCATTGAGTTTTTTCCCTAATATTAAAAACACAGATACCTTAATTTGTTAAGCTGATGAGAATCTATCATTATATTTAAACCCCATTTTACAAATTAGGATTCTGGGACTCAGGGAGGAGAATTGATTTGTCTAAAGTAGCATAGCTAATATACACAGCAGAGTTTGGTCAAGAAGTGATGTTTTGGACCCCCAAACCCATTTTTTTTTCTCTGTATATCCTCTTCCCATTAATCCCAATGGTCTTTTGCCCTTCCAGAGGTACAGATCTTTACCGACTACTTCTAATCAACTCATTGCTTACATCTCTAGATATTTCTTGACCTTGCTCGTTGATTCCCACCATAGCGTGGTGTCATGCACAAGTAATACATGTGTTATTTTCTATTAAGCAAGTCAGCTAAATGAGCCCCAGAGCCCAAGACCAGCTGTCAAATTGCCTAAGTGAATATTAGCACAGTAATAATACTTCTTTAAAGGCTGGGTTTTAGAATCATTTAGTTGACCCCCCAAAAGTATATGATCTAAAACTATTATTTTCTTCTGTAGATGGGATACAATTCATTTGGATCCTTGCTCAAGTCAACATGGGGTCACAAGATTTTTCAAGTAAAAATAGACTTTACCTAAAGTTGCCCTTTGATCTCAGTAAACCTACAGTATTGTATAAGATTTGATTAGCCAGGTCAGAATCATCTTTCTAAAGGAAATCTTATTGTTATCTAATTGCTAATTTGTATTCAAGAGAGAAAGCATATAGGTCATCTTGTTCGATCTTTATTTATAAATTCTCAAGACCCATTTTGACTACTTTCTAGTAACTAATACGCTTGCACCCTCTACTCTGAGATTACTCAGAGCATTTCAGAATTTTAGCAAATGTTTCTTTAAATGTGTTTTTTTTTTTAATTTTTTTTTTTTTTTTTGATAGAAAAAGGTAGAGGAGAGAAAAACCAGCGAATCTTGTCAGTTTCAAACGAGCATTTGGATAGTATTGAAGGGCATTAAGTAAAAGTGCTGTACTGGATTTGTATGCGAGAACACTGATCTTAAAGTGGGGCCATGAGGTGTTCTTTGTCTGTACAAATTCTTGACTAATACGTTTTTCATTGGAGCCAGATGGGACTAAGAGTCTAACTTTGGTAAGAATTATCACTTGTTCCCATCAGCACTTTTTTCTGTTTCCCTGAGCTCAGTTTCTTGAGTGTTTTCCATTTTCAGGATCTTCCCCATTTACTCCCCTTCTACCTAATATCAAACTGAATTCATTCTGTTTCAGCTGCCTCTATTAATTAATTAATTAAGGGGGAGAGTGGGGGGAGAGGTTGAGGAAGAAGGTAAGAGAAAAATCTCTTTCTACACACTTAGCTCAGAGCCCTGTCAGGCCTCGATCTCACAACCCTGAGATCATGACCTGAGCTGAAATAAAGAGTCAGACACTTAATCCACTGAACCACCCAGACACCCTCAGGTGCCTCTATTTAGAAAAGATCAATTTAATTATAGGAACTTTGGGAATCAAAATGTTACCTTTTTGAGTAATGTTGGCTCTTTTGAAAAGAGGCTTTTAGAAAAGGAAAGATTTACTCCAAGGAACAGAAACTTAAATGGTTGAATTTTAGAATGATAGTGCATAGAGATGGACTTTTTGGGGAAGGGAACAGCAGAGATGGTGGAATTGGAAGGAGTAGGATCAAAGGAATCTTCTCAAGATACCAGCATTTGGGCTTTATAACATTTGGCTGATTCTTTCTCCTCCTATATACCTAAATATAGGTATTGAATTTGGTATTGAATATAGGTATTGAATTGAATAAAGTTGAATTTAAACTTTTGAGAACGATTCTTAAATTCAACTCATTCTTCTGATGTTTCAGTATGTTATCTAGACAACTATCCATGTGAAGATTGATATATACCCCATACATAAAAACTGAACACATAGGGCACCTGGGTGGCACCTGGGTGGCTCTGTCGGTTAAGCATCTACCTTCAGCTCAGATCGTGATGCAGAGTCTGGGGATCGATCCCCGTATCAGGCTCCCTGCTCAGTGGGAGTCTACTTCTCCCTCTGCCCCGTCCCTTGCTTGTACTCTCTCTCTTTCACTCTCCCTCTCTCAGTTCAATAAGTAGAATCTTAAAATAAAAAAAGAACTAAATATAAACTTTCATTTAGTATAGGATCAATTTTCATATGAAATTATATGGTAATTATTTGCCATGGAATGATTGTATTTTTATATGCCATGTATTTACCGTGTAAGCACTTAGGTTTTAGTATAGCCCCTTTACCTCAATTCCTTTAAGTCTTCTGAATTTATTGTCAGCAAGAATTTTTAAAATGTGCCAATGTTACCGTTTTGATTTACATTTGTAAAGTGTTTTAATTAAAGGCACACCACACGTTCCCTTATTCCTCCAGTCCTATCTCATTTCCGTGTTCACATGCCGGAGAATCAGCTATGCGAAAAGTCACAAAAACAATGCAGCTTACCTCGTTAACTTCCACTATCTCCCACTGACATGCTCTTGGGAAGTATTGTAAATTCCATTTTGGGTAACTAATTAATTTTATTGTATTGTGTACTTTAGGGTTAGATGATTAGAAGTTACGTACTGTAAAAACTAATGGTTAGTTTCCCGCCCATCATTTGCTAATTTTAGTCTCTTGGTGAGATGGTACAAGATCCATACAGCTGAACTTGAAAACTTAGCAGTCACTCAACATTTCATCTTTTTTCTACTCCAGTTGCCTCCATTTTGCTTTTTCTTCTTAAAAGACTTTGCTTCAGAATAGAGAACTCTTTCTAAAATATGTAGCATTTATTGCCCTATCCACCATTAAATTAAAACCTGAGAGGCAATCCATGCCTAGTATATTCCCCAAAGATTGTACGGTGAAGTCTTCATTGATCTGAGATGATCAGATCATGTTGATGGAGTGTGTGTGTGTGTGTGTGTGTGTGTGTGTTTTAATGTAACTGTCGTCTATTTTAACAGCTGCATTTACTATAAAGAGAGTCTGTTAAGCGGGTGTCCTTGGTGGTCCTGTTCTTAGCCGAATATATACAGCAGACTCTCAGCAAAAGAAATCCAGAGCACATAAAACAGCTGAAAATACCAATTTTACACAAACTAATTGGATCAGGTTCTACATTTTTAAATATATAATTTATTTCAACTTAGTTCTGGTACTGTATAGTCCTGTAGAACTCAAGTTGATATCAACTACTTTGTTTCCAATTTCCCTGCTGTGTTTTATACTAAAGGACAATTAAATATTTTTTGTACTAAATCATACATACAGACTTTGATGAATAGGATTTCCAAGGCCACTAAATTGAGAGAATTTTTTATCTAGTATGTACAGTTGTAATACTGTCAGAGATTTTGTAGAGATAAAGCATGTACTATATTAATATCAATATCCTAATGGTCCTTGGTGGGAACATTAGTTGGGCCCCTTTACCTGTAATGTAATTATTTTAAGTAGTTGATTATTTTCTGTGAAACTTTTATTGTGTCAGTAGCTATCTCACCATATATGTGAGTCATCTGTACATTTCATGATGGCGTTCCTCAGAAAATGAGGTAATTAATTATAAAAAAAAACTGAGCAAATTTTATGAAATCTAGTAGATTCTTTTCTTAATACTGTTTTTGAACCAAGTCATCCTCAGAGCAGTGATGGAAAGTGCTAGAAAAAGTTGTAAACCTTCCATCATATGATTTTTCTTTTCGTAAAATCACCCAATTACTTAATTGAAAGTTGTTTAATATCTCATGTGGTTTAGATTGAGCATTATGTTTTCTTTGAAAATAATTTAGTTTATAATGCCATGTTCTCCGTGAATTCAAATCATGCACTGCATGCTTTTAAATGACTTGATGTCTTTGCAGATCTAATTTTGGTGTATTTGTATCTCAAATAATTCGCCAACTCAATATTTTGGCTTAGCAATCCAAGTCAAATTGTGGTCCAAGTAGCAGGCACTCACATCGAATGTACAGAGACTTGACAAGCAATTAGCAATGAATATTTAAACGTCTTCATTACCCTTGCATGAGGAATGCAGATGGCATTTAGGGAGATGGCAACCAGAGGGCACTACTGTGAATTATGTTTCTATCAGTTGGTCACCTGACTATTGGAAGACTTTCTCTGGGCCCCATGCCACTCCTGTACTTCTACTGTCTGGCTAAAAGTAAAGGCATTCCAAATGTTGTAAGACAGGTTGCTTTCATGAAATGTCTTTGCACGTTTTATGACTCGGGAAGATTGTCTCCAAGGATCCCGGCACATACCCCTGAGGCACACCAAACCCAAATGCCAAGGCTTTATAGGGGATTCTAAGAATCAGAGTTCCTTCAAAAACCCTGCTGAACATTTGCTTCAGTTAGCTCGACATAATTATGGTACTGAATGTGCAAAGGTGAATAAATCAGCGTTCTGTCCCTCCCAGAAGCTAATGTATTATATATGGCTCAAGAAAAATAAAAGATGTCTTTGAATAATTACAATTTCCAGATTGAGCTCTCATTATAAATTTCTTTTTTTAAGGAAAAAACAACACTGGAGAGTCTGACTCAGCAACTGGCAGTTAAACAGAACGAAGAAGGAAAATTTAGCCATGCCATGATGGATTTCAATATGAGTGGAGATTCTGATGGTTTGTGAAAATTGTTCATGTCTATTCCGATAATGTGCAGACGTGTCTATTTGTCCCAGTTAAAATGACTAAAAAGTATGTAAGACAGCCACATTATACCTGGTGGTTACAAGGATAGCTCACATGTACTGAGCAGTTCCCATGTGCCAAGTAATCTGCTGAGGGCTTTGCATAAATCCTCTCATTCATCTCTAGCACATCCTATGAGAGAAATACTGTTACAAATAAAGAGCTGGGCCCCTGGGAATTTTGAGCCATTTTTCTCCAAGATAACAGTGCTATTGAGTACCAGAGGCAGGTCTTGGATTCAAGATGGCATGATTCTGAAGCAAATACTCCCAGTCACTGCCAAACTTATCTCTCACTTCCCTATTTCTTGTACCCAAAGCAAACTGTTCAGAAACTTGTGTCTGTAAGCTCATTTTCCAGTTTTCATTTGTCAAACTCGGACCAGAATACAAGACTAAGTGGATATTTTCAGGAGACACACACATATGTGTGTGTGTCTGTATATTTGCATTTTGGAACCCTTCACTCTTATACTGTTTATTAGTCAGTCAGGTGTCCTCCCTCCCCTTTATAACCCAGCTGGAACACCAGCTGCACAATCTCATGCTTTCTTCACATGCCTGGAGACTTCTGTTGTCTGCATCATCTCTGAACATTCTAAACATCCCCAGTGACAACTAGCTAAACTGACACGCTAATTTTAGTAGCACAGCAAAGAGAGATAAAGAAGAAAGTACTATTCCCCTTATCCTGAGCCATAGCTGGGAATGTCCCTCCAGTGTCAGGTGCCATATATGCATTTTGAGAGCACAGTCCTCAAATTTGTTACTATGGTAGAGAAAGTCTGCTGCATATAGATAAGACCACACTGAAGCAGACCATTAGGAAGCATACTTTAGGACAGAGGAGATGGCCTTGAGTTCCCCTATATATACAACTGTCTACTCGGTGCCTTGGCCCAATTCTACTTTTAAGTGCAGTTCTACACTAGCCTTGAGACTAGCCAAACTTGAGGGTGTAGCCAGATAATATTATCAAAACTGAATTTTATTCTGTTGGCTATCCAACCAAAGTCAGTGTTTTCCTGGCCTATTGGAGCCAAACATTTCCTTCTCTTTTCTACCTCCCTTGGCTAAGATAAATGTGGCCTAAGTACATATAAAGAGCTTATTTAGCTTTGATGAAGTTGCATAATGTTCATTTTATTGCTTATGTTGTTGTAAGGTGTAAGAACAAGAAAAAGCAGATGTGCAAATGATCATTTGCTAGTTACAAACCCATTTCAGAAAGATGTTGCCATGTATTAGCACTGATTTTTGTCAATAAAAAGACAATTACTGGTAATAACACATTTCATAAGTTTTAAGTTGTATTAGCATGATAAAATATGCCCATAGTAATCAGCATTAAAACATCACAATTTTGTGGCTGTTATTTGTTAAATTCAGTCATGCTTGTATGCAAAATATTTTCTAATCTTCATCAGACTAAAGATCATAGTATGAGTAAGAAATAATGAGAAACTCCGCCACCAGGTATGCTGTGTTTTTGTTGGCTGCTCTAGAGGTCTTCAAGTCTGGGTAATTTTGGTTGATTAGTATTCCTTCTAATTGAGAAAAGAGAGGAAGAGGAGTATGAAGAAAGAAAAAAATGTTTTTATTAAAGATACAAGCTCTAGAATTGCCCAAATTATTTAAAAATTTTATATGTTACCAAAATACATCTCTTCCATGTTTTCTAACGATAACCCTAGAAAACTTGGTATCACCATTGTGTGGATACTTCTGCCTCTCCTGATTTTCTTTGCCTAAACCTGAGTATCTCAGAAGCTGTTTAATCCGGTGAAATTACTCTACAAAGTCACATGAAGCCTAGAGGAGTGATGGCAGCTTCCAAGGGTTCTACTGTGGCTCTTGGTTATGTTTTTATCACCATGAGTCCTGCTGACTGGAAAGGAACTTTCAGTGGGTCTCTTTGGGTAACTTAGACATGAGGGAGAAAATTCAGGGGAATAATTATATTATTTGTTTCACCTTAAATAGTGGCTGTGGACTTTTAAAGAAACCATAGTAGTATAACTGTTTGTTTATTTTCCCCCTACAATTCAGAGCTCTTCTGGGGATCAGGCCGTCATTAGTGCATCAGCATAGTTCATGTATTTATTAGCACAAAATTGCAAGGAAAAGCCAAACACATTACGGAAGAATTTCCATATTGTATTTTAACTTCAAATTTTTACTTAGCTGCATTTTTATTTAGATTACTTCAAAAAGGGGAAAAGGGCATAGCTACTGTGTGTTCTGACCATCTTTAGGTAGCAGAGACATATCCTCACTGGCGGTCATCCATTGTGCCAAAGAGAACAGTGTTTCGCAATTTTGTGAGCTTCTCTAACTGTTTAATATTTCCATGGTACCAGCATGCCTATTGGTATGCCCCAACTATTCTCTTTCCAATTTGCATCAAAGCTAACACATTCAAATTTCTTGTGTCCCCTTGAAAGAAAATGGTGAAATAGTCCATAGTCCATCCAAAAAAAAGGAAAAAAACATATTAGAAATGGATTAAAAATGTAGATACGATGATTGCCACCACAGGGCTTATCACAAAGACTTCATGAACAAGCATCTGTCTCAAGAACTGGAAGTACTATTATCAGATGTATTTTTTATATTCATATTTCGATAGACTAAAATAGATATTTCACTAGACAAATATTCAGTAGCCATAGAAAGAATAGAATTACCAAAAGTCTTAACACTCACGTGAAGCAATGTTCCCTATTTTTAGGAAGTGCTGGAGTCTCAGAATCAAGAATTTACAGAGAATCCAGAGGCCGTGGTAGCAATGAACCCCACATAAAACGTCCAATGAACGCCTTCATGGTGTGGGCTAAAGATGAACGAAGGAAAATCCTTCAAGCCTTTCCCGACATGCACAACTCCAACATCAGCAAGATATTGGGTAAGAAACGTATTAATGGTTATGAGACGCATGGAATAAATGTACAGCTCTGTTTCCTGCAGTTGTTGAGAAGTACTGGCTTTGGAGGCGGGGGTGATCTGTTTATCTAAATAAGCACCATTAATTGAGGCTTTCCTTCTGATGACGAAGCATTTCATGTCCGTGGAGAAAGGTGCTTAGTTTTTATAGCTTGCTTAGTCCTGTGTCTCCATACTAATTGTTGCAGTATTTTCTCTTCTTTAAGATCTAGAGATATTTTGTAGCAAGACTAAGAAAAAAGTTCCTTTCCTCTGAGCCACTTGACAATGAGGTTGACTGTATTTGTTCTTTCCCTTTGAGCTACAGAATTCTTCATGTGGTAGGGCTGGAGAATACATATAGGTGAGGTTTGTTCCGGTACTATAACTGAAAACCAGTTAATACTGTCAGGACACAAGAAGATGAGGCGTGTGGTGCAATTTTTAATTTATACTTTTTGTAGCCTTCAGCAGATTTTCAGCATCTTTTAAAAAGGGATTTTTCCTGCTATTGCAGCTTTCAGCTTAACAGATACAGTACATATTTGCCTTATGTACACAGACGCTGAAAGCATGCAGAAGGGATGGTGAGAGGTAAGGTAATGATTATAAAGAGACCAACTATAGACCAGTTGAAGTCCCAGAAAAAGGAAGGGAAGATTCCATTTCTTTTGCGCTGTTCACTTGACATCATCACCACCTTCTTCATCTTCAGAGAGTGTGGTGGCTAGCTACTAGATAATCTAAGCACATTTTAGATTATTTATTCCCTGACTTCTAAGAGCTAAAGAACAAGAAAAGAATAGGAACACCTAACTGAATTTGGGCTTCAACAAATAAGTAACGCAACAAAACAGAAACCATTAACCACTTGAACTTATGTTTCAGTTTTCATCTAAAATGATTTTGAGATCTTTAAATGAATGTTATGTCAAAAGATAACAGTATGTGAAGCTTAGAAAATGTGAATATTTATGGATAAAGGAAAGGCACATTTTTTACATCTCTACCATCTCTGATCTGTTTTTCCTTTTTTATGACCAAATTTTACCTTCCATATGAACTTTTCCATTTTTTTTTTTTCAAAGATTTTATTTATTTGACAGACAGAGATCACAAGTAGGCAGAGAGGCAGGAAGAGAGAGAGGTGGGGGAACCAGGCTCCCTGCTGAGCAAAGAGCCTGTTGCGGGGCTCGATCCCAGGACCCTGGGATCATGACCTGAGCCAAAGGCAGAGGCTTTAACCCACTGAGCCACCCAGGTGCCCCAAAGTGTCCCAATTTTTAAATAGATATCATACCTGTTCCATTTGGAAAAACTCTAGAAAGGAATAAAATACTTTATGTAAACATATTCCATATCCTAATGTATCAGTTATCGCAAAATTAGAAATCCCAAAGTATTAAAATTTGAAAAAACAGACTAAATATGGATTGTTTAAACTGTCTATATCATTCAATTCCTGTGTCTGAATACTGGAAAAATGAGTCACTGATTAAAACTTTATCCTAAGTGTAAGAGAAATATCAGTTTTGATAATGTGAAGTACTTTAGGAAATGCAGCATAAGATTTTATGGGAAGACATGACCAGCTACAAGCATTTTTTTTCTGGTTTGAAGGAAAGAATATTAGAATGACCATATGATTATATCATAATGGGTGACATGAAAAAGAGTGCTGTCTGATTTTAGACTTTTTAAGAGAATTGTGTTCATTAAAGATATAGCAGGAAGAAAAAAAAAACACTGAGGTGTTTGGGACCTCAATATTTGGTCATAGCTTCAAATAAATAAGTGATCTTCAGATATCCAGAAGATCATTCGAACTGGCCCATTTCATATAAAAGTACAAAGAGAGCTTGATGTTTTCCTCTTTACTGATTGTTTTGGATAACAGCCTCCAACAGCATGCCGCTAATTCATTCTGCTTAAAACAGGCGCTTGAGCTGGGTTGACATTTTACATAGTCTCTGGGGATCCTAGTTGACATTTTAAAGGGCTTCTAAGCATTTTATAATACCCTAAAATCTGGTTTTAATAAGCCATTCTGCTGAAATTGTTAACATAAGGAATCACCTTTTACTGTTTGGCGCTAGATCAGGGGATGGGGGACATCTTTTTCTGATTAGATATACAGTAGTTGGAGTAAAATGTGCAAATTCATTACAGACCCCATGGAGATGACAATGCTGCTCAGCTCAAACTCTTCATTTTTATTGTATTGGCAGATTTAGAAAGGAAAAGAGGACTCTCAAGACTGGTGGTGCTTTCTTTTCTTTTCTTTTTTTTTTTTTTCTTTCTTATTTTGAACATCAGATTTTTAAATTTAATCATCCTCTTTGTTATCAGGGGGAATACCCAAATGTCCTTCTGCATTTTCCATTGTAAAAGCCCAGTCTTTTGAAAAATGCAGGGAACATACTCCCTGCACGTGGTCCAGGGTAAGCAACCAGCCCCACCCAGATCAGGTAGATGTTTTCGTCTTCTCCTGAGAGACCTAAATTGCTCGTGTAGTGCGTCTCAGGGTTCACATCGTAGCTATATACAGTGGATGCTGTACCTGCAAAGCCATTAAAACCCAAACCAAACTTGTTATTTATTTTTCTCTATTCAACAGTTATTATTGAAAAATGAAAACTGTATTTGCCACCAAACCAAAACACTGCCTCCGCTGTCATAAAACGGAATAGTTAGCCATTTTGCCAAGTACACGCAGTGCTTAGGCTACCTTAATTCTTTAAAAAGACTTATAACTATGATATGGCCATCTTTTAAAATGTAATTTAGGATTCAATGATATTTCCAAGGAAATTGTATTATCAAGTATCTAAACATTCTGTGATTCCCGTTCATGCGGATTTAGAAGTCAACTTGTCAGAGAATTTACACTCTTTTATTGTGTATGTCATCTTTATGTTAATGTATCTTTCATTTATCATATAATGTCTATATGAGTATATATATCACCTTCCCCTCTGCATTTCAGCTAGATCGACTTTAAGTTCCTCAATTCCTCTTCCCACTTGACCATTCTGTTCTTCCTCCTTCCTCCCTTTCTGATTCCTATAGGAGTCATTTCCACAGCAAAGCCTTCCTGACCTACAAAAGATTGATCCCAACTCTTTATCATGGTCACATAGCTTCCTGTACATTCCACAATTGTAATTAAAATAATAAATTGCTTAATAGATTTCTTCTCCACTGGAATATGAGCCTCAAGAAGATAAGGAACATAATGATTCATCACTGCATATTCAGTAATTAATACAGTAGGATGCACATAGTAGGAAGTCTAAAAAGGGTTATTACATTCTGAGGCAGGTTACTATGAAGCATAAACATTCCTTTTCCTTAGAGAAATACATGCTTTTCAAGCTTATAGAACATTCAGACTTAGAGAAGAACACTTAGCAATTCCTCTTCTAATTGAGA
Source organism: Enhydra lutris kenyoni (assembly GCF_002288905.1). NCBI lineage: Eukaryota > Metazoa > Chordata > Mammalia > Carnivora > Mustelidae > Enhydra > Enhydra lutris. The sequence goes on along the minus strand of NW_019154156.1, from coordinate 1,271,106 downwards.
ATGCTAGTTTCTTTGTTCTCTCTAGTGATAAAGATACGGAATTTTAAAGTCAACAATCATAGGTCCGTTTTTCAATGTATTTATGTAATTCTTAAGTAAATTATTTCTGGTATGCTCACTTTTGCACTCCCTGATCTGAAGTTTAGAGCCCTGTTATACATACTTGGAAGAAACTTCCCAAAAAGAATTGATCTAGTTCAATAGTATTATAGTTTTATCTGTGTTTATATTTGCCCTGAGAATAACGTAACAGTTTCCAGTACCTCTAGAGAATATTGTTGGGCAATATAGCGTTTGAGATCATACCTACAAATTATTAGACATGGCTATTTAAAGACAAGTTTCAGAAAGGAATAAAAAAAAACCTCTATTTTTTGAGCTATAACCTGGATTTCTGTAGTAAATAGAATAAAATCATATTGACTGTCTAGATTGGGAAAAAAATATGTTTATAAATTTTTGTAACACTTATGTGGATAGACCCACTCAGGCAACATCTGTTCCAATAGGAAAGAATTCTAAGGGAAGAGTATCGTCCCTGTTACTGTATTCCTTTAATACATGTAACAGCCCATATTGAGGAATTGTCTGCATTTGTAGGGAAGAACTGTTCATCAGTGAGCTATTTGCATTTGAGATACGGAATTGTGGTTGAGTAAGGAATTCATTCAAAAGCCTTAAGATCTTGCTTTGATGACCTTGCAGGGCAGGTAAAGCTTCTGTACCAGAACCTATTTAATAGGGAACTCCCAATTCTGGTTATTTTGGTCTTTGTACATTTGGGTAAAGTTGAGCTGATTACTTGCTGATAAACACACTTCATCTGCAAATAGAATCTCCTCACATGCTTAATAAAAAGTAAACATTATTACCACTACTTATTTTACTACTACACACAGCCACAGTAATAGAACCAAAGCTTTAAATCACATTTATATTGAGAATTAGCATAACTATTTTTAATTAAGCTGCATGCTGTGTGTGTGTGTGTGATCCTAGTTGAAGCCAAACCAAAATCAAAAGTGAAAAGAAGGGGAAAACCAATTTGGATTACCAATTGGATTAATATTATTAATGCATACGATTCTTCAAGAAATGACATCTCTTTATATTATTGAAAGTTGATTTATTAAGAGAAAAATCTTACCCCATACATATTTATTCTGACAGTTCTAACCTCTGCTAGATCATAGCAGGTGGGTATAGGTATCTAAAAACATATATTGTAGCATGTTCAGGTTCAATTACATCCAACCTGAGTTTGAGTCACAGGTTTGCAATTTAATACTTTTGTGACCTTCGATAAGTTACTTCATCTATTTGAATTTTAATTTTCTCATCTATGGAAATAGGTAAAAATGCTAATACTACCTTACAGGATCCCAGTGAAAGGTAAAAATGGACAACTTGTGTGAAGTTTTTAGCACAGTATCTAGCACACAGTAGTTACCCAGTGCATGTTCATTAATATAATTTTTTGTAAAGTTTTAGTGAAATGAATTTTTAAATGCAATCATTCATGAAAGCATACTTACAAATTTTGAGGAGAATTATATGTAGCATATGTGAGAAACCCTTGTAGTAAGTAACGTATCCCCCACCTAAAAATGCTCAGCACCTAGATAACTAGCCACAGATTGAAAATGTATAATAAGTTTTTGCATAAATTTTCAATTCACAGTTGAATTATATCATGGTCCAATGTGGAAACAAAAGGTATATTCTTTAAATTATCTGTGAGCTTTTAAATATATAATGTACATGGTTGGCTCAGTTGTTAATTCCAGCCAGGAAAAAAAAAAAAAAAAAGGATCGTCCCACCTTTGTATCTTTGGGTACACAGTTTCCTTAAGGACACAGCCAGCAACACCTCTGTCCTGTGGGATCTCACCTCATGAGTCACCCTTTGCTAATCAAACACATTTTTATGTGTTTCTGAGTTTGGGCCCGCATTTTTACTGTAGATTTCCTTGTTCTCAGGGCTATCTTTTTAGGAACCTCCACAGCTGCGCCAGTTGGAATCCTAACCTTCTTTTCCTCACAGGATCTCGCTGGAAAGCTATGACGAACCTAGAGAAACAGCCATATTACGAGGAACAAGCCCGTCTCAGCAAGCAGCACCTGGAGAAGTACCCCGACTACAAATACAAGCCGCGGCCCAAGCGCACCTGCCTCGTGGACGGCAAGAAGCTACGCATCGGCGAGTACAAGGCGATCATGCGGAACAGGCGGCAGGAGATGCGGCAGTACTTCAATGTCGGGTACGGGCCTCGCGGTCGCGTCTGCACGGGGAGCGCTCCTTGTTCCACTTAATGGGGTGTGAGACATTCTTATTCTGCTGCGAGGCAGCCTTCTGAAAAAGAGCCTGAACTCCGTGTATTTTCGGGGACTAGACTGTCCCCCCACCTGTACCTCCATATGGAGGGACTCCAAGGGCCTAGGACCTTGGCTCTCCCAGGAGCTTTCCTAACAACCGGCTTGAGGATAAACTATCTGGAAGTAAGCCTTTTGAAGTGCCTTGTTAAAAACTGGGAAGCATCATCAGTTCCTCGCCTCATTGGCGTTCATTACTTCCAAGGCGTCACAGGGACAAGTTCGACACCATTCTTGTTGGAGAGAATACATCATAAAAATGGTTTCAAAAGAAACACTTGCTTTGGAATGTAGAGGGGTTTCTGGGCTGTCAAGGCACACGTGTGGCCTTTGTAGATCAGGCAAAGTGGAGATTCTATTTAGGGCACGACACAGTTGTGAACGGGAAAGCTCACTTCTGAATCAAGAATGGAGCTCCCAGGAGGAGGTCTTACCTGCTTCCTCTGGCGAGGCTGGGTGCGGTGTCCTGTGATGCTGCCGGCAACTTCATTGCTTCTGCAGAATTTTCTCAGAAAGCAGGGAAAGGAGGTAGCTCCTATTTGGAACAGAAGTTATTAAGATCCCAAGGGCTTCTTAGAATAATAAATACTGCTCTGAAAATGGCCAGAGGATACTTAAAAAAAAAAAAATTTTTTTTTTTTTTTTTAAGTCTGCCCTCCCTATCTTCCTGCCTGGAAAGAGTCTGTGGGCTCTTTGCTTTATATGCCAATGCATGACTCTCCTCAAAGCTGAGTACAAAACCCGACACGGATGAAATAGTAGACATATGAATGAACAAACGAACGAATGAATGAATGGAGCCTAAATGAACATCATTAATCCCTTCCCAGTAGGACCAGCTACATAATTTGTGGAGCCCAGTGCAAAATGAAAATGTGGGGTTTCTGTTAAAGAGTTAAGTTCTGCTGCTGCAGTCTTAAAATTCTTTAACCCAAGCATAAGGTCTTTCTAAGCCCAGGGCCTTGCGCGGCTGCAGAGCTGTATGCCCTGCTTCCCATCCCCCCAACTATTACAGGGACCAGGTGGGCAATAAGTTACTGTTCAGTTCCGGTGAGTTCTGAGCAATAACGTTTTATTTTGAGAACTCTAATATTTTAGGGTTTTTTTTCCCCATTAAAATTGCATTATCTGTAGCTTAATTATTTCTGAAAACACTGTTGTAGTGAAGGGACATGAACTTGGGGTCAAGTTCTGCTGCTTAATCTTTCTGCACCTCAGGTTTTGTTTTGTTTTGTTTTTTTATAAAATAAGATAGTAATAAAAACAGTTATTTTAAGAGTCAAATAGGTAACACATGTAAGTGCCTTGCGATCTGCCAAGCTGTAGACAGAGGTAAGGTATTGACATCACAGGAGGATGCGGTTTTTTGAATGTTGGGCAATAGGATGAGAATCACGGTTTTAGAATTGGGCAAGCTGAGCAGATTCGTTATAAAGTGTGCCTCTGAGTATCCCCTCACCCACAGTCTTTTTTTGGGACTTCCTTTCTGCAGGCAACAAGCACAGATCCCCATCGCCACCGCTGGTGTTGTGTACCCTGGAGCCATCGCCATGGCGGGAATGCCCTCCCCTCACCTGCCCTCAGAGCACTCAAGCGTGTCCAGCAGCCCAGAGCCCGGGATGCCTGTTATCCAGAGCACTTACGGCGTGAAAGGAGAGGAGCCACATATCAAAGAAGAGATACAGGCCGAGGACATCAACGGAGAAATTTATGATGAGTTCGATGAGGAAGAGGATGACCCGGATGTAGATTATGGGAGTGACAGTGAAAACCATATTGCAGGACAAGCCAACTGATAAGGGTCAAAAGATTGTTGTGACCTTAGGACTTAAAGAAGCCCTAGCTGGTTCATCCTTACCAGTGGCCAAGCACATTAACTTTCTCATACACTGACTGTTACTTTAACTGTTAGTCTTAAATAGTTGGGACATCAGCTGACTAATAGACCTCAGCCTCAAAAGGCTTGGAAAGGAAAAAAAAAAAAATACAAGCAAACAACAATATCAACAACAAGAGATTGAAATAAGCTATGGGTAAAATAATGCCAGTAATTCAGCTGCTACATCCAAGCACTGAAGTCTTACCCGTCAACTTTTTTTTTTTTAATAAACTTTATGGCTGTTTGTTCTACAATGTTCTAGAAATTCTCACTCAGGTACACAGTGCCAACAAGTGGCTTGTGAATGTGTTTTGTTGTTTTGTGCTACAATTTTTAAAAAAATAAGTTTTGTTTTGTTTTTTGGGGTTTCTGGGTTTTTTCCTTTTCTTTTTCTTTCTTTTCCTTTTTTTTTTTTTTTTTTTTTGTAATGCACCTGACAGAAAAAAAAGAAAGATGAATTTCTCTTTACTTCTCTCCACCTTCTCCATCTCTATACTTTAAAGATGGAAGTCTGTGCATGGGAGGGAAGAGGGAAAAAGAGCCTGTTTTTAACTTCCTTGCTATCCACCACAAAATAAGCAATTATTTTCTTTAGAGGACTTTCTTTATCTATTGCACACCACACTACATCTTTGAGCAAGTGCCAAATTTGTACTGAAGTGTTGACCCAGTTCCTTTTTTTTTCCTTTCCTTTTTCCTGTTCCTTCTTAAGTTAGGACAGTGTTATATCTTAGACAATCCCTTGAAAAACCTGAAATACCAGCAGCTGGTGAGATTTGACTTTTTTTTTTCTTAAATGGAAACTGTAGGTGCTGTTCTCAGGTGAAAAGAGAGAGAGAGAGAGAGAGACATAAGAAATTTAGAGAAAAAAAATATTTTCTGATCTTGGATTTTTGTGTGTATGTATGTGTGTGATTATGGTACTAATAGGAATAACATTGAACCATTGTGAGTTAAACCCACATCTGGGGATGAAATCCCACATCCTCCTAAGTGACTGGTCTGGAAGCAACCTTGACCTTGACTTTGCACTTCAAATGACAACCAAGATAGGGCTCAGAAATTATATTTTTAAATTTCTAATACGATTATTATTGGATGGATCAGGTGGCCCTGTGTAATCGAGGTGTGCATGTATAACATGGAAGCTACTAGCAAACTGTTCCCAGATGTCCCTTCTTCCTGGTCAGTTGGTTCCACTAATGTTTCCAACTTAATGATTTCTGTTTGTTTTTCCTATTGATAACACTGAGCAAAGCAATTCTTGTTTTCCTTGACTGTATTTGGCCGTTTTCCAGAAACACAGAATTAGCTTATTTCTTCAACATTCCATCCTTTCCTGATCAGGAAATGGAACTGATGATTTTGTAAGGTATTTTTCATCTCTCCATGAAATGAGGCGGAGGCCATTTCACAATTGTGGGCCATGTGCATCCCATCCCATAAAAACCAGGATTTGATTAAAAGTCATAGCAGCCTGACAGAAACAGAGCCTGGCTGAACCCAGTGATCCTCGCCACCACTTTCCCTCGCCATAAGACGAATCCATGGAAGTCCAGTTTTTGGTTCCAGCCGAGTATGTGCATAGAGCAACAACTGATGGTGACAGAACTGCCTAGGGATTACAGGGCTTGTACAAATAAATGTAAAATCACTTCCAGTCCATTGCCATTATTTGTGCTGAAGCATCAGACAGTTCAATACTCCAGCTGGGAGCTTGGATGTGCTATGGTTTTCACTCCAGTCCTCATTTTCCTATCCCACCCCTCAAACCTGACCCAAAAGTTTGATTTTTACACATAAATAAGAAAAACAAATCCTTTTTATTTTTCTCTCTCTCAAAAGACTTGCTCTGGGGTTTTGCTTGGAGGAGCTGATCATACCCTGCATGTCAGAGATTTTGTTTTGTTTTTCTGTTTGTTTTTGATGACTGTATTTTCATTTGAACTGCCTCTTTTTGCTAGTGTTGTAATGATGATGATGATAAAATAATAATAATAATAATAATAGTAATAATAATAATAATGGTCAGCTGTTCCCAGATTAGTAAGTTATGTATAATTTATTTCTCCCTCTCTATTTTATTCTCCTCTGATTTGGAAGTGCAGCCAATAAGCTGTTAGATATTTAAAACAAATTTCCATCTTCCAACTCATATATATATATATATTTATACATACACACACACACACACACACACACACACGTTCACCCACACAATTTTACTTCTCCTTCAGTAAGTTTTCTCCTTTTTAAAAATTTGGCCCCAACAATGTCAAGTTCTGGTGTTTCATACAAAGGAGTGAATAGGAGGGTCGTGTTCAATCTTAATTAACTTATGCTCTCATCACTCATTTAGTTATTTAATTGCCACAGTCATCTAGAGCCAATTTTTTTTTTTGTTTTTGTTTGTTGTTTTTAAGCACTCTGGATAAGGAAAAAAAATAGACACTCGTTTTATATTGTTATTATGTACAATGTGAAAACAGATTTTTAAAAATTTGTTCTTCGTCTTTGTTAACAAATTCTTTCTGACTTATGTGGGTTCACCTCTCACGTTTGCTGGATACTTATTTTACACCACATTATAAAGATGCTTTGTTTTCATTTCATGACTTTGGGCTACAAGAATACTTTGTTTTAGCTCCAGGTAGAGGCCACTGAGGGCAATCAGGGCTGAAACCAATTCTAATGCACTTAGCAGTGAATTGACAAAACACTTCTGTCTGGTCTTTTTTTGTTTGTTCTTTATTTTGTTTTATTTGAAGGGGAAAACGAAATTGTTAATGGTGACCTTTAACTGCTGAAATTCAGAAGTTAATTTTATTTAGTTAGGTTGATGTCAGAGAGGCTGCACCGTGCATGGACGGAAACGGGAAGTCCAGAGCCCCGAGTTCTGTTCTCTTGTGTCCTGACATAGAATTCACTGGGTATCGTAATTTCTTTGCCTTAGTTTTCCCCAAAAGAAAACAGACAAACAAAAATTATATTGACGTTTGAAGTGCTTTCAAGTCATTTGATAAAAGGTGCTATGAATAGCAACTTATTGTGTTAACACGTTGCCTTTTTGGCATTTGATTGGTTTATCATTTTTGTAAAGGATCCTAAAACTTTGTATTCTTTCTCTGTGCCCCATGATGATCAAAAAAGCGAAGGTAGAGGAAATCAGAGTAAGATCAGTCTGAAATGAAGATTACATTTCCCTCCTCTATCCTTTCCTACCTCTCATTCACAAATCCCCGCTCCATTCTTTCTCTTTCTCCCTTTCTCTCTCTCACGTGCACGCAAACATACACACACATACACGCACACAGGCACACACTCATCCCAGTACTGAGGAATAATCTTGCCTGAAGTCTCATTTTATTGCTATTATAATAAATTCCTCCCAAAATAGCCATGTTTTAATATGAATCTAAGAGAACATCACTGGAGAAAAAAGGTTAAAGTTGCTCATTTACAAATTACTAATAATTTGGCTGGTTACTGCAATTGGATAAAAGACAAAACTGTTCTTCAGTACATTTATACCTAAATTAGTTAAGTCAATTTGTAACATTTATTTGGCATCTGCATTTAAAAGTTAACCATGTATAAAATCCCTCCCAAAGAACATAATTATTATTGAAACCAAATCCTCTCATAAGGAATGAATATAAGAGAGTTTTCTTTGATGATGAAATTATTTCATAGATTTGATTTTGGAGTAGACTTTTACCTTAATTCATTTAAAGACAATTATCTTTAACTATTTTGTGGTCCCAATTTCAGATATTTTCTTAATCCAGAAGTAGTTACTGTTCCCAGAGAAAATCTCTTTTATCACATTTAAAACTTCAAAAAATAATTTTCATTCATTCTAATGGGTAAATTATTGAATTGTAATAAACAACTGTATATTTACAAACAGGTTTATAAACTATTTGTCTATCAAGTTAATAGTAAAATAAAAATTATGAGGTCTGCAAGGAAAATTATGAAGCCCACTTAAAGTGGTTCAGATATCTCTTCTAGGGCATAAGTTTTTGTTTAGACAGGCTTTTACAGTATTTAATTTTAAAGTTTCGTATACCTTTCAGTTTCCCAAGTTGAAGATGATGTTGTGTTAAGTTTTCTACTGATTGATTCCTGTCCTTCCCAGTGTTTCTGTCACTGGTTCACTAAAACAGTATTTATACAGCTCCACTGGCTCTAAAGCTCTTAGTCCTTCTAACATTTTGGATTTTACAAGTAAAAATGGGAAAAAAGTAGAAAAGAGACAATCAAATGCCTGGAGCTTAAAACAAAGTATGTGCAACCTACCATCTCACTTGAAATTTAATAAAATAAATAATTATGTAAATATAACATAGAGTTATAGATTTATATTTTGTTCATAACACATAGTGTAATATAAGTTGTATATTTTCATGTTTTTGGTTTTATGTTACCATTCATGCCACAATAAAAATAAAACAGGAGTTTATGTACTCTTAAAAAAAAAGATGTGGGTTGCCACCAACCTGGTTTTTTTTGTTGTTTTTTGTTTTTTTGTTTTTGCATTCTCTTTTTTCAGTATTACTGCCATGCAAGGCACCAATAAAAACAGCAAATGTGTTCTTTACCTATTATACTGTGTTTCTTTTCACAATTCTTGTTGTGAAGGTATAATCTTTAGTTTTCTTATGGAAAAAGCAAAAGTACAGAAAATAATTTAGTTTTCAATATAAATAACCCCAGTCCCTGAAGTGGACTTTGAACCACAAGGGGCTAAGGATTTAATTCTTAGCAGTGGACATTGCAAGAAGGACCACCAGACCTCATGATAACTAATCACAGCATACAGGGATCTAGCTTCACTATAATGTCAAAAGATATCGCTCTCATATGTAATTGAGTCTAATACTCTTGAAATCCTACAGCCCGAAGCACTTTTAATGTCCTTTTCCCAAGTTTGATGCTATCATGGGGGCAGGGTTTCCACGCTTTAAAATTATATTTCATCCTATTGTTTGTACAGAAAAAAATGTAAATTTCAGATTGTGAAATTACTGAGATCTATAATTTTCACCTTGCTGGCATCTAATTTAAGAGTCTACCCCATTAACCTCTGGATTCTACCTTCAACTTTTTAAGCAAATGTGAAAAAAACGAGAAGCCTCCTTTCCTTCCGATGACCATTTTTGCACGTCTCTTCCACCATATTATGTTTTTCTAACTTGATAGTTCTGTGTGTAACCGGTTCCTGCAGGGGGTTTTGTTTGTTTCCTTGGTTGCTTGCTTGGTTTTTAAGTAAGTATCAAGACGTTGGGTCAGATAGCCTCTGGTTCGAATGAATATAGAGTCTATAAAAAGGCTACTCTACTAACACTCTACCCGTTGTATTCCTTAAGCGAAGTATTTTTACAAAGACTGGTCCACGGACCACCTGCTTCAGAATTAACTGCTCAAAGTGTAGATTCCTGGGCGGGACTCCAGACGTAGTGAATCAGAAATCTCTGGGGATGGTGATAAAGCTGTTGCTGTTGAACAGCTCCAGATAATCCCGCGGCGTGCCCTGGTGTCTCAAAACAACCAGGAGGTGGGGCTGTTTTCCCTCTCCTAATGACATTGGGCCACCATCCTTAACCTTCAGCCTCTGAAAACCTGCAAGCTTAGGGTCAGCGAGAGGCGGGAGTTGGAGACTGGAAAGAGCTCGCAATCTGTCTCCTCCTAGACTGTGTTTGACCCTCCAGCACCATTTCTGTACGTTATCCTCGTTTCTCTGCTTTGGCGTAGTTCATGGGCAAAGCAGGAGTCTTCGGAGACTCCCAAGGGAGCAAACACTGAAAATAGAAGGGAAGCACACAAAACGACACGCACTTAGTATTTGCAAAACAAATTGAGGTTCTTTGGGAAGGAAAATAGCCGTTGAAGAAGTGAAGAGATAAACATTCCATGCAGTGTTTATAATAGACCACCTATGGCTACACTGGTCACAGCCTCAGCCCCCTGCTTCAAAAAACGGCATTATCATAATGGATGCGCTAAGGGTATGTGGACGGGGAAAATCTTCGTGCTGAAGCCTGCTCCCTCGAGGGGTGAGGTCCCAACCATCACTACCCTCTCTTTCCTACCAAATAAAGTTCGCTTGGTTTTGTCCTGTGATGCTTCCGTTTGGAAGCATTTTGTTCTTGGCCTTTATGTTTTTTTAATTTCTTATGGAATATTTAGGACTAGCATGCAATAATGGATTGTTTTCTTTCTGCCAATGCCTTGAACAACCAAAAGAATACTGGCAATAGTAAAATGAAACCCATTTTTTTTTTTTTTCATTTATCTCCGTTTTGCCAATTTCGGTTGTTGGTATTTGAGAACATTCACATATGTATTTTTAAGAAATCAGGACACTGTCATTCTTACCAAATTTTGAAGTTCAGCAGTCATCCCTGTTTATAACTTAACACCATCACTGAAACCTCAGTTATAGCAATGGAGGTGAAGGTAAGCATGAATTAGTCCGATGTCCGAGTTAAAGAATATTTATGAAAAAAAAAAAAGATTTATTTTTCTTGAGTTGCTAAAGCAATCTAATAGCTAGCTGAGAGGACCTGTTTTATAAGTAAGCATTGTAATTAGTGTGTAAAGTGTATGCAATAGTATTGCTAAAAGTTCTTAAAAATAGTTATGTTTTCTTAAGCAGGCTAAATATCTGTCCTATGATTTTGTTTGTTCTACCAATTTGCTTAGCAAACTATTTTTACCACCAAGAATGAACCAGTTCAGCTCTGATCACAATAATCATCATTTTTCAATTAGGTCCAGATTCATGAGATTTTACTCCCCATTATTGCCATTTTCTAAATATGCAGGCGAATATGGAATGGAATGGTATTTTGTTGCTGTTCAAAATATAACTCAAGAGGATGAAAGTTGTTTTACACTGCTGTCGCTACTGATTCAATTTTAAAAGGAAAAAATTTAAAAAATTTAAAAATTACCAGAACTGTAGGAATTCAGTAGGCCTAAGTAAACACACCATTTTGTACCTTGCCTGTTCAATTTAGTATTAAATTTCAGAGTCTGGAAAGCAATCCTAATTACACACAAACTGTAAAATATATTTGAAATAAAGTCTTTTGTTTATAAAAATCACTGTCGTAATAACTTTTTTGAAAAATTAATATTATCTTGATAGAAAGTTGGAGAAACCACCACAGGACATAGTTAAGTAATTACTTACTTACACAGAGGACTGACTTTAGTCAAATTGCTCCAACACTGGCCCTCAGTGAGCTTTTGTTTTGCCTTATACAGCAAACCTCCAACTGACTACAGCGCAAGTTTACAAAGTGTGGTTGCATGAACTTTCGTTTCATTCAGGACTATAATCATTATTGGTAGGCCCCAAATAATTCCACAGTTTGCCCTTTTTATTTGGAAATGATCTTTCAAGCAACGTTGTCTTCTGCGGGGTGAGCATACATGAATGGAATTAACAATCTGCTTTCTTACGGGCAGAGATTATTTGACATCTGGAAAATGAAATGAAGTTGCCAGTCGTACGACATTTGGGCACAAATGCTAACTACAGTTATTGAAAAGAAAATTTTAGATTGTCCTCATTAAAGAGTTATCAGTTTCTCCCTAACCTATTAATTCTACACATCTATAAAGCTTTGATATTACAGCCTATTCTGTCACCCAAATCTTGGACTCTTGCTCATACAATCCTCTGGTGGAGCTTTATCTTTGTCCCTTATTGTTCTAGTAAAATTTTAAAAAGTAACTTAATTGTTCAGATACTTAAGATGCCCAGAGCTTATGTTGGCAAACCTTTAGAAAGTTTTGGAAATGTTACCCTTTTTTCTGTAAATTTTAAACACACAACACCTGAGCTTGGGTCATGGAGAGATAGTTAAATCTTCTTACAAATAAAAAAAAGTACAAGTCCAGAAAAATGAATGATAATCCCATGAGATTGTGCTAATGATTCAATATTTGGCAAATATTACGTGAACAATGCTAAGTTGGTTCTCCTGGCAATAAAAAAGCCTAACACCTGTCAAAGCTGACAAACCTCTGGCTGTCTAGTCCATCGTATTGGCTTTATATGATTATGTAGACTCTTACCCATTTTTAAAATGTGGTAAGGCTTGTCATAAATCTACACAAAAATGCCCGTACAATTAACACATACCACATAAAGAAACAAGGGGTAAGGAGTAAGAATAAAAACAGATTACACATACACTCATGTAGCGCTAATCACTAAACAAAAAAATAGTCCTTATTTTCATAGCAGTCAGGGCAAAGAAGAAAGTACATGGATTAGAAAATACTTACTGCTTAATTGAAGGAAGCATGCGAGTTTATCATGAGAAATAAACCTTCATTGCCCTAAATTCTTGGATGGATTTCACACTTAAGGGATAAGAAACAATGCGAAGAGCCACTTTTTTTATAAGCAGATTTACAAAAGCTGTAGATTTGTTTCATATATGCTTACTCTCTCAGTCCTTGAGAAGAGTTTTATGAAGACAGTTTGCAGGGGGTCAGAGAGAGAAAGGGTATACATATGAATAGATAACTGGATATATGGATTAGACAAGGATTTACAAGGATAAAGCTGGAAGAATTGTGATTGTGATGAATATTTATCATGTCCCATAGACCAGCTTTTTCAACTATCAGATGTTTCAAACTGGCTTTTAATTATGCCATGTTCAGTATTATGATAGGTCTATATGAGACATAAAGCAATATTTCTTCCATCAACATTTGTAATTTCCAAGGAAATAAGACTAGCATACATTAAGCAATAAAACAATATAAGAATAGGATTAATGCATCAAAGACTATAAGTGATATGAAATTTCAGATGAGAACAAGAATTGTTTTAATATATACTGACACTTCATCTCCTAAATAAACATAGTAGGAGGTGAATGGCCACCCTTCCGTTGGAACAATTAGAGAAAGCTAGAAAATCACAAAAATTGTGTTTTAAAGGCATTAGAAAACCGTGGAGGAAATGAGACTAGATGAACCACAAGTCTAGAAGAGCAAGACTCTGTCTTAGGTGAAGCTGAAGGTTGCTAGCTATTTCTATTTAATGAAGTCATTAGATTAGAGCAAAACTTGAAGGTTGCCATAAAAGTCTTGGCAGCTCCTGGGGGAAAGAGAGACAGGCAAAGCAGTTGTGTGGATCTGAAGTGACAAATTAGAAACTTGAGGGACTTCAAACACAGGACTGGTTTTATTAATGGCATATTTTCTGAGTTCTATGGCTGTGTGGGTTGCAGGAGGTTTATGGTAAAAGCTTCTCAAAGAAAGATGGAGGTCTCCTGCTGCCATTTAGTGCTTAGGAAACAAAGTCCAGCCAGAGATGTGGGACCTGCCTCAAGTGCATTGTTTCCCTTTCAAGCTAGTCTCCCTTTCAAGACATTTAACAGATTTTATCTTCAAAAGTTAGGATTCTGGAGAGTGGGACTGGGTACCTTAGAAGGACAGAACTGAGGAGAAAAATACCCATTATGCTCACAAGCAAAGTTTGGGAAAACCACACTCTGAGACAAAACAGAGGTAGCCTGAGTATATTAAAACTGCCAAGCAGACTTAACAGAACAAAATTCCTGATAAGAGCAAAATAATCAGCCCTTCACCCTACATGTCCAACACAAGAATGAGAAACTCCACTATGTCAGAAGATTAAATCAAACAGGTTCTTTGTAGTTTTTTTTTTTATTAAAAAAAATTTAGGAATAAAAAAATCGTAAATACAGGAAAAGACAAAGAAATGACTGATAATCAGAGAAAAAACAGTAAATGTAGGCCCACAAATGAAACTGATAATAAAGTTAGCAAACAAAGATTTCAATGTAACACTGGTTAATATAATTAAGAGAATATATGAAAAACAGACAAAATGGATAAAGAGGTGAAATCTATGAATAATAATCAAGTAGACACAAGAGGTCAGGTTTAGTAAGATTAGTAAAAAGGAAAAGAGTTTAGTTTTTAAAAAATACAGAGACTGATCCCAAAAAAAGCATTTAAAGAGATAATTGCTGAGAACTTTTCAAAACTAATAAAAGATATCACAGAGATTCAAGAAGTTCAGGTAATCCAAGTGGGATAAGTAAAAAAACAAAACAAAACAAAACAAAAAAACAAACACATATGTACATATTACAGTAAAAACCATATGAATACATATGAAATACACTGAAAACCAATAACAAAGATAAATTTTTTTTAAAAGATTTTATTTATTTATTTATTTATTTGACAGAGGGAGAGAGATCACAAGTAGGCAGAGAGCCAGGCAGAGAGAGAAGGGGAAGCAGGCTCCCTGCTGAGCAGAGAGCCCAATGCCAGGCTTGATCCCAGAACCCTGAGATCATGATCTGAGCGAAGGCAGAGGCTTAACCCACTAAGCCACTCAGGCGCCCTGACAAAGATAAATACTTAAAAGCAGCCAGAGGAAAAGTAGATGATCACCAAAAAAGGGCAATGAAACTGACAGCTGACTTCTCAATAGAAACAATGGAATCTAAAAACAATGAAATCACATTTTTAAAGTGCTACAAGAAAAATTTGCCAAACTAGACTTCTATGTACCACAAGAACTATCCTGATGCAAAGAAGTTGCAATAGAGACATTTCCAGACAAAACCTTAGAGTACTCATCATCAGCTGATCTGATTATAGTATTAGAGAGATTTCCTCAGGCTGAAGGAAAATGATCCTGCGTGGAAAATGTAACTGCAGATATAAAAGAAGAGCACTGGAAATGGTAAAATATGTGTGTAGTTGGATCTGTACACAATACCTTGTCAAGTTTTAAATAAATGTAGAAGCAAATTCATAACAGCAATGATGAAACAGTGAAGAGGAGAAATAGATTTTAAAAATCTAATTGTCTGGGAGCATCAAGAAGTCATTGATGCGTGTGGTGATCTCTAGAGTAGCCAAAAATAGAACAGTGAAAGAATTTACAACCAATTTTCTGATAGAAAAAAATTGGAATAATAAAAAATGAATCTGAAGGGAGATTAGACTAGATAAAATAAAATGCATGCTACCACAAGAGAAGGAACCCAAAATGGCTGAAAGTAAATTGGTGGAGGAATGTAAATCATGCAAATACTATGAAAAGAAATGTATGATCACTTTACTAATATTAGATGAAGGAAGATTCCAGACAAGAAGCATTATGAAAAATAAATATATTTCAAGTGATTCAATCCAATTGGAAGATAAGAGAATTTTTGAAATTTATGAACTAAAAATCATAACTTTGAATGACGTAAAATGAGCCCAAAATGACAGAATGAAACAGAAAAATACACAGCATAGCAGAGGCCTTTAATATAGTTCATTCAATAGCTATTAGAACAAGCTGGAAGAAAATTAGTAAAGTTATAGAAGGGCTGAATATTACAATTAACAAACTAACATGATTGAATGGACGTGTATAGAGCACTTCCCCCAGTGATGATAGAATTAATATTCTTTCCAAGTGCCTGTGGAAACTTTTCCACAGTCCACAAGATAGAGCATCATTTAAAAAAATCATGTGTAGACTATATCCTAAGCCAATTGAATTGAACTACTAATAAAGCACTAATATTTAACTAGAAAAATCCCGACTGCACCGAAATAAAATATTATCATAGATGAATGAGAGTATGAATTCCTCCCTTGCTTTTTATCTACTTTCTTATAGTTCATATAGTTCTTGCCACTTTACCACATATTTGTTGTGGGTTTTCCTCTCAACTGGAATATCTCTTCGAGCTTCTTCTCTCTTCCGCTATACCTCCTCTCAAAACTCTAGGGAGTATGAATGAGTAAACAAGACTTTAGGAACCTCACTCTTTCCCCTGAACTTGAACCACCCTCAGTCAGGGCCAGCACACAGCCCCTTTTGTGGGCCTCAAGATCAAACACTCAGATCCACTCTCCCATGAGGCCACCTTTTTACCCATTTTCCCTACACTTGGTTTTTTCTAGGCTTGCTTATCCACCCCCACCACCTGCCGCCAACACACACCATTAAAAACAAGGACAAAACAACAACAACAAAAAAGCCACACAATCCTTTGTACCTAACTCTTAAAACTCTCACGTATGTTATGGTCAGAGTTCTCCTTATTGACAGAACACCCTTCTCCCTGAAATTGTCCCTTCCTGCTCCCACCCCGTCTTTCGGTTAGCCTTTCTAATGTTCTCTCTCCTTGCTAAATCAGGATTTGTTTTTTATTTCACAAGATAATCCCAGAAATGAAATGTAATTCATTTTCCTTCATTTTTATACTATAAGGTGTTGATGACTGTAGGAGGTTTTCCTAAAAGTCAAGACAAAGAGCATAAACAGGGCAGAGGGATGCAAGTGCATCTGGCCTCAGGGTCCCCAAAAAGACCAAGTGTGGCCCCTCACTGTTAGCAAGATCCAAAGGCACAGAGATGAGTGGTGGCGAAATAAGAAGGGAATTTATTTCAGTGAGACCAACATCAGGAAGACAGTGGACTAAAGTCTCAAAGACTGTCTTCAGTATTGAAAATACTTCCAGGTTTATATAAAGAGTGTGTGGGGCAAAGGTCGGTGGGTACGTGCCATGGGGCAGCAAAGGTCAGCTCAGTCATTTGAGGTCAGTCACAAGCGGTCTTGCTGGCATTTAGGGCAGCTTGAGGGCGTAGTTTCTGTTCTCTTCAAGGGGTGCTTTGCCCTGCAGGGTCTTTTGTGTGAGTTGAGAGATAAGCTAGAAAGAACTTAATCAATTAGAAAATTGATTTTCTAATCAAATAGACTGATGTGAAAATAGAGGTAGTTGAAGTCCTCTCTCGAGGATCAACTTGTAACCACACAATAAAAATACCAATTATGCTTCTAAAAATCATGGTCTCTGACCTTGACAATTTGGGGATCTAGTTTGGATGCTCTGCCTTCTTGATTCTCCTCTTATTCTTTTATAGCCCCATTTCTTATAGGGAACAGAGGGATTTCTTTAATTGTTACTTTTCATTTCATGGCTCTCGGCTTCCCACTCCCATGTACTTGGCACATTTTTTGAAGATAAAAAGAAGAAAGCTGGGGCGCCTGGGTGGCTCAGTGGGTTAAGCCGCTGCCTTCGGCTCAGGTCATGATCTCAGGGTCCTGGGATCGAGCCCCGCGTCGGGCTCTCTGCTCAGCGGGGAGCCTGCTTCCTCCTCTCTCTCTGCCTGCCTCTCTGCCTGCTTGTGATCTCTCTCTGTCAAATAAATAAAATAAAATCTTTAAAAAAAAAAAAAAAGAAGAAGAAGAAAGCCAGTTCTCTCCCTAAAACAAACTATGTCGCTGGATATTTTGACCCCCCAGAGAAGGGACAGTTTAGGCATAAGGGAAGGTGCGTGGACTAGAAGGTTCTGGACCTACTCTGCGACTAAGTTGGTTTCTGATTTTGCTCAAGTCACTTAATTTTGCTAGGATTTTTTTCTTTCCCTTTGTTGTGAAACCACTCTTGAACGGGATGTCTTCAACTATCCCTTCCATTTCTGTGATTCTATAGTTCCTTGAAACTAAATACAGTGAGGGTCCAAAACCAGGAAGACGCACTGTGAGTGGCATTGATCTTAAAAACAAGCAGGGGGAGAAGAGAAATCTTTACAGCAGGTCTCAGACAAGGAAGTGTGGAAATGAGCAATGTTGAGTAGAGGAAAGAACACAGGTTTTAGACAATGACTTGAATTAAAATCCTGAAACAGCTTCTAGTCACTAAGCAACTTCAGGCATGTTAATTGGTCTCTCAAAGCCCCAGTTCTTTAATAGGAAGTGATAACCCAGTTCGGGGGGTGTAAGGATCCAAGGTCAGAGTCATTTATATCATTTTCATATAATTTTGCCATGGTTCCCTGCTTAAATGTCTTCCATATAGTCTTTTCTAACTTACCCTCTCTGTAGAACAATTTAACCTTCTTGTTTATACTTTAAAAATTTAGGGGTGCCTGGGTGGCTCAGTGGGTTAAGTCTCTGCCTTCAGCTCAGGTCATGATCTCAGGGTCCTGGGATCAAGCCCCACCATTGGGCTCTCTGCTCAGCGGGGAGCCTGCTTCCCCCTCTCTCTCTGCCTGCCTCTCTGCCTACTTGTGATCTCTTTCTCTCTCTGTCAAATAAATAAAATGTTTAAAAATGTATATCTAAAGCAGCATATACTTGAAAAATATTATTTAAGGGGCTTCTGGGTGGCTCAGTCAGTTAAGGGGCTGACTCTTGGTTTTGGCTCAGGTCATAATTTCAGGGTTGTGAGATCGTGCCCCTCATCAAGCTCCATACTCAGTGGTAGTCTTCTTGAAGAGTCTCTCTCTCTGCCCCTACCCCACTCATGCACAGACACAGACACACTCTCTCTTTCAAATAAATAAATCTTTTAAAAAAGATTGTTTAAATACAATATTGTATTTATTGTCTTGCAGATCTCTTTTGCTGATTGGACTGTGAACTCCCTTGAGGAAAGAGAAGGTATTTTGTTGTTGTTCTATATCCCCAGTGTCTTAAGAGGGTGCATCACACTTGACAATAAATTTTGCAGAATAAATAAAATAATAAATTAATGGATGAATGGATGATGGACATGGAGACTTTGCAAATAGTTCTTGTGCATAATTTCATACCAATGAATATTTTATTCTTACTTGCAATAGAAATTGCTTGAAAAATTAACTTAAAATAAGTAAAAGATTTTAATGACATCAGTGAAATTATTACTAATTTTTAAAGATTTGCCCTTGATAACTTGTCTCTAGGACTGATCAAACTACTTTATGTCCTCCAGGCATTGATCCTATTAATGTTTCAGAGGTCATTTTTATTATATTCATTAACTCAATCTGCGAAAATAATTCATTATATAGATTAATACAAAACATATATTAATATATAATAACATAATAACATATTACTATATATTAATAATATATAATAATTATTATATATAGTAATAAATAACATATATTGATATATTAATATATAACATATTAGTATATATAAATATATGTAACATATTTATATATATATTAATCTTTCCCCCTAATTTTGGGAATATACACAAATTCTTAACATTCTAAAAAATTAAATTGAAAAAGTAAGACAATTTAACCATTTTAGCAAAAACACAAAAAATCTTAAACCTCGCTCTCAGAAGCCAAGTCTTCACAGTGTTTCATAATACATACATTTTTTTTTAACTTTTAGAAGAATAAGCAGGTGTTGTGAATGATTCCACGCTCATTCTGCATGCTGCACGACAGGCCAATAAGTCAAGAGGCAAAATTTGGGGCGAGGAGAGCAACTTCATTTGGAAAATCAGCTAATGGAGGACATGGTGGATATCATCCCAAAGAACCATCTCCCCCAGCATGAGATTTGAGCATCTTTTATGTTAGGACGTGGGGAACATGGGAGGGATTTAGAGTGAAAAGATGACTGACATCTGAGGGAGGTTGTGTAACTTCTTTTGTCCTCGGTCAGCTGATTTTGGATACAGGAATCTGGTCACGTCATTCTTGCAAACCTTAAATATAGCATAGTCATTTCTTTACATATTCCCTTATCTCCTTGAGTGAGGTAAGTTGGGGTTTAAAAAAAAAAAAAGACTTTTTTTTTTTCGAATTTCAGCTCTAAATTCCTTTTCCAATTCCTTTGATGATTAACATGTCTGTGTGCAGGGTTAAGGCGTAGTCTCTAAGCTCTAGGTCACAGCAGCAAGGGAGCAAGAAGCAATATGGAGTCAGACATGCTAAGTGTCTCCCTGATACAGGGTTTTGGAACTGCCACTTCTCCGGGGCATCCTGTTGAACACATTCTGTCTCTGAGGTTTCAGAATACTTTCTGCCTTTCTCTCTTTCATCAGTAAACAGGACCACTTATGAATGGTGGACTTTGAGAGGAAGTTCAGACCTTAATTAACGTTTAGACCTTAATTAACGTTCAACCTCAGTTAGTTTCCAAATTCCATCTGAAAGGAACACTGAGAAAATGAAGTAAGAGAGATTTTAATACTTAAAGTTTCTTTTGTCTCTTCACTGATAGGAATGAAGTTATGTGGGAGGTGGGTAGTGCCACCATAACCTATTTTATTCTGTCTGAATGAGGAAGGTCAGTATATCATCCTTCCAGGGAGAGGAAATTGCATAGACATCTCCTGGGAAGACAATAAAGACATCTTTGACAGCATGTTGAAAACATGGTAAAACTTTCTTTTTTTTCCGATAGAGGAAAAAAAAATCAGTATTTAAATGACAGATGAAAGTAAATGATGGACAAAATGCATTATTCTTAAAGTGTCTCCTGGTTATTCTGAAAGAACTATTACATTTTGAAGACTGAATTAAAATTGGTTTGATAATAATATATCAGTTTATCAATAAGACAGTGAAGCTGCTCTTTGAAACCACGTTTTTAAAATTTCTTGTTGTGTTAGCTTTGTCTCCAAGCATCTAGTCCCATAAAAACAACTGAGAAAAAGGGAGGAAAAGAAACTCAAAAACTTTGCTTTATTTTAATATAGGAATTTTTTTCATGAAGTTATCAATTTAACTTCCCTTTAACTTCAGAAATAACAAATGATGGAAGTTTCAAAACATTAATAACTATCTTCTTGAAGAGTTTAGCCAAATAGACACTGCCTTCTTTTGAGCCAGTAATTTTTCTGACAGCTTAGGAATTCATTTCTATCATTTGTGGTAGTTCTGCAAATTGCCAAAAAACAAGCACACCTGGGCCAGCCTTGATTTAGACTAGCATGGTTCCACCTGGTACCATTACCATTCTACTCCATTTATGTCGGAAGTCTTAAAAAGACTTAACCGCCCCAGCCCCCAACCCAAAGATTCAGAATATCAAGAAATCTCTCATTCTAATCAAACATGTAGACAATTTTCAGCTTTTGCTTTGTAAATAACTTTATGAACATTTATGTATATAAATCTTTGTTGGTATATTTTTATTTCCTTATAAGTATTAATAGGTCAGGATGTTTGAAATTTTTCTGGCCAAGTTTCTTTCCATAAAACATACAATTTACATCTCTTTTGCTTCTAGTCCATTTTATATCATGCCTTCTTTAAGGCAATTGGATCTCTACTCCAAACCCCTGTTCATTTTGCCTCAGAAAAGATTTCTCTTGTTTTGAAAATAAGAAGCTTAGAGTCTCCATGGAAGGAATAAATGAACTCCGTTTATGATAAAGTCTTTCCCACACCTAATTTTTAAATCATGAGTCAAGTAAAACCCTTCCCTTCTGCCTGGAAAAGCCTTAGAAATAGAGCATACCAAAACGGACAGAGTAGAGGATCCATGTACTGGGACCAAATGTTCAGCTATATAGGACATTAGGAATACATACGCATGACCGTCTTTACACATGCAAAATGATGTCATTGGACTACATCATCTTATGGTTTTCTCCCAGTTTCAAAAAAAATTTTATGGATTGCCCTCTTGAAGTCCTTTGTGGTCACTCCAGTCACAGTTAAATTCCCCTTCTTCTCACTTCCACTCGTAATTTTACATATTGCCCAACTGTCTTGATCACATAGGTGCTGGGAAAATAATTCCTAAATTACTGTATTACATGATTCTTAAATTATGCGATAAATATTATCATCTTATTCATGAAATAACTAGATCATAGGACTTGGAATTAATAGATCTTTTTATTTTGAAAATAACAAATATAAGCCAAACCCCTTCTTTAAAAAATATGGTGAGGCAATACATAGTAACTCATAGGTTACATAAAACTACTTGGCTGTTTTGAATATGGAATACAAATTGAGGTAATCTTGTGCACACCTAAAAATTGTTAGAACTTTTAATTTTTTACTTCATTTTATTACAAGAAATTCAGAATATTTACTACTATTTTAATTAAAACATCACACAGTTTAGAATGGCTATTATCAAAATGACAATAGATAACAAGCATTGGCAAGTGTGTGAAGAAAAGTGAACCCTTGTGTCCCATATTGGTACAGCCACCATGGAAAACATTATGGATGTTCCTCAGGAAATTAAAAGTAGAAATATATCATCCAGCAATCTTGCTTCCGGGTCTATACCCAAAGGAAATAAAAGTATCTCAAAGAGATATCTGTACTCCTCTGTTCACAGCAGCATTGTTCACAATAGCCAAGATACGGAAAGCTACCTAATGTCTGTTGACAGATGAAAAGATAAAGAGAAGGTGAGATGTAGACACATGTAATTCAGCTTTAAGAAAAGAAGGAAACCCTGTCATTTGTGACAATGTAGATGGACCTGGAGAGCATCACACTAAGTGAAATAAGCCAGAAACAGAATGACAAAACTGCATAATCTCACTTATATGAGGAATCAAAAATAGTCAAATCCATAGATGCAGGGAGTTGCATCTGGTGGTTATCATAGGCTGCGCATGGAGAGAAATGGGGAGAAGTTAGTCAAACAGTACGAAGTTCTGGTTATATAATATAAGTAAGTTCTGGAGATCTAATGAACAGAGCATGGTGATTTTAGTTAACAAAACCATATTGTATACTTGAATTTTTTTTTTTTTTTTCAATTTGAAAGTAATCATGTATTAACTGACCGGATGAAAACAATAATCATTGTTAGATACCTGAGCTCATCCTTCCAATAAGCTATTGATTTAGTCTTCCCTGTGGCCAGCACCTCCACCTTCTACAAAATGCGTGGTCTTTTTCTTCATCCTCCCTCATGGGTAAGATAATTTGAAGGGCCATAAGAAACTGTTTTCTTCTTTGAAACTTTTCCAACAGTATAGATCTTGTCAATCGGATCCTCCGAGCAGATGGTGCCATATTTACCAAGAGATTGAGCAATCAGTGTGTTATCTGTCACTTCTTATTGATTTTGCCATAACCATGGTTGTAGATCCATTCATGTACAGATGTCAGGTTTGGGGCCTCCCCCATGCTAAATATGGTTCCACAATTGTTAGCATGTTAGCTGAAGCCTTGCTGAACTTAACAAAGATGGCCCCGAATCTGGTGAAGAGAAAGAAGCTGCAACATCTTTCAAACCTTCAGGTTCTCACCATTGATACCTCTGATCCTGATGACAAATGCCAATTTAGGTTCTGCAGGTACATAGAAGTTGCCAGCTTTTCTTGCCATCCTCGCCATTTGAATCTTAGTTCTGTATATCTGCCTATATTCCTTGTGGTAATGCTTAGCTTTTTCATAAATAAGCTTCCTCAATGCCTTTTGAAGCATCTTTTGAACAAATTTCTTTCTTGGACGCTTGATATTAACTCTGCAGAATTCCTCTGCTTTTTCTTAGAAGTCTCTGACACAGCAGGAACCTTCTTTTTCTTTTTTTCTGCACCTTCCATGGCTCCAGACAGGAAAAAAAAAAAAAGCTGTATACTTGAATTTGCTAAGAAGGGAAACTTTAAGTACTGTCTCCACAAGAGAAGAAAGAGAAGAAGAAGGAGGAGGAAAGGAGGAGGAGGAAGGAAGGAAGGAAGGAAGGAAGGAAGGAAGGAAGGAAGGAAGGAAGGAAGGAAGGAAAAGAGATAAATAAAATTATGTGAGATGGTGGAAATATTAACTAGTTTGATTGGGGGATCCATGTCAAAATGTATATGTATATCAAAACATCAAGTCATCCTTAAATATACACAATTTTTATTTGTTAATTATACCTCAATAAAGCTGAAAAAAATTATAAGTTGGTTTTGGTAGATTCTCTCCCACTTGCTGGCTTTAAAGAATTCAACAATAATGTCATGTTGTAAGCCGCACTCGAGGCAGCCTCTGGTCAACAGCTGGCAAGAAAATAGGCCTTCAAGTCCCTGCAAGGAGCTAAATTCTACCAACAAGTTTGGAAGTGGATCCTACTCAAGCCTCAGACCATAGGCCTTGACAATACCTTGACTACAACTTTGTGAGACCCTAAAGAAGAGAACCTAGCTAAGCACAGCAGGACTCCTACCAACAGAAGCTGCAAGATAAAAAATGTGCCATGTTAAGTGCTAAATTTGTGACAATATTGTTACACAGCAGTAGATCACTACCACAATGACAATATTGAATCTTAGCGGTCCATTTATAAGCTTCATGGATTAGAAGAAATACCTTATCAACCCATTAGTGTTTGTTCATACATTCATTGTTCTTGGAAGAGGGGCCTCAACTTTCCTTAGTTTCTCAGTATTCTCCAGAACCCGAATGTGAGTTTGCTACTGTCATATATAATGAGACTAATTACAATGTTCATTACATCTGGATGTAACGATATTTTATAGCTATCAAAGAAGCTGTTGAATGAAGTCATTCTCCAAACATAAAGCTCAACAAAAAGAATAAGAAAGCAGATAAATCATGGTGGTTCTCTGCATCAGGGAGTCATTAATCATTTGACTAGAACATGCTTTCAAGAAAATGACCAGAGTAGTCCCGAGAGATATTTTTGCCAAAATAGTTTGAGTGGTACCAATTTTTATAATTAAGAAATCAGCACCCGAACATACATACTGTTTTGTTTCTTCACCTAACACATTTAAGCCTGATACACGAATATAAGTTAAATTATTCTGAAAATCTTTGAGTCTATGGCTCTAGGTATTTGAAAATATTCAAAAGAAGATTTCACAACTTTTAAAGGGCATTATGGTCATTTTTGCTAAATAAAAATGAGCCCTCAAGAAAACACTATTTTTGGGTGACAAAGTGATAATGAAAGAAATGTGCTTAAAATGGACAACAAATATGCCTTTCAAACTGAAATGATTAAATAAAGATATGCCCGTGGAAGTGATTGAAACTGGAGAAGTGCTGAAATTCAGGGCTGTGCTCAGAACATCTAAACTGGAATAGCTTTAGCAATGTCTGCCAGGAAAATCAAACTTCATTTAAAATTTTTCTTAGAATTTCTTCATGTCAGTGACATTCTGTGTGTGAGGGCTCCGTTAGCATACAATCTAACAGAAGCTGTGTACAGCTGATTGGGGAAAGAATACCATGGTTTACTCTGGTATTTTAAAATGTGCTATCCTCTCCTTGTGTTCTGAATATTTCTGTTCATGGAAATGTGATTTTTTTTAACAAGAGCATTTCTTTATGACATTTTAGATCTCAGACATTCAACTTGCCCTACTAAGCCCAAGCAAAGGCCTTTTAAAAGAATAAGTGAGAGGAAAGTGGGGCTTCAAAGTAATGTGACTGGAAGTGGTTTCTAACCTTGACATTTTTCTTTGACAATGAAAGGAAAGAATCAATGGGTCACAATTACTTCCTGAACATAAAGGCAAAAGGAATGAAGGGGAAAATGGGTTCATGTGTGAGACTTCACATCCATCTTGTAGTTTTCTTAATGGTATAGATTTTTTTTTTTAAGATTTTATTTATTTGTCAGAGAGAGAGAGAATGAGCACAGGCAGACAGAATGGCAGGCAGAGGCTGAGGGAGAAGCAGGCTCCTCGCTGAGCAAGGAGCCCAATGTGGGACTCGATCCCAGGGCGCCGGGATCATGACCTGAGCCGAAGGCAGTTGCTCAACCAACTGAGCCACCCAGGCATCCCAATGGTATAGATTTTTATTATTACTTTTATCATGGTTTTAAGTCTGCAGTTACTTTTTATACTTACGTTTTTGGTTTTTTTTTTCCTCTGAAAGCAAGTGATGAATTTCACAGAATTTGATCGGTTCTTGGATAAGCCTGGATAAGCAGGCTTCTCTTCTTTACAATGTGATAGCGGATGTTCATTTCCTTACAAAAGCTCAAGAGGCTTCTGTGGCAATCTTATTGACGTGTTTTCACACACTCCAAAAGATGAACAATGGGAAAAATGACAAGAATATTTTTACTATTGGTTGAAATATTGAGAAGCCAAAAACTTAGAGATTGGACCCTTATACATTTGTAAGACAATAAAACTGAACCCTATTTTACATTGTACAAGTCAGTATTTGGCCAAAAAGTTTGTTCGAATGAATCCAACTTTACAGTGATGAATTCACCTCTCTACTCATGCCTGCGATTTATTATTTCCCTTAAAATGAATAATATCCTGATAGAAGAAATGTTTAAACTTTAGCAGTGCAGTAACATTATAGATAAAACATGGGAGACTGTATGCACAATTTTTGTGAGAACTTTTTAACCAAACTGGTATACCAGAAACCATCAACCATAAGAGAAAAGATAAGTATTTTATAATTTTTTTTAAAGATTTTATTTATTTATTTTACAGAGAGAGATCACAAGTAGGCAGAGAGGCAGGCAGAGAGAGAGAGAGAGAGAGAGAGAAGGAAGCAGGCTCCCCGCTGAGCAGAGAGCCCGATGCGGGACTCGATCCTAGGACCCTGAGATCATGACCTGAGCCGAAGGCAGTGGCTTAACCCACTGAGCCACCCAGGCGCCCCAAGTATTTTATAATTTTAAAATGTAACATTTTTACGGGAGAAAGATACCATAACTGCGATAAAAAGAAAATGATAGATTTGGAAATGATATTTGCAATTCAGAGGTTAATAACTCTAATAATCTCTTATAAACTGATAAGACAACAAAAAACCTCCATTAAGAAGTGGGCTAAGACTATGAAGTAGCAATTCACAGAGAAGCAAATACAGTGGCCAGCAGCATTTGAAAAGATGTTTGAATTTAATTGCCAACAGAAAAACAAATGCAAGTTATATTTTTAAAAGATCAATTAACAATCATCATGGCATTCAAAGTTAAAAAGCCCTATAACATCTATGTTTGGCCAGTAAAGAAATGTGGAGCTACAGACTTTTTAGAAAAGCAAACTACTAACATTTAGGAAAGCGCCCACACACATTTATCGAAAGAGAAGGCCCAGAGCTCTCCAAATCTATTTTTCTCTACTTCTGTGGCGTGTGCTTCGATTCCATTTTCCTGCCTCACGTGACTGCATTTGGCCAATGCCTGAGAAGGAACAGTTTGTGCCTGTACTGTCTTGGGCAGCTGTAACAAAATGCCGTAGACTAGGGAGCTTAAGCAACAGATTTTCTTTTTTTCAGCTTTTTTGTGGAATGATTAATAAGCATTGTATGTATTTAAGGGGCACCATGTGAGGTTTTGATGTGTGTATACAACAGATACTCAGTTCTCACAGTTCTGGAAGCTGCAGAGAAGTCCGGGATTAAGGAGCCAGCAGATTTCGTTCCTGGTGGGTGCCCACTTCCTGGATTGCAACATTCTTGCTGTGTCCTTCTCATGGCAGAGAAAGGTCTGACCTCTCTTCCTCTTCTGCTCACACCCCTCGCCCCCCCCACTGTGGAGGTTTCATCCCTATGATCTCATCTAAACCCAGTTATCTCCCAAAGGCTCTACTTACAAATACCCAGCTTTGGGAATTTGACATATGAATGGGGGGGGGGGGGGCGCAGAAACAATCAATCCCTAACAGTACCCCTACTGGGCCAGGTCCTTATAAACATCCCACACACAGAAGTGCTCCTTAATGCACTTTTCTCCTTCCAGCTGCTGGAATGTAAGCTAGGGAGCCACCAAGGATGGCAGTTTGAGTTACTCTGTCTAGCCTCCAGCAACTGATACATGCTTTGACCTAGTAATTCCTCTCTTGGGCATCTATTCTGAAGAATGAAAAACACCAATGTGTGTGAAAGTATGTACAAGGATAATTACTGTAGCGTTGTTCATAGTTACTAGAATTTTTTTAAAAGGTGGAAACAAGTGAAAAGGATATGATTGAACAAATTATGATAAATCCATACTTTAGGATATATTGTATTTATTAAAAATAATAAGTAGGATCACACCACTTGACTCAAAAGGATTCTAAGAACTTCAGTTGAAGGAGAAGAGCAAGATATAAAGAGCATATCTACTGTCATGCCATTTTTGGAAACTAAGCAAAGACCTAAAAATCTCACGTATGTGTGTATGTTTGTATAGACAGATACATATATTCATTTAATATAATTCTGTAAGCACAGAAAAAAATCTATCTATATATTAAAATATAAGATGGCTTCCCCGCATCAGTGTTTGTGGGTGGTGGTAGCAATAGTAGCGTAAGGGAGAAGCTTTTATTTAACTTTTAAGTAAAACTGGAAAAGAAAATTAAAAAGAGAACATAGTAAAAAGCACACATGAATATGCATTGTATCATTGTATGTGTGCATTTATGTACATTTGTAATCAATGGATGTTTATATATTATGTAAATCAGTAACAAAGGTGGGACATATATATTTTTAAAATAGTTCTCTCTATGCCACCTGAGAACTTCTTTCTCTCTCTCACTAGGCCTCTGTTTAATTTATTAAAATGAGATTTGTACAGGAAACTTCCCCCTTGGTACTAGATTTGTACTTGCTTAATCACTGATTCATAGAAATTATCCTTATGCATAAATAAATGAGAAGAACCAGTAGAGGAAGAAATACAAATACACAAGAAGTACATTTTTAAAAAATTCTGCACCCTTCCCAAGTTCTCATCTAAAAAAATTAAGCAAGAATATTTAGCTTCAGTCTTATGGAGGATATCCTTCAACTCAAAAGAAACCTGTGTAAGTATTTGCCAAGAACAGATAGAATTCTGTTGTATACAAATTATTCACTAAGACACAAAACTTAGGGCAAGAAGTATTAATGGGACTGGGGTTTTTGTTTTAGTTTTTTCATTTGGGCTCATGCCCAGAAGGTATATGCCAAAGGTTTAATGGCTTCAGAGGCAACTTTGGTTGAACGGATTACTTGGGTCACTAAAGTGTCCTTCGTTAAAATTTTTATCAGGAACTGCTGCACCATGAAACAAGTCTCTTTTAACAAAGAGAAGGAAGATGAACTTGCTGATCCCATACTTCATTGGCAACACGGAAAGCCCCAAAGCAGGTATATGCTAAGGCCAGGCCACAGTATCAATGGAAGCTAAAGAAGGTGGCCAATTTATTAACAATAACCTACCTAATGTTTTCTTGTCTATTAAATTTTTAAGACAGATGAAAGATAGAAACAAAATCATACCCCTACCCTAATATTTTCTATCTTTCTCCTTGGCTACTTTTCTAAAACTTATAGGGCTGTTTCAGTGAGTTCAAGCTACTCTAACAAAAATACCATAGACTGGGTAGCTTAAACGACAGACATTCACTTCTCACAGTTCCGGAAGCTGGGAAGTCCAAGATCAAGGTGCTTGCAGATTCAATTTCTGGTGAGGGTCTTCTTCCTGATTTGCAGATGTCAGTCTTCTCATTGTATCCTCACAGGACTGAAAGAGCAAAGCACTAGACTCCTTCTCTTTTTATGAGGACATTAATCCCATCATGGGGGTACCACCCTCATGACCTCATCTAAAACTTAGTACCTCCCGAAGCCCCCACCTTTTAATACCATTGCACTGGAACTTAGAGTTTCAACAAGGAATTTGGAAAGGTAGAATCAAACATGCCAGTCCACAGCAAGGACTATATATTTAATCTGGCTCTAGGAATGTTGTTTGTAGCAGGGGACTTGAGTCTGAAGAAAAACTCCTGCTTCTTGACCTTTTTTTTTTTTCTCACAAGTAACTATAGTGTTGAAATTTATTTGACTACTAATTCTTTTGAGGGAAAAGGTGTGATTATCAAGTCTTCGATTACAGAATCAAGCGGATGTTTGAGATCTATTTATTATCAAAAAAAGTATAGATCATAAAATACCCACCTTTAGAGATGCTGAAATGTATGATTCACTCAGTAATGTATATGGAACCAGTAAGTATTAGTCAAATGTGATTCAGTACCTGTGCAATCCTGGTCAAGTTGCTTCTTTTCTTTTTTTTTTTTTTTTAACTTTATTATTATTATTTTTTTAAGTAATCTCTACACCCGACATGTGGCTTGAACTCACAACCCTGAGATCGAGAGTTGCATGTTCTTCCAACTGAGCCAAACAGGCACCCCAAGTTACTTTTTTTCCCACGTCTTAATGTTCTCATACATAAAAGCAATGCTGATAAATACTACCTCATTAGATCATTGTGAAGAATCTATGAAGATATGTGAAAACACAAGTAATTGTGTATCTCAGCAATTAATAGCAAAACAACATTGTGGAGGTATAAGACCTTGTGTTTCCATTCTAGGTATCAGAAACATGAGTGATAATTCACTAGCTAAGCGACTAGAATGGGCTGTTGGAGATATTGAGAGTCAGCAAAGTACTTAAGGGACTAATATGTGTCAATACTCATAAGTGACCCTTTCCTTAATGTGTGCCAGTATTCATACATGAGTAAGCTTATACTCATCCAGAAGTATCAGGTTGCAATTCAACACTAATATATAATAAGGTTGGCAGGGAAATTTAAATATTTGGGGTTTACCTATCAATTATTTAAATGATTTTAATTTGGTATTTATTTTCTGTTAATGATACCTTTTTTTAAAGTTTGATATCACCATATGTCAATATCAGGCTAATATTTATTTTCACATGTCATCGATACATATATAGATATATATATGTGTGTATATATACATATATTTGTAAATATATATTATTATGTACCATATATGACATAAATATGTGTTTATAATATATTATTATATACAATAAAAGTATAGTTTATTATTATGAATGAATATATCTATTACATATTATATATTAGCATTTATAATATCTAATATGATACATTAGATATAACATATTAAATATATATTAGGATATATAAAATATTATGGAAAAAGTATATATAGAGAGAAAATATAAAAGCTCTTGACAATATTTTGGTTCATCATCATCATCATAATAAATTATTCTATTATTATGATCTATTTTCTCTTTAGTTATAATTTATATACCATAAAATTTATCCTTTTAAAGTATACAATTCCATGGTTTTTAAAATAGTCACAGAGTTGTATAAATAATACATTAATTTTTGAACATGATCATCATACCCCAAAATTAACCCTATACCCATGGTTAGAAATTTTTTTTTTTATCAAAGGAAACCTCTGAATTTTGGAACACACACACACAAAAATTAAATTAAATTCAAAAAATCAATTCTTGGTAAAGAAAATAAAATTGGTTGGTCGTTAAAAAAAAATAGAAGAAAACCTCTGAAGCTTTTAGCATAACCACAATACAAAAAAGGATTTGTTTTTTATAGACATGGTCATGTATTACAATTTTAAAATATGTGGAGTATGATGCAACATACAGAATAACTTGCATTTTGGGGAATTCCCAAGAATCCACAGGAATGTTGTTCTCTTTCTCAAATCCTGAAGATTCCTGTCTGTTGGGAATATGGAAATCCTATCCCAAAGTAAAGAGACATGCAACAGAGCTTCCAGTTGACCTATAATGGCGATACAGCATGAGTAAGGGAAAATTTTTTGTTGAACCATTAAAATTTATGGTTGCTGTTATCCAGCTTAACTAAGCCCTCCTGAACACTATAGTCATAAACCATGCTTTATATGGTTTATGGTTCTTATAAACCATAAAAACAATAGCTCAACTACCAAAAATGAGGGAAGGAGAGGAAGTAGGAGGAAACTTTCAAGAGCTGAGAAAGGAGGACATGAAATCTGTTTAAAGATGAAATAGGTTATGGTGAAAATAATGCCACCAATTCTTGTTATTCATTATTACTTTAAAGTAACTACAATTAACGATTTTTTCACTGTAAGCAACAGACATGAATGCTATCAAAGCCTAAGAAAAAAATGAATGGAGTAGATTACAGAATCAAAGAAAGACAACAATCGGCATCAGAAGGACAATAATTGGAAAGGCTTCGGGAACAAGATAGCTAGAATTAATGAACGGTTTCTTGGGAGCACCACATTCATATCAAATCAGTTTTGACTATTTCCTGTTTTAGTGTTAAGATCCAAGATTTAAATATCTGGAAAAATGCATTGATTTGCCTCTGCTAAATAAGCCCTTATCTCTCAGTCGAGATTTGACAGGACATCTTGATTGACACTCCTCCCCAGAGTGCATGTAATAGGGCTAGATTGTTCTCCAATTTAGAGCACTAGCAACAGTGGGAGTTTAAAGAGTAAATAGATGTTTACTATCATAAGAAAAGTCTTTTACAAGCAAGTATGTGAGACATATTCTCTGTTAGGCAAATCTTTCGGTTTCATTTCAATTTTCTTGAAAAAAATTAAATAATTTTAAGGAAGAATTTTATGTGTAGTATAGTCTCATTTTTAAAGATTTATTTACAGGGAAGGAACCTGACTAATAGTCTCAGCAGGTGACCAGGATCAATATCAACCATGAGAAATCATGTTGCTAGGATGGATCCTAATGTGATGAAAGTAAGACTTGGCATCCATGGTCTTCCTCCCCCAAACCTACAACCCTGGTTTAATTATGAGAGAAACATCAGACAAATCCCAATAAAGGGACATACTATGAAGGTTCTGATCAGTATCACTCAAAACCGTCGAGGTCATCTGAAACAAGGAAAATCTGAAAAACTGTCATACCAAAGAAAAGCCTAAGGAGACTTGACATCTAAATGTAATGCGGTATCCAGTAGTGATTCAAAGGGGCACGTGCACCCCAGTGTTTATTTTAGCAATGTCCACAATAGCTAAAATATGGGGAGAGCCCAGAAAAATGAATAAATAAAAATGAATAGAAAAAGATGTACATGTGTACACACCACACAAACACACAATGGAATATTACTCAACCATCAAAAAGAATGAAATCTCTGGGCCCCTGGGTGGCTTAGTGGGTTAAGCTGCTGCCTTCGGCTCAGGTCATGATCTCAGGGTCCTGGGATTGAGTTCCGCATCGGGCTCTCTGCTCAGAGGGGAGCCTGCTTTCCTCTCTCTCTCTCTGTCTGCCTCTCTGCCTACTTGTGATCTCTCTCTCTGTCAAATAAATAAAAAATCTTAAAAAAAAAAAAAGAATGAAATCTCGTCATTTGCAATAATGTTGCTGGAACTAGAGGGTGTTATGTTAATGAAATAAATCAGAGAAAGACAAATATCACATGCGGGATTTAAGAAACAAAACAGTGTTTTGTAGTAGGGGAGGAGAAGGAAAAATAAGATGAAAAAAGAGAGGGAAACAAACCATAAGAGACTCAACTCTAGGAAACAAACTCAGGGTTGCTGGAGGGGAGCTGGGTGGGGCATGGGATAACTGGGTCATGGGCATTAATAAGGAGGGCACTTGTAGTAATGAGCACTGGGTGTTATATGCAACTGATGAATCACTAAATTCTACCTCTGAAACTAATAATACACTATATTTGAATTAAATTGAATTTAAATTAAAAAATAAAAATAAAAAAACATACTAAATAATAAACAAACAAATAAATAAATGTAATGTGGTATCCTGAATGGGATCGTGGAATAGAAAAAGGACATTGGGGAAAAACCAAGGAAATGTGAAACATTAAAACAATGAACTGTTTTTCTGTCAGTAGAAAAATGTTCTAAAAATTGGAGCATATTTTTAAAAAGGGCATTTTATTCACTCTATTATTCTATCTATACATATCCAATCAAGATGTCTGAAAAATTAACTAACTCTATGTTGACTACCTTTAAACCATTACTTTTGGCTCACATTCTTTTTTTTTTTTAAAGATTTTATTTATTTATTGACAGACAGAGATCACAAGCAGGCAGAGAGGCAGGCAGAGAGAGAGGGGGAAGCAGACTCCCTGCTTTGCAGAGAGCATGATGCAGCACTCGATCCCAAGACCCTGAGATCATGACCTGAGCAAAAGCAGAGGCTTTAACCCACTGAGCCACCCAGGCGCCCCAGCTCACATTCTTCTTTGACACCCCCCACACGCACACAAGACATGCATATGTATTCATGTGTGCCTATATGTATGTATACAGAGACAAATGTCTTGATCTGGACATCTTTCAGATCTCAACTTTTCTCTTGGATAGAAATATTTAATTGATGAAACTGTGACAAAGTGCTATAAGAACATACTTTTAATGTCATAGGATTTGTTTATTTTACGAATGTTTACCGACTGGCTGTTACATGGCCCTGTCGTGGATCCTGCAGGCTCCCAGGTGAAGAAGACATATACACGTCCTGCTGCTGAGGAGTCTGCAAGACATTGAGGGAAGCAGATGTTGGCAAATATTAACACTAAGTTCTGAAATAAAGCATAATTTGTCCAAATACTATACCTTACCCCTGTATTTATTGCGGCACCTGTCACATTTTATCTCACTTGGGAAGTCCGATATTGATCAACTTCCAACTACACATAGTAGATAGTAGTAAATCCTCAATACAAGTTTGTGGAAATATCTGGTTCATTTTTTGTTCACTTCACCTGTTGAGTGATTAAATGGAGGAGACAACTGTACCAGCGTCCACGTGACAACAGCAGTGGCTAAATCACCTTTATAACACCAAAGAGATCCATGGTCAAGTAAAACAAATTCTGGCTTTGATTCTAGCCCACGGTCCCAGTACGTTTTGGCACAATTCCAACTTCACTTTGTCTCTGGCTCCTTAGCAAAGGCTATGGTGACCAATCACCGCAGTTTACTAGGGATTCTCCTTCTAGCACCTCCTTGAAGAGCCCTGGCCCTGGAATAACATGGATGGTGGGTCACTCTAGAAAATTAAGAAGCATATTTATCTCTCATGAAAACAAAACAAAACAAAACAAAAACAAAAACAAAAAACCCTGTAAGAGTCAAGTGAATCAACAGCTGTTGATAGACTCAGCATTGACCATGTGCATCTTACTGTGGACTTCACCACAGTGGCTGCCACAGAAGCCCTATGCGGTAAAGTACCAGAATCATCTCCACTTGATACACAATGACAGGAAGCACAGAATATGCAGACATGGAACTGGATTTCAAACCCAGGTTTGTAAAAAGCTGGGATTAAGTTCTTGGCCACAATGTTTAAATGCAGCAAAATAGCAAGTCTTGCTGTTAACTGAGTTTTTCCCCAACTTCCAGAAACTTCCAGGTCTACCCCAAGTCAACTACATGTTCTAGGGATCCCATGCCCCTGAAGAAAAAAAGTTAGCCCAGGTCAACACTGCAGATCTACAGACCTGCCTTGAGAAATTTATTTTCTCAGAATAAATATGTGTGAAGTTTCTTCAGTCTAGCTGTACTGAAAGTTAATCAATTTGGAGAAAAACTGGCCATTGCACTCTTGAGATGAATTGTTTGTTTGTTTGTTTGTTTGTGTAGCTTACAATTAGCTTGCCTCTGTGAATGATTCTGGCTGAAGTAGCTTTCTCCAAGTGTCTAATTTAAACATTTATAGTCTTTCAGATTCCATGGGTTTGGGTGAGCTTTTCCAGACAGGTTAGCGATTACAAGTTTGGCAAGCACTTTGGCTTTTCAGTCTGGTTTGAGTGAAAATCAATTTACACTCTTTGCAAACATGTGACAGCATAAATCAGGCAATTGAGTTCACTTTTAAAACACAATAGGGGCTTGTTTCATTTTGCTGAGGAGATGGACAAAACATTTTCTACTAGGTTCAAACGTACCCCTTTCATACCGTGGTGATTTGACAAGCATACTGTTCCACCATCCTTAATTCAATAGATGAAAAAACGAAGTAAGAGATGTTAGGTTATCTATTAAGGGCAGCACACAGGAAGGCAGGAATAGAGTCAGGTTCAGAAATCATGGGTTCTAAATATACCTAGCATCCTGGAGGGGGACGGGGGTAATCTCTGGAGCACCCCAGTTTTTCCATGTTGCAGTTTGACGACATCCATTATCCTAACTAACCGTTCAGAAAGTCTTCCCATTCATATATGTTTTCATTAAAGATGTGCTGAAAAAAACTGGAGCTTTCAATCAAAACTCTAAAACATTTGGGTACTATAAAACTAATTTAAAATGGCATAAAGCAGAAAATAAAAGAGCTTGGTACAATTATACCGTGTGTGCTTTAAATGGCAAGTAATTCTAGTGATTGGTCAACTACAGATGCATTGTAGTTAAAAACCAAAGCAACGTGGGGGCACCTGGTTGGCTCAGTCAGGTAAGCAACCGACTCTTGATTTCAGCTCAGGTCATGGTCTCAGGGTTGTGAGATGGAACCCCACATGGGGGTTAACACTTAGTGAGGAGTTGCTTGAGGATTCTCTCTCTCCCTCTTCCCCCTGCTCTCTTTTCCTCTAAAAACAAACAACACACACACACACACACACACACACACAGAACAAAATGGAGTTGGAATTGAGAGTGAATCATTTTTCACATTGGTCCTGGGAAGACTGATCATAAACTTAAGAAAACATTCTGCTGTAGAAAACTAATAATTACTAAAAAATATGATTTTTTGTACTCTCCAAATTTACTTGCAAATTCTACCTTTGTTTATGTCATCTCTTTGCTAAAATATATATTCTAAAACATTCAGCTATCAGCTTTTCAATACTTCAAAAGGGAATTATTCTTTCTGAGGTTTCTTAGTTAGATTTTATCAAAGTAGGCTTTGTTTTTCACTACAGTGGCTAAATTCTGGTAGTTTTTAATGATTAACCCCACCTGTAAACATTTGGAAAATCCCGTAAGTTTTGTGTGCACTGTTTTTTTTTTTTTTTTTCCCTTTCAATTTTGTTTGTGTTTTAACCTGTCAGCACCCTCAGTACGAAGGATTGTGGGGCGAACTTTTTTTTTGGAGGGAGGAAACTGCTTATATTTGAGCCAAACTAGAGGGTAACTTTCCCTGGAAACAGTGTCCTCAGCTGAATGAGGACCCACATAGTTTCACTACCACAGTGAATCACTGTGACCACTTTTTCCAAAATGCAAGCCATTGGCTTAGAAGAAGCTTATTCTAATGTCCGGCTACCCCAGCGACAGATTCTTGCTGATTTTCGGGCTTGTCCAAATCATTCTGCAAAAACTGTGACTGAGTTCATGTTACATAAAAGTTGATTAATTCTGTAGCAGATATACTGGGGTGACCCCTCGTGATTTAGTCAAAATCAAAAGCATTTTAAATTGATATTGGGATCCTGATGACAGATGACACTTCAAAAAATGCAATGGCATGTAGTTTAGAACAGTGTTTCATTTACCAACTCATAGCCAATCAGACCTGCACTATTTACATATTCATCTCCATCACCACACCCTGATTCTAAAAGGCAGAGTTCCACAGACACAGTGGGATAAACTCAAAACACACAAGTGCCTTTGTAATTTAAAACAAGGGTAAACCTTGACTGAGCTGATTGAGAACAATTTAAAATATCTGCATGCATTTTCTAAACCTGAGGTCCCATAGAGTATTTCCCAGATGTAGGAGATCTGTGTAAAGTTGATGTCAGCCCGGAGACCTTTTGAAAACAATTTTTTTTTTTTTTTAATTTTAAGATAGCTTTCCATGCTATAATTTCCTTTACTTCAAGTTTTATGCCACGATCTTACCTTTCGGTCTCCTGTGCTGGTGAGGCTCAGCCACAGGACAGCAATCAGCTGACATGCCAGTCATCCTGGGCAATGACTTCCCTGCAGCTGAGAGCAATGGGAGCAGTGGGGCGTGTCTGGCGTCCACTGTGCTGACGTGTGTGGAGGAACGTGGCTCGGGGACATTGAACTATCAGACATAGCAGAGATCGAGATCCCAGCAGTAACTTTCCAAGGTTCTATGCTCACCCTCCTAGCAAAGGACTATGCTGTGCCCATGAAAGTGGTATCATTTGTGCAAGCAGCCCAGAAGCATATTTGGATTTTCCTCCTGCTAGTGTAGCTTCTGAGTCTGATTTAGGGCCCTCATGGAGATTATGTGAACTGCAGAAGATGACTTCATAGAGGCATTTACCACTTCGACTAACTGGAGTGGATTCTGTTGCTTACAGTTAAGAACACTCACAAATGCAGAATCGGGATCAGAAATGCTTGCAAGCAACAGACCTTTAAGGAGATACAGTCCGCGGATTGATGATCGAGTCTGGTTTTTACACACAAACCCCCCAAATAATCACTTGTTATTGTTTGGCAGCCCATAGTGAAAAGTGCCAGGACACTTACCAAAAGGATCACTGTGGTCACCTGTCATTAAGTGTTCAGGGAGGGAAAATTACCATGCCCTAAAACATTATCAAGACTATGAGAACCACTAAGGCTCCAGAGTGAGAAGAATCTTTTAAACTGTACTAGTGAATAAAAGGATAGAGCATGACAATCCCAGGCCAGACTATCCCAAATTCCAGGCTCAAGATATAATCAGATCTTACAGTGACTGCTCTAAGACATCTTCTGACTAATACATTAGGAAATGACTGTCTTCTTCTGAACATCGAATTTCTCTTTTATGCCAGAAGACATCGATCACTAATAATATTGTAAGTTAAACTAACTGATGTCCATGATATCTTTCACCCTAAGCTGCATCTTTGCAATAGGAATTATTTTTAAGGTATTTTTCTGTCTCAGTCTAACAATAAAAATTGAATAAGTTCACAAAGTTAGAGTTCAAGGCTTGGGGTCTTCTACTTTCCTTTTTCCTCAAAACCTATTTTCACGTTATTCCAATAGTCAGAATGCATATATGCAAGGTTATTCCTTCGAGGACTCCAAGCTCAATAATATGACAAAAGAAGAAATGTCTCGATTAAATAGATAGCTGCTTTGGTGAGTGCTAAATGGTCAAGCTGACTTTTTTTTAAAAAATACGGAAATGACCCTTTAGTTTAAATTGACAATATGGACCAAACCCTGACTTTTCTTCCAAACACAAAGTTATTTTTCAGCTCTTCAAATGAGTGCTTTTTTCAGCACTAAATATGGTTTTTTCATTTTGTGTCTCTGTTTTGTGTCTGTCTATGCTTTTAAGGGGGAATGCTTTCACCCCCAATAAAATAGCGAAGTCATTTATTAGAGTTCAAAGGGAAAAATGCCAACAGGTGGCCGTGATCTATTAATCCAAACCTGAAGCCTTGTAGAGCTCTCAAGTTTCTATACTATTTATAAAAGAAATTAATCTACATGATGTAATTTTACATTCTATTTATATCATTATTCTTTATACAACATAAACATAGAACTCTGTGATGTTATTACATGTCATAAATGTCATCATAATTTGTCTTTACACATCATAAATATCTTAGTTTGTGACATTATTACACCTTTGGGTGTCTCTTTCCATATTTATGGTAATTACATCAAAGTATTTACTATAATTATGTCATTTGATGAAATTACAGTAATTACTTCGAAAAATGATAGCCCATGACTAATGAATTAAAATAGCATGGAAATTCACATTAAAAATGACATTAAAATACTGCTAAGGATCTGAGATAACCCACAAGAACAAGAACATTCATTACTGAGTTTTTAACCTCCCAACTTGGCTCTATAGGTTTTTCCCTCGTTGAAAATTTCATCTTTTGGAGGGACTGGGAAATGCTTTTTGATGGTGCAATGAAACATCAAGATATTTTAAAAAAATGAAACTGTTGCTAGTATTACTTTTGGCAAATTGGCAAAACCAAAGTATAATTTAAAAAAATAACTTATTAACCATTATGGAAGATAATTCAAATCCTCCTCAATCAGTATTCCCACTTGTCTCTGTTATTTACATTCTGTCAAAAATAGGCTTATATGATCCACATTATCTATATTACATAATGGGCTGGGTACATCCTGGATTCATGAGCAATTGTTTTTCAAGCTGAATTTCAAATTCATGTATCACAAGACATGGACCTGGAAAGGACTAAGAAGTCATTTCATTCAGCCTTTACCTTCAAATAGATTAAACTGAACAATGGCAGAGAAATAGATTTCTCTGTTTTTAGCAGTCCTCGTGGAAGAAAATGCCACAGCACCCCATGAACATCTATTTGAAGGTTACCTTTCGTTATTGTCGGGAACACCCTTCCATCTATTGCTCTGCTCTGGAGCATGAACCATCTTTCAGTTAAGCTTAGCTGACATTTATCACATTTGCTTCCCCCACATATGCCCTACTTGTTACCCCCTCCGTGGGCATTTTCTGCTGCTTCTGGATGTCATGACGTCCAGATTTTCATCTAAACATTTACACATTAAACAAACATTTGAGTGCCTACTGGGTGCCATTCTAGGACCTCGGAAGACGTACATTAGCTAAGAAAGCAAAAATTTCTGTCCTTATAGAGCTTACATAGAGATAAAATAAGCAGAATTGGCACCCCAGGGAAGGTAGCAACCCAAATGAGTAATTCTATAATCTTGCAGTATGTAGTAAATGTTCTAATGTAATAATGTGGATAATAAGTGGAGTAGAGAGTGCCAGGAAAGAGTGGGGAGCAGAGAGTTGGAAATTGTAATAAGCTTGCAGTTACAGACTTGACCAAGAAAGTGACATCAGAGCAAAGATGAAGTAAGAAGGGCCACTGGTGCATTTAGAGAAAGAGCGCCATAGGTGGAGAGAAGAGCTATAAAAAGGAGCTCGTGTGCTGTACTGGAAGGTTGAGGAATCCTGGAAGTCAGAACCGGAAGGGAGCAAGGACAATTGACTCTTGGCCAACATAGTGGCTGGGGTGCTGACCCTCCTCTCCCACACAGTTGAAATTCCAACATTTGAGGCCCCCAAAACTTAACTACACTAATAGCTTACTGTGGATTGGAAGCCTTACCGATAACATAATGGTTGATTAATATGTATTTTGTATGTTTTATGTATTACATACTGTATTCTTACAATGAAGTAAGCAACAGAATAGAAAATGTTAAGAAAATCATAAGAGAAAATGTGTTTACAATACTGTACTGTACTTATTGTCAAAAATCCACATATAAGCGATCTAGCTGTTCTAATGGGTGATGTTCAAGAGTCAAAAGTAATAGGAGATTGATCAGAAAGCAGAGTTGGGATTTGCTTTTAGACCTCAAGTGTGAAATTCTTATAGGCCAGCCAAGTAGATATGTAAAATAGGCAGTTGGTTATTCCAATTTAGGGGTATACATTTGGGATTCATAGGCACAGGTATGATATTTAAGGGCATGAGTGGGATGAGGTTGTTTAGGGAGTAGTGGAGATGGAGTAGTTAGTTGGACAAGGCTTGTGTCCTGGGGAATTCCAATAATCATTGCTCAGAGAGAAGAGGAACCAGCATAGATGACCAGAAAAGAGTGGCCAGGTAAGAAAACAGAGATCAATGTTCTGATTGATAAGAAAGTATTTAAAGGAAGAGAGACTGATAACCAGTGTCAAATATTTCAGTAGGGCAAGTGCAATGATGACTAAAGTGAATCATTAGGTATTAGCACTAAAATGGAACATTTCCATTCTCTCTGATCTAGACATCTGCATGCTAATTATCCATCCTTTGAATCCTAATTCAGGTCCTACTAAACAAAAATAAGAGCAGGTATAAAAAGCTTTATATTTTACTATATATATACCAATTACATTCTCATAGCAACCTTGGACAGTGTGGATAATGAAATTAAAATACAGAAAGGTTTAAGTGACTCATGAAGTCTCAAATCCAAGTCTTTAAACTTTTACTTTTTCCCAATATAGATACTTCAAGAAATATCTCATTAAAGTTCCTTTTACTCTTCCAGGCTTATTACTTTCTCCAGCCTCAGACTCCCTAGGTCAGAGCTTCCTAAGGAGTTGGCCAGTGACCTTGGGGTCTCAGTGAATTTGCTGTTATTTTTAAAATGAATTAATGGGATGCCTGGGTGGCTCAGTCAGTTAAGCGTCTGCCTTTGGCTCAGGTCATGATCCCGGGGTCCTGGGATTGAGCCCCATGTAGGGCTCTCTGCTCAGCGGGGACTCTGCTTCTCTCTCTGCCTCTGCTCCTCCCCTCACTCACGCTTTCTCTCTCACCCTTTCAAATAAAAATCTAAAAATAAGACGAATTAATGAATTCTTTAAAATTTTTAGCTTTTAATATGGCAATTATCAATAGGCATACTTACATTAAAAAAAAAACTCTTTGGCAGTCATTTCAACAAATGGTACTGGGAAAACTGGACAGCTACATGCAAAACAATGAAAATGGACCACTTTCTTACACTATACACAAAACATAAAGTCAAAATGGATTAAAGACCTTAATATCAGATCTCAAACTATAAAATGCCTAAAAGAAAACAAAGGCAGTTTTCTTGGATGTTAGCTTTACAACATATTTATGGATTTGTCTCTTCAGGCAAAGGAAACAAAAGAAAAAATAAAACTATTGGGTTATACCAAAATAGAAAGCTTTTGCACAGAGAAGGAAACCATCAATTAAATAGAAATGCAAGCTATACTGAGTGGTAGAAGATATTTGCAAATGATACAGCTGATTAGAGGTTAATATCTAAAATATGTAAAGCATTTATACAACTCAACACCAAAAAACTAAAAATGGTCAGATGACCTGAATAGACATTTTTTAATTAATTTTTTTTATTATTTTGTTCAATTAGCCAGCAGAGTACATTTTTCTAAAGAAAACATTTGGATAGCCAACACACATGTAAAAGGATGTTCAACATCACTAATGAAGGAAGTGCAGATCAAAAGCACGATGAGATATTGCCTCACACTGATCAGAATGGGTAGTTTCCAAAAGACAAGAAGTAACAAATATTGGCAAGGATATAGAGACAAGGGCATGCTCATGCTCTGTTGGTGGGAATATAAGTATTGGTACAACCACTGTGGAAAACAGTATAAGAGTTCCTCAAACAATTAAAAATGCAAATACTATATGATCTAGTAATTCCAGCACTGAGCATTTACCCAAAGAAAATGAAAACATTAATTCAAAAAGATATATGCACCCTTATATTTATTGCAGCATTATTTACAATAGTCAAGATATGAAAGCAACCCACGTGCCCTTCAAAAGACGAATGGATAAAGGTGTGCTAAACACACAGATGTGTGTATGCACACACACTCACACACACAGAAATATTACTCAGCCATGAAAAAAGAAATAACACCATTTCTGACAATATGGATGGACCAAGAGAGCATTATGTTAAGTAGAATATGTCAGACAAAGACAAATACCTTATGATTCCATTTGAATGTGGAATCTAAAAAAACAAACAAACAAACAAACAAACAAACAAAAACCCCAGCAAATGAATAAGCAAACAAAAACAAGCAAACGCTTAAATACAGAGAATAAACTCGTGGATGCCAGAGTAGAAGAGAGTGAGGGAATGGGAGAAATTGATGAAGGGGATTAAGAAGTACAAACTTCCAGTTATAAAACAAATAAGCCATGGAGATGAAAAGTACCACATGGAAATATAGTCAGTATTATATTGCATGATGACAAATGGTAACCACACTTGACTTGGTGAGCATTGAATAATATGTAGAATTATTTAATCAATAGGTTGTATGCCTGAAATTAATATGACATTGTATGTCAATTATATTTCTACTGAAGTTTTAAAACACAAAAAAGAGAAATATTTGGGAACCCCCAATAATTTGATAAGCATTGTCTATAGCAATCTCGAGTCCATGCCCCTCCACCTCACGTTCTCTTAAATAATGGTCTATATTTATTTTAGTTTCTTTTATATAA
The DNA here is from genome assembly GCF_002288905.1 of Enhydra lutris kenyoni. NCBI lineage: Eukaryota > Metazoa > Chordata > Mammalia > Carnivora > Mustelidae > Enhydra > Enhydra lutris. The sequence continues at coordinate 1,227,388 of NW_019154156.1, read as the reverse complement.
TCCTTATTTATCCTTCCAGATTATTAGCTCTTCAGGTTTTAGGTGCTATCCCTTTTTCCTCTGCAGGATTAACATGATTTATTTCACTATCTGTCTTCTCAGTTGCTGAAGTTTGTCAGAGCCTCAATAGTAACTTAAATCCCAAGCACTTTTATTGAGTGACAACCTGATTAGCAAGGCCCTGTTACTGAGCAGAGGTCAGTGTAGGACATCCCTAGGGACTCTCCTTTTAATTTTTTTTTTTTTTTGCTTCCCCCAAAATATTCTGACTTGTGAGTAGTTAAGCAATTTCCAATTAATACTTAATGATTTTTCATAGATTAGTTGATTTCCTACATCTCTTTTCCAGTTAGTTAAAAAAAAAATAAGCCTATGGTTGAACTTTACTGTTATTTTGTTTGTTTGTTTGTTTGTTTAAATTATTTTTATTAACATATAATGTATTATTTGCCCCAGGGATACAGGAACTTTACTGTTTTTAAAGATAACTTTCATAGAGATTCATTTACATAACAAATACTTATTGAGCATATGTTGCATAGAAGGCCCATGGAAAATACAAAGATAAATGAGACACAGTTCTTTCCATCTAGACACTTGTAATTTAGTAGGAAAGATAAGATGGGGTATCTCATCATAAGACATATTATATCCTTGATTCAAAGAATGTATTCAAGTAATTGTACAACTATGTTTTCTAAGCTATATCCCCCCAGATTTCCATTTATTTAAGACTTGATTATGATTTTGTTTATCTTCCTTCTTTATATTACTCTAAAAATATGGAGGCTCCCAAAAATGTTTCAGGCTGAGCCTTTATTAAAACTTCTGATGGCTGATCACTGAGAAAGAAGTGCTTTACCAGAGGCCCTCCATAATCTGTCAGGAAAGAGATTTTCCATTATGGCCTAATTCCATGTGTGGAAGAAGGGACATAGGGTTCTCATATTTGTACAGTATGTTGAAGAGAGTGCCTAAAAAGTGGGTCTTTTTATACGTTGTCTACCATATCCTTTCCACATAGTTCCTACTAAGAGCCTGTGCAATTTGCCATATGGATTTATATACAGAATGTGACTTCAGAGATCAAAAAGTTACCATTATAGTAATATTCAACTCATCAACTAATTAGCTAAAACTAATTACTTGGACACCAGCTAATCATGACCATAAGTGAGTATTTTTCTTTTCCCATTTTTGGGAGAAAGAGCAAAAAATACTGAAATGCTATCACATACTAGAATGAACAAAACGAGCTCATTTTAAGTATAAACCTTGTCTAATCTCTTCTACCCTCCAAATTAAGATTCATTATTATGATCATAAGACCCTGTAAGAAATTTAATAGTCATTTCCATTTACTATATTATTGAGGTAATTGCTTATACACATAACAAAGTAAGACTTGAAACCAAAGTAAAAATGAAAACAAAAACAAAACAAATATAAAATGCCCTGTTTATTAGAAAACTAAATTCATCAGAGCAAAAACGCTATCCTTCGGCTATAATCCTAGTTTTAAAAAAGTGTCATTTTATTATACATTATTCTGTGAATGTTGTGAGTGAGACAATAATTCTAATAACATTTTCTATTTTGGGGTTAACAAGACAGAAAAACAAATGTGGCAAATCTTCATTATTGGCCCTTTCAGATGAAGGAAAGAAGTATAAAGCCTGCAAAAAAAAAATTTTTTTTTTGACTCAGTATCTGTCTAAAAGTGTTTAATTTTTGCCATATTATCCAAATTATTTACATTAATGTTACTCCATGGCTTTAAATTTATTTCTGCATTAATGTTGCATTTGTAAGCATTATCTTGGAAGGAGTGGTTTGCTTGAAAGGATTGGAAGTGAGATATGGAATCTGGTCCCCTTAGGTCATTTGTTTGTATCCAGCTGAAGTCAGCAGTGGCTAAAATTCATTACCATCTGGCAGTTTTTCCATGGCCTCTGTGATAGAACTTGTGGTCCTAGTCTAGTACATACTAGACAGATGTCCAGGTCATAAAAATCACAACGATACTTGGCATTGTGTCACCCCCTTGTTGACAGTACCATCACACAGGCCAGAGATCGAAGTGGAATAAAGAATGAGCTGTCTTCATCCCATCCAGTGGTCCATTGGCAAACAGATACTCAGTCCTTATGTATTCTGTTTGTGAGAATAAAGCTCTTGGCTATACTCAAAGGAAATGGAAATAATGCTAATGAATACAGAATCTCACTGCACAACACAATCAGGTGTTCTGATTTATCTCCTTGCACAAACACAAAATTAGATGAAATGGTTAAACTTTGAAATGTTCCTTTTTGGTGGCAGACCATGTTTTATGTACTCATGTTGTTTTAAGGTTTCAAACTATTGGATGAAGGGTGGAAGGCCTGCCACATCTGTGATCGTAAACATAGTTTGTAAACTTGAGCTAGCCATGCAAATTGTACTTCTTTACAAGCTCTGCATATGCTAATTATGACCTCATCTCCTACTTCTCCCTCATCCCAAACATTTCCCCATGACAAGTTTATGCTCTGCCCTAGATTAAAAAACAAAAACAAACAAACAAACAACAAAACCTTATATTCTCATCCTTTTCATTGAATATTTCCATCACCTTGTTGCTCTAAATGAGTCCTCTGGTTCTAACAATGATGCTTTCCCTTTCGTTTTCTAAAGTGGTGGCTAGTTTTCCTTCCCCTGCCTATTGTGAGATCATGATTCTTTCTGCTTTTGTGATTTCTTTATGTCAGTGGATGATCCATTTAAAAAGATTTCTAATTACTGACCTACGCATCTTTGCTAATCCTGTTCTCCACCATCCCAACCACCCATTCCCATGGTCCCACTTTGTCCACATCAACACTGGTAACTGCCCAGTTTCTAATCTCTAAGTTTTAAGCATGATATTGTCTGTTACCAACTATAATTCCATTTTACACTCTCTAATTCCTTAATTCTTTACAAAAGCAGTACCTCTAATCCACTGACCCTATTAACTTTTCACTTTCACTTCCATTTGGTCATTATCCCTCGCAACTAGGTGCAGATAGCACGGTCCATCGTTATCCATCATGTTCATATTCTCTTGTATAAACCTCTTGTTCCTTGTCTTTTCCTCACCTCCCCCGCCCCCACCTTTCTCCCTTCCCCCTTCGGCTGGGTTTTTACAACTGGTAAAAATCCAACTTTGTTAAACTCTGACTCTCCTCCTGCCATGGACTGACTTTCAAAGAGTAGACTGTGGCAATCACCATCAAACTAGAATGTCCAGCCTCCAATTGAATTTATGACCCTGAAAATGGGCCTTTGATAGTGACTGTCAATTCTATCAAGTTTTCTTAGTCATTTTCCTTTTACAGTTCACTCTTTTATTGTCCAGGGGACTATTTCACATCTAAAACTTTCAATATGACTCCCTCCTCCTTGCTTGCAGCTCAGAAGCCTGTTTCATATTCCACTGATAAAAACAGAAGGAAACTGGTGTACTTTTGCCAACTTTAACAAATGTACCAGTCTGATGGAGGATGTCCATAATGTAGGAGGCCATGCAAGTGTGAGAATATAGTACCTTCCTCTTGATTTTGCTGTGAACCTAAAACTGTGTTAGAAAAATAGTCTTAAAAAATTGCACAAGGTGGAAAACAACAGAAAAATAGCAGCAACCTGAAGAGAATTTCTATACCCTCTCACCACCTTATACATCAATTTATCTACCTCTCTTTTGTACCATCCCCTTCTCCAGTGTCATTAGATATTTTTCTTAGTGTTTTACACACCACAATTTCATTCATCTTGAAAAAAGTACAGCCTTGACCGTATATTCTCTCCTGCTCCTGCAGCATTTCTCTACCACTTTCTCTGCCATTTCTCTTTATGGTAAAAGGCCTTAGAGATTGGGCGGTGCTTATTATCTCAAGTTTCTCTCCATTCCCATCGTCTCTCTTTAATTCTGTCTAGCTATTTCCCTCAAAGAATTCTGTTAAGGTCAATTTTTTGGAAAGATCCAATAGTCAACTTTCAAACCTAATCTTATTCAACCTCTCACCATCATTTAACAGAATTAGTCATTCCTTCGTCCTCAAAATACTTTCTTCCCTGGCTTCCAGTGCTCTGCTTTTTCTTTATTAACTTCTTAGCCAAATGGCTGCTCCTTCTTGATCTCCATAGAATATTTTCAGCAATAAAAAGAAATAGAGGATTGATATTTACTGTAACACGGATGAACACTGAAAATAATATGCTGAGTGAAAGAAGCTATTTATCAGTGAACATTTGGATTGTTTCTAATTTTTAACTATAATGAATGTGTTGCTATGAACATTCATGCAGGTTTTCATGTGGATATATATTTTCATTTCTCTGAAGTATAATGACTAGATAATATGGGTAATTCTGTGTTTAAACTGTTGGGGAACTGCTGGTTCATTTTCTAAAGTGGCTGCGACATTTTACATTTTCGCCAGCAGTGTATGAGAGTTTGATTTCTCTACATTCTTACCAACACCTTTCATTGTATGTTTTTATTTTAATTATAATTACCCTACTTACTGTGAAGTTGTCTGTCATTGTGGTTTTGACTTGCATTTCCCTGAAGGCTAAGGATAGTGTTCCTTATATATTCTGGATATGAGTCCTTTTGTTTGTTTGTTTGTTTGTTTGTTTGTTTAAGATTTTATTTATTTATTTGACAGACAGAGATCACAAGTAGGCAGAGAGGCAGGCAGAGAGAGAGGAGGAAGCAGGTTCCCTGCTGAACAGAGAGCCCAATGCGGGGCTCGATCCCAGAACCCTGGGATCATGACCAGAGCTGAAGGCAGAAGCATTAACCCACTGAGCCACCCAGGCACCCTGGATATGAGTCCTTTATCAGATATATAATTTGCAAATATTTTCTCCCTTTCTGTGGATTATCTTTTTTTTTATTTCTTGTGATGGTATCCTTTGAAGCTCAAAAGTTTTAATTTTAAACCTTAATTTTGAAGGTGTTCAGATTACAGATTATATCTAAGAAGTCATTGTCTAAACCAAGGTCATAAAGATTTACCCCGTATTTTCTTCTAAGAGTTCAATAGTTGTAAACTCTTACATTTAGGTATTTGACCCATTTTGAGTTAATTATTGTACATGGGGCTAGGTAAGGGATCCAACTTCATTCTTTTGCATGTGGAAATCCAATTACCCTAGTGCCCTCTGTTGATAAGACTATTCTTTTCCATTTAATTGTCTTGGCACACGTGTCAAAAGTCAATCGGCAGTGAATGTGAAGTTTTGTATCTGGACTACCAATTCTATTCCACTGATCCACATTTGTCCTTATGCCAGTACCACCACACTCTCGATTCCCATAGCTTTCAAGTAAATTTTAAAATTGGGAAGTTTGAGTCTTCTGACTCTTTTCTTTTTATTTCAAGATTGTTTTGACTATTCTGAGCCCTTAAATAGCAACATAAATTTTAAGATCAGCTTGTTATTTTTTGCTAAGAATTGAGACTGAAAAACCAGAAGAACGACAGCTGAGAGGAGTGAAGGAAAAAATTGAGACAAATAGGAGGATCTGTCCTTTCAATGCTTGTTATTTCCACTACCTGTAGAGCAATGAGGACATCATCAATGTACACACACGAAAGAAGCATGCGTTGTTTATTACCTTTCTAAGATGCTTTTCAATAAGATGGGAACACCCCAATTGGTATAAATTAATTAAGTTGTCTAAGTCTCAAGACTTTCTATTTTATCACATGAGATAGTTTTCAAAAGTATGCAAAACTACAAGCAGTGCAAGAAATAAATTAATTTAAAATGGGAAAAGGTGAGGTGATGCAGATTTAAGAGTGCACTTGTCACGAGGAGCACTGGGTTGGGTACGGAATTGCTGAATCACTATATTGTATACCTGAACTAATATAACACTAGAAAAACATTAAAATAAAGTTACACTTACAAAGAAAGAAAACGGGAACATACATAGCAGGAGGAAAGATTTCTTGCGCATTTTAACAATATTCTAAGATGAGTAATAAGATAAACATGGGAATCAGACCTGTCTACCACATTTAATATAACTGTTTAAAGCATCTTTATGTAATCTTGTATTTCCTTGTATTCAGTGATACAATTTTAGAAGGCAAATAACTTGTTTGACATGTTTTTAAAAATCACGAGTAGAATTTTTTTATCCACAAATTTTGACAGCTATTGCTGCAGCCGGCCTATGATCTCTCTCCAATCTCTAATTTTCTGTACAATCTCCATCCTTAATTAAGATGCTTTGCAGACAGGAGATCCATCTTTCGTCTTGGATCTACAGTGCCTAACCCAGTGTCACGTGATAGCAAACGATCAATAAATGCTTAAGTCACTCCTTTGGTAAGTGAAACAAAGTGTGACTGGTTGAGCTCCATTCATTCTGTTTTCAACTAGGCAAGGTGAAATGAACAGCAAAATATAATCCGGTTCGCCGAGGAAGAGGATCACGGTTTTATTACTCATCCGAGGAAGGGGATGAAATGTCAAGGAATGAGTGGCAAGGGTGACATAGAACAGTTACAGTGCATTTAGTCAAATGTTTTCTATTGCAGATCTTAGCAGTTGTCACTCCTTTCACATTTCAATTTCCCAACTGTAATAAGGCTACAAATGTGCTATCCTCCCATTCAGAGGAGGCTGAGTTTCTATTCATATAATCACCACCCGAGTTATCATGAATTAAGTCATGTGCCATTCAAGAATGTGATGTTCACATTTATGAAAGAATTAATATGTGCAGCTACATTGCCTTTAACAAATTATTATTAGGCAGGGTATGAAATGCATTGGTAAGAAATACTTAACAGATGATACTGTGACAATGTGCTATTAGGCGTGTTACTGTAATGTCAATATTATTAAACCTATGTACCCAGCTAATCCATGAATATAAATTACTTTTGTATCAGCCACACTTTATTATTTATTAGGATCAGTGTAACAGCTGTAACTCTTCCACCCAGGCAACCTAAGGGCATGTCGCCATCAAAACTGGAGCCTAGAGAACCGTTGCATTCAGAACTTCTCTAACAGTGAGTCCCTTAGGCACTGTTTCTTCAGACCATTTTGTTGAATCAGATGTGACTAAAAGATGTGATTGTTTTCCAGTGCAAATCAAGATAGCCACCCTAACGACTGCCATTATCTGTGGAAGCCAACTAGCTACCTGGCACTGTAGCCAAGGGCCTTTCATGTATTGTTGCAAATTATAACTTTTTGTCCCCTAATACAGGAGAAACAAACTATGATAGAAAGAGATTAAAAATTAACCTGTCGGAAGTGTTAAAACCTCAGTGCAAATACTTGGGTGCTAACTCAGTTGTCTTTGTTCTCAGTTGAAGATTTTTACATAAGACTGAATTATGTGGTAAGCCCTTGTCATCCGGAATAATGGGACAAATAGAGAAATTTGGAATAACTCTTCTTTGAGTTCACTACCAGCTGATGACACTGAGTTTTTGTCTCGGCTTCTCTCTGCAAAACAGAGATGGCAGCTTATTATAAAAATAGTTGGGCGCCGTAAGTGTAAGATTATTTTAAAAGGTTTCCCACAAAATCACTGCTATTTCTAAAGCACAATGGGACATTTGGTTTTATTAGCCCCACTAGAAAGAGTCCAGTAAAATGCCCAAGATGATTTCCTAATTCTCAGCCCTTCTTATGCTCAGTCTAATGTTTAGTTTGTTGTGAGATTTCAGGATCATTCTTTATTCAGGCAGTGTTCCATTTCCTGATACTACTTTGGTCTGCCATTTTTGCCCACTTTTAGGTGTTCTGGTTAATTAAATAAATATGTATGCATGTACACACAGAATGACCCTCTTATTTGCAGCACTGTCACAGACTGAGGGTAGGTAAAATCATGATAGGATGTGGAGAGGTATGCGGCTAGGGGAGAGAGTCCATTGCTGGGGATGAGGAAGTGGCCCCAGAGTGTGCAGATCTCTATATCTTTCGTATTGGACTAAATACAAGCGATAGACATCGCAGCTCGAACTCTGACTCTTTGCTCAAAAATTTGTCAACTTCTTGAAAACGAACACTGTACCTAAAACTCGTTGGCAGTTACATATATCCCAAAGGCCACGACAGGATTTTATTATTTGAATTCATTGTTATAGCTATCAAGAACAAGATGCAAACTGCAAGCTTCTTGGAAAGGATGTTAAGTCAACTGCTGGCCATTTCTTCCTCTTCCTACTTCTTTCTCATGGAAATCAGTACACTGTGTGCACTCTTCGGCTCTAAAATGAAATCTGTGGATAAATTGTTACACTATTCCGCAGATCACTGAAGTCTTCTGAATGGTGTTGCCCTGCCTCATCTCATTTTATTTTTATTTTTATTTTTGTAAGTCCAGCTATTTATTTATTTAAGAGTATAAACCAGGGCGCCTGGGTGGCTCAGTCATTAAGTGTGTGCCTTCAGTTCAGGTCATGAGCCCAGGACCCTGGGATCGAGCCCAGCGTCAGGATCCGTGCCCTACGGGAACCCTGCTTCTTCCTCCCCCACTCCCCCTGCTTATGTTCCTGCTCTCGCTCTCTCTCTCTCTGTCAAATACATAAATAAAATCTTTAAAAAATTTTTTTTAAAATTTTGAAAAGAGTATACACCAAGTTCTGTGGGACCATAGAAGACAGAACTGATGTGTTGGTCTGTGAAAGTCAATGAGGGTTCCATGGAGGAGGTGACAATTGGAGGTGAAGTTTGAATATGATTACATGCGTTCACTTCATCTATGGAATGGGCAGACAGCCAACTGTCTTGTGCTATGCTTCTGGAATGGAGCAAAGGACAACCTCCTTTACAATTGTGTAATAGCACTTGCTAAAAACCACACTGTGTTGAGTTTCACGGTTTTCATTCATTTAGATCAGGTCCTCATTGTTAGGTTGCCTTATGTTTTCTAGACACATAAGAGAAAAAAAATCTTGTTGAATGTTAATATCCCTCTCACAGGGTTAAAAATTCAATCAGATTTTAATAGATCCCAAATTAACCTTAATTAGGGCATCATCATTGTCAAGATTTTAATACCCTTAATTGCTGAGCTGAATGTTTGTCACTTTCAGCAGTGAATAAATAGTGCTAAAATGAATGGAATGAAATAGATATCGATTTATATTTACTTGAGATATGCATAATGTTAAGCATTGAATCCATTTTATATTATATAACCTCTATTACAAAGATACAAAAAATACTCTTACAGGCATTCATTCAACATTTATTCAACATTAATTAATTTAACAAATACCTATTGAGTGGTTGACTCCTTACGGCTACTTCATGTACTATGTGAGGTGCTAGAAAAGGAAACGTTCGTAAAATCCAGTCACAGTGAAATCTGCTGGCTATAAAATGATCTTCTATAGTTTTGACCTGTGGTGTTTTTTTGTTTTTGTTTTTGTTTTAAAGATTTTATTTATTTATTTGACAGACAGAGATCACAAGTAGGCAGAGAGACAGGCAGAGAGAGAGGAGGGGAAGCAGGCTCCCCACTGAGCAGAGAGCCCCATGCAGGCCTGATCCATGGGATCATGACCTGAGCCGAAGGCTTAACCCTCTGAGCCACCCAGGCACCCCTTGACCTGTGCTTTTTCTTTTACTTCTATCTGATGGTATTTTAAAGGACACGTTAGAAGTTAAAACTATTATTTCGTGTCTCCTAGGATAGTTGAAATTTTAAAAGGTATCACATGCATAGCACCTCATAGTTTGTTTTGTATCGTAAGTACTAAACTGCTATTACTACTGCTGCTGCTATATCTAATTGCTTGTCCGATACTTGAATTTCTGTATTTTGGATGCAAGAGCATTAAAATCGTCCCAGAGTATTGGCATACAAGAAAATGTGGAAGTACAGAGTTTGCAGTAATGATAATGATAAAGTGGCTATAAAGTTTGCTATAAGTTTAAATGGGATCTTGGAATTCCTTGGGTAATTTGGTGAAAAATTCTCAAACCAAAAAAAAATTTCCATCTTGTGTATGGTTTCAACCAATAAGTTAATAGAAACTGGTCCACTTAATTAAAATGGTTATATCTGTGGCTTAAGCAGTCTTTCTTACTCAAGCCAGATTGTAAATTTGAGTTCTTCTCTGATCACACATATTCTTCCTTCAGTGAAAGTGTTGGTCAATGTATAATTGAATCAACTGGATTCGGTAGAGGCCAGTTAAAAAAACAGCCTTATTCTTTCATATCACTGTGTTTCCTCCACACTCTGTTGGATCTTTTTTTCCCAGTCCTTGGGTATCTTGGGTTGATCCCAAATCCTTCCTCATCATTGTCAAGTGTGAACTAATTATTTCATTTTTAGTTCCAGTAAAAAGTGCAGTCCAGTCTACTACTTAAATGTTAAATGTCTTTTCCAATGCATAGTTCTTTCTCCTACCACAGTTCAGAAATCTGTTCCCTCCATCTTGTTCCTTCATGTTCCCTCCCCCATTCACTATGTGGTTTTAGGGCTCCTTCAGGAATGGAATGGGACGAAGGAATAGAGGCAAATGGTGCAAAGGTATAGACAGACTGGTAAATATGGATTCTGGCACAGGATCAGCTATCCAAATGTTGATCCTTTTTCTGATGCGTCCCCTACAGATTCTAGCTTCCCAAGTCACTGACACCTCTCACCCAATCCCTGGATTCCCCGAGTTCACTTGTTTAAGATTTGCATAGATTTTCAGGGGCGTTCAAGGCCATGTTCCTTCAAAAGAGTACATTTGGCTTCAGGAAACAAACTTGTATTCCACCATTGCTAAGCATGTTGCACATTCTTTGTAATATTCTAGCAAAGATGCAGCCAACCTTTTACAGTTAGACCGCTTTTCAGACATGGGGAAGGTACTGGTTTCTGAATCTCTCAAATCTGAGAAGACATGGGAATAGGTTTTGTTAAGGTTCTCAGACATCTCCTCCCTCTCTTACCCCTGTGTGCTTTTAAGGTGAATGATGACTAAACGTTACCTGATATATTTTAGGACACCTCTTAGAAAGTTTTGAAAGGATGATCTAACACATCTTTACTATTGTGAAATAGTACTAATATCCTTTGTTCTCAGATGTTGGGATCTTAGCCAAAATGCAGATGACAAGAATTGTTCCTTTTAACATCATGCTATAAAGAGTAATTTATATTATTTCCCCTTTGTTTTAATGTTCCCTTGAGTAGAGGGATCATGTCTTATGTAGCATTATAGCTGTTATACAAAAGAACATGATGCCTAGCATATATCATATTTTCAGTAAATATTTACTGGCTGACTATATGGTTGGGGTAGTTTTACCTTTTCCTTATTCTACCAAAACACGGCCAGAGGACATTTGATTATTTGATTCAATCTGGTTCCTGGCAGGAAAAAGGTGACAGATTCAAGGTTTTAACTAAAGAGACGTAAATGAAGGAACTAATTATAACCAATGAGGCAGAGTTAAGGGAGCCAGAAAGGTAAAACCCTTTGGGATCAGCAACTGTAGGGAGCCATTGCCACCTGTAAGCCTGAGGGAGTAAGAGGAGGGGATGATGTTCCTGAGGCATGAAGGAAGGTGAAGTTGTGGAAGAAAGGTGGTCTGATGGGATCCAAGGTCATTGTGGAAAGTAATCACTGTCACACCAGTGTCAAGGTAGGAAAGGAAAATAGGCATGGGCCCAAGGCGAGGAATACCCTAGCTTCACCTCCTCCTATCTTCCAACTCTAGTTGGTGCCTGCCATGGTCTGAATCCAAGAAGCCACATGACAACGGGATCAGAATGATGCTGTTCTGGGGGTCAGGCTATGGGACAGAGAACAGGGCAGAAATGTACAGATAATGAACCAGAGAAGGAGGCAGGTGGCAGAGAACAAAATGGTGTTATTATTGTTGGAAAAATCAAACTAGTGTATATAAATAAAGCTCCATTATGAACCTGAGGTATGCCACAAAACAAGTATTTTAATAATATATTCTACTATATTGCACCACCTACAGTTAAATACTTGTTTTGTGGTGTGCTTCAGATTCATTATAGGTTCAGATATTTTTGGGAGGAAAACCCAATATCTAAACCTACGTGGATTTTTCTTTGTTTGTTTATTTATATGCTACTTAACCCTCAAAAATATTTAGAACCATATAACATAATGAAATGAACTCCGATAATAACAGAAGAAAATAAGGGTATAAATGTTGGAAGAATTGAAGTTAATTCACAAAATATAAGCCATATTATTGGCCATAAATTTGGTTCAAAGATTTCTTGCAGTCAGTTCCAAAAATGTTTCTCTCATATAATATTTATTGAATCCCCATGATGGTTTTCAGTGCTGGGGATACTGCAGTGAGCACAAAAACAAGGTCGAATGGAATTTATATTTTATCGGAAGGTACAAAAAGAAAAAAAAAAAGCAAACATTTAAGATAATTTTAGATTGAGATAAATGCTATGAAGAAAATAAAATAGAGTAATGGAATAGAGTGTCTGGGGTGACTTTAGATATCGAAATGAGAGGGAAAAAAAGTAAACCTCTTCGAGGAGTAGTATTTATACTGAAATTTCAATGATAAAATAGTCATGGTCAAAGGAGGTGGGAGCAGAGAATGGACTCTGAAAAGATCTGACCCAGCTGCACTTAACTAGCAAGTGTCATATTATTCCTCAAAGGAAAAATTGTCAAGGCTACAAACAATTAGTACACACAGAATATTTCAAGTTGAAAACTTTCTGTTTGCACATAGCTGGCATAGGCCGTTTCATTCATCATTGTATATGCTGCTGCTTTTTTCATAACTAACCTAGATGCTTTAATCTTTGTTTTTCAATTCTGCTTAGCTTGATAAGACTTTTATTTAACAAGTCCAAATACATGCAGTGCATTTAGCTTGCTAGGGCTCCTGTAACCAAATACCACAGACTGGGGGCTTAGAATCAGAAACTCATTAGCTCACAGTTCTGGAGACTGGAAGTCCAGGACCAAGGTGTCAGCAGGGTTCATTGGTTTTGGGTGAGACCTCTCTTCCTGGCTTGCAGATAGCTGCTTTCTTGGGCTCTCACGTGGCCTTTTCATGGTATGTGTAGAAGTAGAGTGAGAGAGGGAGAGACAGAGAGAGATTTCTGGTGTCTCTGTTTATAAGGACACCAATCTTATTGGATGAGGACCCCAGTCTTCTGATCTCTTTTAACCATAATTTCTTTAAAAGCCCCCTCTCCAAATAGTTACACAGGGTGTTAAGACTTCAACATATGAATTTGTAGGGGATGCAATTCAACCCATTCCCATCATAAAGAACTTATATGTAAGCTTTAAAAATTTTTTTTTAAGATTTTATTTAATTATTAGAGAGAGAGAGACAGTGAGAGAGAGCATGAGCTAGGAGAAGGTCAGAGAGAGAAGCAGACTCCCCGTGGAGTCCCGATGCGGGACTCGATCCCGGGACTCCAAGATCATGACCTGAGCCGAAGGCAGTTGTCTAACCAACTGAGCCACCCAGGCGTCCCTAAAATTGTTTTTAAAAAATATATCAGGTGACTGACTGTGTGACACAGAGCACATATTCTAAAGGAAAGAGTACAGAAGGTTTAAGTTGTTGAAGAGACTCTCACAGAAAAAAAAAGGCAGTATGACCTGAAATGTCTTGAATATCCTGATCCAGAGGTTTTACATCTGAAGATCTGAATCTACTGATTGAAGGAAAGTATAAAAATGATTTTCTTCATTTGGGTTTCATTTTTTATTATGATGGAACAAAAATATTGGAAAATTTGCAAAGAAAACATACATATAAAATCCATCTTCATAACAATGTTATGAGTACAAATTAAAAGAAGGAGGAGTGCTTTACTGTGCTGGCTTTTCTATCAACATACAGCCAAAATCCAATCTCTTGTCATTGCCTATACTGCATCTGACCTGGTTCATGGTCCCATCATGTCTTGCCTAGATTATTGCAATAATAAATTAACAAATCAACCTTTGTGCTTTTTTTTTCATGTTTCATTCTCTTTTCTTTAGTTCTCCAATCCCATCTTTTCTATATCCTGAATAATCAGCCAAGCCACTTGACTGCCTGGGACAATATAATATTCTGACCTTAGACCACTTCTACCTCTACCCCGACTAGGTGTGTAGTTTAAATTTCTACCCACTGGGAGAATTTCACCTCATCACTGTTTTTTTTTTTTTTTTTTTTTTTTTGGTTTTTTTTTAACTAACTAATGCATTTTTTTTAGAGAGAGAGAGAGAGAGCACGCAGGGGAGGGACAGAAGGACAGAAAAAGAGAGAATTTTAAGCAGGAACCAAATATAGTGTGGAACCCAAGGCAGGGTCAGATCCCACACCCTAAAATCATGACCTGAGCCAAAATCAAGAGGCAAAACCAAGACAGCCCCCTCAGAGCCCCCATCCTCATCACCGTTTTTGAAGGTTACCCTTCACTGGGGCCCTTGTGGCTTAGCAGTCTAGTTTGGTTTGCAACAATATATTGAACTGGCTTATCAATGATCAGTGAACTAAGACTGGATTTCTTTCCTCTTCTGGCAGCTGATCACAAGGAATATGCCATAAGGCAATAGATATGAGCTGAGGAAGAGGAATAAGTGCAACAGAGAAAGGTGACATGAAGTCTCGGTCATATAACTTACCTGTGTCCAACATGAATGTACACTATTCTTATGCCCAATCCAAAATTATGACTCTGGGCATTTGGCCATGCCCAGCTCATGATGAGCATCTTTAGTTGCATAATCATTCGATTTCCGGTGGTCATGTTCTTAGTGTGTACTAGTGCCCAGTGGTTTTTGAATGGATTAGAGTTCTGTGCTACAGATAACATGACTTTGCTAGAGGATGGGTTCAGGGATCTACTAGGTCCACAGTGAAATAGACAAAAACTCCACTTGTCACTTGACTTCCATAATTCCCCACTCTGAAGGGTTAGTGGACCACAGTGGGATTTGGATCGCCAAGGGTTTGACATCAGTTCAGATCCGGTGGCAGAAATCCTTGAGAAGTTTAGGTACTTCCTCCTTTTGTTCCAGTGCTTGATTGTCCTAGTAAATGACCATAGCACCCTTTGGCTTGGTAGAAGGAATATTTACACATCAGTTTTTGGCCTTGTAGCAGCCTCCTTCCTCAGGGAAATGTGGCCTCCCCTTCATCCAGTCTGTGCATTGATTCTAGCTGGGACCTAGTGTTAAGGGCTGTGACTCACTTGCTTTGCTTTTACAAATCAAGTAAGACTTTAGTAGACTGTCCATTTGTATTACACATGGTGGGCCCAGCCACAGGGCCACCATGATCAATTATTCTCAGACAAGGATCTCTGCGGGGCAAACCATTCTGATTATTACTGTGGGCCTTCCGCACATTACAGTAATTACCCAAACCCTGTCACCAGTGATTAACCATTTCACTTCATCTCTGCTATTCCAGCATTTCACCATTCTAGTTGAAATCAGGGAAACCTTTTCAGTGGTAACATTATCCACTGTAATTCCTGATGTTCAGGGCTTATCAAGTATCCCGATGACACCTTTACCTATGTATTTCTGAAGGCCTTGGTGAAGAGGGAGCTCTCTATACCCTCCAGAGGAAATAGATAGAGAAGTGAGTAAGCAGCTCGCACAACTAATTTCACTCCAGCCTCTCCCTAACACTTTGGATTTTTCTTCTGAGAGCACGGGTCAGCAAATATTTTCACTAAAGAGCCAGATAGTTATATTTTAGGTTTTGGGGGTAATATCATCTCTGTCACAATTACTCAACTCTGTTCTGGTATCAAAGTAGCCCTAGGCACTGTAGACAATAACAAGCATGGCAGTGTTCCAGTAAAACTTTATTTATAAAAACTATTTCCAGGCAGGATTTGGTCCATGGGTCAGAGTTGTTGACCTTTTTCTACAATATACCAATGGAGTTCTGGAATTTCTACTTCATTTACTGCAGGGCTGTTCGAGTTCAGGTTTTTGTCAACCCTTCAAGCAAACTGATTGCGTCACTATCATCCCCCATCATCAGATCAAATATCACATTCTTTTGAATCTAGTCTGCCTTCTTTAGAATTCATGTCTATACACACACATATTTCTCAGGAATAATTGGAAAATCTTGAAATTATTTTGCTGTGTGTCATCCCTTTTCTTGGTTACACTTTGCACTGGGATCTGCCAAGATCCGAGATTAGAAACAATGAGAAGTCGGTGTGGGTCGTGAGGAGGATCAGCAGTTTCCTACAAGGCCATAACCATAATTTCATGAGAAGTTATTATTGGCCCTTTAGGCAAAAAGTCACATTAAGGTAGTGGAATAAGGGCTCCTTCTTCCAGGAAGAGAGGTTCACAGGAATTTGAGAGTTTAAGTTTTTCAATTTCACTGAAATCTATCCAAATGTCACCATCCCATAGCAAGGGTTTGATTTTTTATTTTTACTTTAACCAATTCCTTACCTTATCATAAGAGATTATAAGATCACAAATTCAAATTACATAGTAATCCTGGTACTCTAGCATCTGATGTAGATTTTTTTTTAAAAGAAATTTGACCTCATGGCTCTAAGAAAGAAGGTCATTTTTTCATCATTAGTTTATAGGTGATTTCTAATTTCTTATCTGGATCCTGAATGATGTCATTGTTTGCTTTCCTTCCTGTTGTTTAGCATAATCAGAAGCAGCCCGTCCATCGCTGTCCTGATGCTCCATTCTACTTCACCACAATGTTTTATTGCAGGAGCTACTGGGTCTCCCAGACCCTTGAGCTCCTTAGCTTCTTGACACTAGTGACAATGAATGACTTAAGTAACTTTGGGCACAGAGCATCAGTGTTTCATCTTCCACCATGAGTGGAGCCCTTACTGCCTTAAAATCGAATCAGATCAATTGAATCTAATTCCAAATTCCTGTCTATTAAGTTTCCCTTCCCTGGAATCACTTCTGGTACCAAAAATCATATCTTCATGAATTTAATAAAACAAGAGGCACTTTAAATATTACAGGAATAAAATATAAGAATATCGGAGGAATTAGACGGTGGTCTTTGGAAGTTCCCGGGAACCTGCAGCAATCGTTGTGTCTTTAGAAATGTTCTGTCTGCAGCTGAGGGGCTGAAACTCCTGAGAAACCAGAGAAACTGGTAAGTTCTTTGCAGCTGCCCTTATGTTTGGCCACTCAAACTTCCCCAAAGTAACACTTAATCACAATTTTGCATTCCAACCCTTGACGGTTTTTCTCATGGAGAATTCTAATCCAAAACATAGCTTCTTCTCTGCAAAGAAGACGGGTCCTTAGAAGTGGGTGTTAGCTATCCAAAGTTGTCTGTAGACAACCCAGCACGTGCCTGGAGGTGAGTGGTCAGAAAACACTTGCAGAGCACTTTACATCTATTAAGTCATTTAATCTTCCTGACAACACTATGAGGTAAGTGTTTTTATTGTTGATATTTTATAGATAAAGAAATGGGGTGTGGAAAAGTTAAATAACATGGTCAAGGTCACTGTGAAGTGGGGAAAGAACATGAAAACCAAGGTAGCAAAAGTCCAGACTATGTACTTTTCCCCGCTATGCCATGCAGAGAAGAAGGGTGAAACTGGTTGATACTGGTTATCAATAAGGTAATTTCTAGTCTCTTGCATGTGATTATTTATGCCTTATTACCTTCCTCACTGAACATGAATTGCTGTTGTATAAATAATGGTCACAATTATTGTTAAAAGATGTTTTCAATTTGTGGAATCAGGAGATTTGCCTCTTGGTCTTGACTTCTGTACTATGTGGTTCTGTGATCTTTGCACCTTGACCAAGCACCATACCAACAACAGAGCATTGTAAATACTTTATGGCCTATTATTTTCACATAGTAATACTCTCTACCAAAAGGCATGCCCCCTGAAAGCAGACACTCTGTGATGGCTGTCTTTGTACCCCAACACTCCTGACAGTACTCACTCACATGGTGGGTGTTTAGTAAATAATTATAGAATGAGTAAATTATCTTGGGGGTCTTAGGCTTACAAGAATCATCCTTATTATCTGTAATGTGACGATGTAGATTCAGCTAATATCTGAGACATAGATCTACAGCTTTTATCTAAAGTCCTGAAATCTGTAAAACTGGGGAAACAGACATTTTGTTTATAATTTACTTGGCAGTAATATCAGACCTGGGCTAAACTCATTCGGCTACAAACCTCATCTGAAGAGACACAAGGCTACTTATAATCTTTGTTTATCATACTTAAAGTAAATACTAATGTATTTCACTTGAGAAATATTTATGTATTTTGGGTTGCTGCCCAGACTACATCAGGAATATTACCAAAACGCTTCTGATTTCCATTATACATCCGGTTTCCTTTGGATAAGGGAGCATGACCTGTGCTTTCTACTGGGGACCTGTACTTTTATGTCTCTTTTCAGGTTTGAACTCCTCAGCTGAATCCTTCCTAATCTTTCTTCCTAAGGATGGAGGAAATAAGATTCAGAAAAGGCAGAGCTTTGGTCATATATGGAGCCACATTTATGGAGCCCAGTGGGGAAGATTTTTTTTTTCTTTCTTTTCAGCTAAATATTATTTTCGTGGCTTTTAGGCTATATCATAAGCTTTCGCCCCCCCCCCCTTTTTTTTAAGTGTTACCTTGATTCAGGTTTAGAGCCCGGGCTAGAGGCTGATCAGATCCCCCTTTTGAGCTGCTAAGTCCACACTCCAACCAGTTCCCTTCTCCTTTATTGGGTGCTCACACTCAGACCACTATGCCCTTGCCCTAATTGTCCTAGAGCCCGGTACCTCACTACTAGGGACAACTCCTATGCCCTGGAGCCTGTGAAATTATTCATATTAACCAATCCACAGGAAGCTCATGGAATTTAGTTAATCCCGCCCCACTTAATATATACAAGTTGCTCCTCCAACTCCAGCCCACTATTACCCTGGCCTTGGGGACAGCCCCTCACGTGGCTCTGCCTGGCAGCCTCCTCTCATGTGGAGCTGTGAGTAACAGAGCACTACTTTTTATCAACCCAAGACTCAGTCTGCTGTGTCCCACCATCAAAGAGTCTTCACATCATAAAATCTAGGGGAAGAGCCACCATCCTTGCTTCCTATCCTAGGCAGGCAGATGTGGTGCCATTGGAGACTGAGTCTCTCCTTCTCCCTTTGCTTCTCCTCCTCTCCTCACAGCCATCTTCCACTGAGCAAACCTAACCAGAGAATTCCAGGATCAGCCCCAGAGAGGGGTATCTAAGAGAGTAAAAGGTGAGATGGGAAAATTGTTCAGGCTAGTGGTGCCCAGTATAGACAGCACACAAAAGTCACCTGGTCCACTTTTAAGAAGTTATTGAATCTAAGACCTTAATCTAGACCACTTAAATTAAAATCTGTGGGGTAAGACCATTAGTGGCAGAATTTTTTGAAGTTCCATTGGGAATATTCTAATATTCATATTCTAATATGGTTCTATTCATATTCTAATATGCAGCCAAATGTGAGAGGTGAGACTTTTGGCCTTGATTTCACAGCCTCTTTATGTAGCTAAATGGTGACTCTCGTTTCCTCAACCCAAAACCTGCAAGGGAAGGGGAGTAATTTATGGGGCATTGTTCACACAGACCTTGTTCTCTGGCTTTGTCCCATCACAATACCAGGAAAATCTCACCCTGACACTCAGCACCTACAACTGGAATGATTATATCAGTGTAACATTCAATGGTAGATAATCACTTCATTGCTTTCTCTTAATGGAAACTTGATACGTTGACTTTTTAACTATATAAAACACGAAAGCATGAAGCATAGTTTCAACATTACATTATTTTCTCTTCTTCTTTCAGTGATAAAGAGAACAGAAAAATATCTAGATTTTTAAAAATTTACTGATAGTATAGCCCTTTCCCCAAATTCACTTGTTACTCTTGCTTTTTAATTATTGAGAATTCTAGTAGATATTAACTACATCATTCTTCAGTCATCTGAGTTGAGGCTTTACCTTACCTCTCTCTCCACCAATATACTACAATAGATTTCTTAACTGACTGAGCCACCCAGGCATCCCACTACAATAGATTTCTTAAACTGGATCTTCCTCCAGTCAGATAACTTGTAATCAGTTACCTACTTGGGAAATTTTATAGATCTGTAATTGTCTTTTATAATCTTTCCTGGTATTATTATGATATTGTTTTAGGTGAAGATGGTTGAGATGATAGGTCACATGGAAGACCTAATTCAAGGCTCTTCCTATAGCCACACTATTTGCCATGTGACTTATCTCATTTTCCTACCATGACCAATAGAATGAAGCAGAGAGTGTGCCATTTCTGAGAGTAGGCCTTAGAGAACTTTTCTTATTTTTGGTATCTGCCCTTGCTTCAAGAGGAGCTTCCTCCAGTTAGCAACTGCCCTCAGTATGGGCTTAAGAATGAACACATGAAGTGGAGCAAAGCACAAATCTCCACAAGTAACTAACCCTTCTTGAAGCAGAGACACCAAGCCTAGATCAGAACATTGTCCACCCCCCAACATATTATATAAATAAATGTTTACAGCAGTGAGGCAATGAGATTTTTAAAAATTTTATTCAGTTTCTTTATTTTCACTCAACATTGAGATTTCTGTGTGTGTTTGTTATGAGGCTATACTGTGCCGATAGCTAGCTGATACAATGGTAAATATGTAGGGATTTTATAGCAACTCAAAATTCATCTATTTTCATTATTTTTAAACATACATAAAATGATTTTAAATACATTTATTAGTACAAATATTGAAGAATGTTATCTGGCACATCATATTTTTAAATTTAATTTTTTCCCCAGAGCAATTTTTCAGAGTGAAAGTCTTGGCTACAGTTGTTTACAGTAGTTTAACCTTTAGATTAAATTATACCTATATTCATTTAGTATTGCAAGGTTTCAAATTTAAAGTATAGCCTTGGGGCGCCTGGGTGGCTCAGTGAGTTAAGCCTCTTCCTTCGGCTCAGGTAATGAGACTTTTGGCCGTGATTCCACAGCTTCCTCATGTACCTAAATTGTGACTCTGGCTCCCTCAACCCAAAACCTGAAGGGGAAGGGGAGTAATTTATGGGGCATTGTTCACACAGACCTTGTTCTGTGTTTTGTCCCATCACAATACCATTGGCTTGTGTTGAAAGAATTCTTACAGTTTTTACTGTTTCACTCAATATGAAGTAATGAAAACTTCTACTTTAGGACCCACTAATACTCATGTCCATCATTTAAAAATATTCTTTTTTTGGTTTTCTGATTTGTTCAATGAATAGAAGGATGATCATCTCACACAATAAAAACGTCTTGGAAGCAATGTAGTTGGTGGTAGTAGTTTGCCTGATTTTGTAAGGAAGTTGTTTTGCCAATATTGTACTAGAGCCTAAGAGTGTGAAATTGTGGTTTCTACAGAGTATAAACAAGTCTCATAGCTCGAAAGTCAAGTAAATTAATTTTAGTTCTTGACTTAAACTACTGCTGAGAAGTACTTCATTTCCTGATTCTTCCTTCTCTAAATAGATTAAGGGTTACATGAAAGTCAAGTTGTGCTCAGTTGTCCTCCCTCTAGAGAGATTTCACCTGACTGCTTATTTAATGGGTTCTTCTCAACATAATTGATTTCTGAAATTTCTTTCTTCTGTTCCTCTCTCCCTCCCTCCCTTTATTGTACCTCCTTCCTTGCTCTCTGTCATTGCCTTCCCTCCTTCTTTTTCTTTCTTCCTTCCTTTTTTCTTTTCTTTTCTTTCTTTCCTTTTCTTTTCTCTTCTCTTCTTTTTTCTTTTCTTTCTCTCCCTCCATCTACCTCTCCCTCTCTTTCTTTCCTCCTATATTTCACTCTTATAACTGACCAAAAATCCAAGACAAAGGGTCTTAATACATTGATCCTTTAGAGGAAAAATAAAACAAAATCCTCCAACCCTTTGGAATTAAACAATTTAATAACTGTATCTCATGGGATTAATATGAAACTGAGGACATGAGCCTTTCTTGTACTTTTTCTGATTCAATTCATGGTGCCTATGGTGAGCTAAACACTCAATTTATAGAAGTTCTTATGATCAATAAATTGTGTTTTGAAAAGAAGCTTTGCTTTATAGAGAGAAGAAAAATAAAAAATGAAGAGCAAATTCTATGTTGGATGATTTTTACAGAAGATCTTTATAATCATGACCTTTACACCAGCTTTTCTAAATATGGAAAAAAAGTATCTTTAACAAGAATGCCTCAGATGTATTGATTACCCTTGTTGTGCCAGTTACTGTGCATATATACAAAGATTATTACTTACTTTCATTTAATCACAGCAGAACCTAAGAAACAGAAAGTTTAGATATCTTGCTAAGTCACAGAGTAAGAAAGTGGTAGAGATGGGTTCCAGTTGTCAGTCTTCATGACTCTAGAGTCTGCATTTTTATGTTACCTTCCAAAACTGTTCAGACCTATACAATTGAAAGTAACAAGAAAAGAGGTTCACCTCAAATCAAAGGAATCTCTAGTAAAACCATCCAACCACCAGCACAGATACATGCATGAAGCAACTTAGCATTTTTAGCAGACACAGGAAAGACCAAAAAGGCTTATCAGAAGAACTTGTATTCTCATGTTACACCTGGAATATTGACAAAAAATATTTTTATCCCCAAATCTTTTGTAGGTAGGTTTAAACATTTTGACAGTGGTAATAGATATTTAGAAGGAATCTGTTTGCACTACCATCCCTTCCAGTGGAAATAAATGTGTTCTGTACCTCCATTTCAAATCATTTTTGAGAAGTAAATGTAAGACAGATATTCTAAGAATTACGTAAATCCCAACCTTTCATCAGTTCATCTCAGAATGGAGAAAGTTGGATAAGCAATGCTTTTCCACCTCAGATAAATCAAACACACTTGGTGAGCATTTAAAATATACAAGGCATTAGGTTAGGCAAAGTAGATATAGAAGGCTGATAAGACATCAGAACATGCATTCTGTTTAGAGGAGAAGATAATTACACAGTAGAAAAGTTGTCAAGGGATGGTGCATAGTGTTACATAGTACACAAAATGTTGTAAAAATGTTACAGAAAATATAGACTATAATAATTGAGAAATAAGTAGCCCTTTATGTTGAAGTGATGTGGAAAATGAAGGTACGAGGGAAAAAACAAACAAACGAAAACAAATAAAAACTGGGTCTGGGACAAATAAATCAGGCAAAGTAACTGCTCTTGAAGATACTTCCTGTAAAACAATGGGTATAATGCATGACACCCAAGTAGGCATCTAATACATTAAGCCACTGTTCTCCAAAGTATGCTGTGTAATAATAACAATATAGAACACTTATTTAAACCTTACTTCTTACAGTCACTTTTATGAATTATTGTTACTCTATGGTTCACAGACCAACACCTTCAGCATTATCTTGCTAGCAGTACAGAAATTCTGCCCCGGCCCCAGACTTACTGAAACAGAATTTCCATTTTAACAGGATTACTAGGTGATTCAAAAGCACATGTAAGTGAGAAACACTGTGTCAGTATGCTTTAACTTAGCTAATCCCCTCAAGCAACAATATGAGATGACACCCTTATTATCCCCATTTTATAGATGAGAGAACTGAGGCACAGAGAGGATAAATAAATTGAATGTCTCTGCAGTTAGTCACTGGCAGAGTAGTATTCAAATCCATAGATCCAGAGCCCATGCCCTTACCAGCTACATTATTTGAGTTCCTAAGCTCACGGTGAGCACCAGAAACGCAAGAGCAATTGCCAGTCAGATTTGCCCAAATATTAGCCTTCAATAGCATTTAAATTTCTTCTTTGGATCCAGGGCAAAGGTAAAATTTCAATCTCTACTGAAAGCAGAAGTAGCCAGAATCCAAAATGAGAACTAAGTTCTAGCTTCATCCAGGACATTTAAAAGGAAGTTAATATGCAGCTAATTATAAATAACAAATATTATTGTTCTGTTTAATTTTTTCTTCCTGGGAAGTGTGAGCACATGTCTTCTGTGGGGTACAGGTTCAAGTCACCATTGTTCTCTGGATCTCCTTTGGGTTTCCATGTCAGCTTGTGAAAGAACGATATATTTTTTCTTTTTTTTTTTTTTAAGATTTTATTTTTTTATTTGACAGAGAAAGAGATCACAAGTAGGCAGAGAGGCAGGCAGAGAGAGGGGGGAAGCAGGTTTCCTGCTGAGCAGAGAGCCTATACAGGGCTCAATCCCAGGACCCCAAGACCATGACCTGATCTGAAGGCAGAGGCTTAAGCCACTGAGCCTCCCAGGCACCTCAATGATACTTTTTTCTTACAGGAGTTAGAATTCTAATGGCAGAGACTTCTCAGTCTCTCCATCTGCAATTGCTCACAATTCAAACCCTGCGTTGAGATTCTATATATTTAATTATACCTAAGTTTCAGTGGCACACCTTTATTTTAAATATCCTCTGCAAAATCCCCAATGCCTCCTTCTTTAGGAATTAGTTGTCCCCTTTGTGTAGTGCCAGAGTTTGTTTCCATCTCTCTAGGGGCTCACTAATTTGCTTGCTGTAGTCATGATGTTACTTACCCTAATTCTGGATCTTTGGGTATGAAAAATGTCCATGTTGAAATGTAACTGAAAAGCCTCCCCAAGCGGGTGGAGAATCTTGGAGCAAATAATTATTTCTTGGTATCTCAATTTATTGTGCATCTTCTTGCAGCTTTCCAAAAACTTCAACTATTTTCTTGCTATCATGCAGACTGTATATGTCCGAAATGACTCTAGCAGTCAAGACAAGCATCTTTTAAGCAACATATATAGATATTATTAAGATTGTCAGTCTATCAAGACCTATTTTACTATTGATCCTGAAAATAATCTTTTGAGACTAAGATGTAAAAGGATGAAAATCTACCAAATTAACCACCAGATGAAAATGGGATAATCCCAGGATGTAGCCTAAAAATGAAGATTTAAATACATGACTTAAAGACAGTGAGCTAAGTTTTTTGGTAAGCCCATTCCTTTCAACATTGGGAAATAAGACATTGGCAAATTAACAGAAATATCTTCATTTTACTGTGGCTATAGACATGACTGTTTTGGTTCTTCACAGAAATAAGGTATCTTTTGTATTGAGTGCTATAGAGTGGAGGTTAATTCACCAGTTGTATTCTGAGAGCCTAAGAAACATTACATATGTAAAACAAAAGAGGAAAAGATAAGAAGCAAGCTCTACTTACGCTGTATTACACTGGAAGTGCACAGAATTTTGGGGAAACAAACCTAGATTCTAATTATGATAATGTTACTATTACTTGCACCTGTCACTCTTTGTGTGCTCTGAGATCATTTCTCTGCTCTGCTCTATACCTTAAGAAGCTGGAAATCTGCAAACAATAATCCAGGTATGATCCATGGATGTGGTGGGAGTCTGGAGGGCAGGAGACTCCTTTCCCCTTTCCGCTGCAGGCTCACGCCTTTGGTGACTTCTCTTTCCAGATTCCTCTGCACAACCTTTCCAACAAGGTCCCTGATGGACAGCTGCTGGGCTCTGTTTATGCCATCACTTCCTTTTGGATAGTAGAAACTTCCTTCTGCTGCACACAACTCTTGGGGTTGTGTCGCTGTACTCTGTATGGCTTCTTAGCACGTTGGACACTCTGTTAACTAGTTCCTTATACCGAGTTTCTTCTACTAAATTTCCAGAGGTCAGTTTTCCAGTGAGATCTGAGGTATGCTAAGTATGTTTGAATCCCCGTTTCTTCAGCTATAGAATAAATTCAACAATGCCTTTCCTTGATGTTGTTCTAATGACTATAGACAATGTATATAGCAGGAGTCAGCACACTCTGGCTTGCCAGCCAAATGCATTTCTAAGGAAAATGCTATTGGAACACAGCCATGCTTATTCATTTACTTCTTTCCTAATGTTGCTTTCACGTTACAATGGCCGTGTTGAGTAGTTGCTACAGAGACCACGGAACTTGCAATGCCTAAAATATTTACTATTTGGCCTTTTTCAGAAAAACTTTGCTGAACCCTGGCATACACCACAATGCCTGTCTTGTATAGATGTTTCGTAATTGGTAGGTTTTATTTTCCTTTTATATGGAATAGTCATATTTCTAGTTACATGGTCCTAGTTATGATCATGCTTAGGGAGTTATCCTCGAGGTGGCATTAAATAATCATTGTAAATTAAAATTGGTAGGGGACATTAGAGATTCTCTCTGTCTTTCCTCCCATTTTCAATCGGTTCCTGTGACATAGATCAAACCCAATAAACAGAAGAATGGCCTGAAATGGGCAACTGAAGCAATAGGTAAAGAAAGCTTACATTATGGAGACTGTATCTCCACTGCATACTGAAGTTACATAAAGAAGTACTTTTCAAGTCCCCACTTGTATATGTGATTCAAGACTCACAGATTATATGACATGGTAATAACTACAGTCAACAAAAAATCAGTGGAATAAAAATTGCTTAATCTACTCTCATTTATAAAGCAAAAGTGAACTCCGTTTTTCAGAGAATTGGCAGGTTAATTAAGAAGTCTGTTAGTGATTATGCTGAGAACACTGATACATTTCTAATTTAGCTTGATGTTACTTGACATATAGATGTAACTGATGTTTGTGTGAGAAGTTTAAAATCAGCTGTATGGCAAATTCATTATAGACTTTGCAAGAGACTTTTGCTCAACGATTGAGTGTGATCTCATAACTGAAAGAGGAACACATAAATTCAAGGAATTCAATAAAGAAGTCCTTGAAAAAGCATGGAGGGTTACCTGGGTGGCTCCATCGGTTAGGCTCAGGTCATGATCCTAGAGTCCTGAGATGGAGCCCAATGTCAGGCTCTCTGCTCAGAGGGAGCCTGCTTCACCCTTTCCCAGCTGCTCCCCCGCTTGCACTCTCACTCTGTCAAATAAATAAATAAAATCTTGAAAGAAAGAAAGAAAGAAAGAGAAGAAAGAGAAGAAAGGAAGGAAGGAAGGAAGAAAGGAAGAAAGAAAGAAAGAAAGAAAAGAAAGGAAGGAAGAAAGGAGGGAAGGAAGGAGATGGAAAGGCTGCTTACTCTAATGTTTATTTTCTTTCACTATAAAAGGAGACCGATATGATCTTTTTAAAAAAATGGGAATTATATGATCTTTCATAAGGAGTAAAAAGATGTAATGATACTTAGCTTAATCTGTAGGCCATAGTAATCACTCAAAAAAAATTACAGTTGCCTTCTCCATTTATTCAGGACACAAATTAGAGTCAGTTGATTCTCATTTAAACCATATTTATCTTGTTCTAATTGATTTATATCATACATTGTGTTCCAAATATGAAAGAATCACTCTTCCTATTTCTCAGAATATTTAATTGGTGGAGATCCAGACATCAGAGTATAGGACAATGGGTTGGCATTATGACAGAATAGCAGTCTAATCAAGGTTTTTGTATATTTATACATTATAACATCTTTCAAGTGAAGAAATAGTCACATTATAAGAGATGTGACCTTTGTAAAATGTTTGTGTTTTGTTTAATTTTTTTTTTAAGATTTTTTATTTATTTAGTTGACAGAGAGAGATCACAAGCAGGCAGAGGCAGGCAGAGAGAGAGGAGGAAGCAGGCTCCCCGCCGAGCAGAGAGCCCGATGTGGGGCTCGATCCCAGGACCCTGAGATCATGACCCGAGCTGAAGGCAGAGGCTTAACCCACTGAGCCACCCAGGCGCCCCTGTTTTGTTTAATTTTTAAAAGCAATACAACAAAGAGCACATCTTTTGCATTCATATTATCCTTACCTTTACTAGAGAAACACCATTGTTCTGATATATAAAAGAGGTTATAAGAAAATTATTTGAGTAGACTTAACTCATTTCTATTATAATTAATGCCAGTTAAATATGTTTTCTACAAAGAAGTATAATAGTCATAGACAAGGTTCAGTTATTATTAGCACCACATACTCGATAAAGACTATAAAATTGTTGAAATATTTTCTTAAGTTTGAGGGCACGAATACCACTTAGAAATGATGGCAGAGAAATGATATGGTCTTATTACCAACTCAGTGGATGATTTCAGATCATTCAAAATATTGCATACCGAATCAAGTGGTTTTAAAGTTACTCTTATGTGTGAAAAAAAATCCTTACTGTATTGACAAGTTAAGAAATCAATACTATGAACACCTAAAACTCAGAAAAAATCTGTTTGAAGTGTTTCAATTCACATTTATCAAAAAATACTGTGGCTGATCAACAACCTCACAGACCTGTTAAAAATATATTTATATCTTGCTACTTATAACACATCTTGATCTAAGGACCCCTAGATTCAGTCAAAATGAACAGCCAGCCAGATGAAGAAAAGCTGAAAAAATATTTCTTGTTTTAGTAACTGAAGAGTCAGTGTGACAATTAAGACAATGAAATCAAACCTATATTAGTTTGGCAGTATTTTAGGCTACTTGGAAAACTGTTAGGCTACTTAAAAATCTAATATTCTGAATGTTGTGAATCTAGAGCTTATTTCAGAAAATAAATTGAAATGTGCCTGAATTTGTAAAACCCGATAATCTAACAACCAGAACTTTTCAGCTGGAAGATCACATTGCAGAATTTCTCACTTCTGATCACAATGACTCTCAAATGAATGAAGTAGAAAGAAAAGCAGCAGATAGTATATTCAAAACCTTCGGTGCTGTTAAAAAAAAATTAATGTCACTTACTACATATATTTAGTACTGTCAATTTAAAAACCATGGATACTTTGTAACAATGTTTCTGGGTTCATTTGTTCCTACGTTGAACTTCTGCACTGCAATCTCTTAATATTTCATTTTTCTCCTACAAACAGGTTTTATATGAAAGATATTTCATTATTTTAGTTATCTTGAACTAGCCTTACGTTGAGACTCACTGAAGAGCAATTCTCTGGAATTTTCATTCCAATAAGCTTGAAAAATTGGCATGACGGTAAGTTAATTTCGTGCTTCTACTTCTCGGAAGAAAAGGAATTTCACGTCTCCGAGAGAGGTATAGAAATGCTGTTCGTCATAATTAGGACTGTGTAACTAGAAATGTGAGGCATAAACATATTTAGTGCAAAATGTAAATATTGCAACAAAGTGGGTTGGGCACCTGGGTCTCATCTGGATTTCCCTAGAACCAGTTCTAGTACACAGGTAAACACAGGTGTAGATCTTTTCAAACTTGCAGTATGCTATTCTAAAATCATATGCTAAATCATCTCGTAATGGCCACTTTAATTAACAGCTGCACATGCCTCAAAAATTAGCTAGAATGCAACAACTTTTGGCAGTAGATGAGGAAGTTTGTATATACACACACATGCACGCATATACGTAAAATAAAAATATATACCTGGAGAGAAAATCTTTTTTTAAAAAACTATGATAGTAGAGATATGGAAGCAGATAAACCTAAATGGAATGAAGGGTAGGGTAGAATATCTGTGGAAGAGCAGTCACCTCTAGATGATGATTAAAAAAAAAAAAAAAAGTAGCGAAAAAAAGAAAGGCAAAGTGGCCCTCTGATTTTGTTTACTTATTCAGAGATGATGCCTCTCTAAAATTAAGATGCCTCTTGTGTCTAAGGGGAGAGTGAGGACTTTATGTTCTCAGGGACCCACTTATCTCATGGCCGTCTTCCCATGATTCTCTATGGTACACTGGAACATTGAGCTGTGAGACACCGTGTTCCAGAAGAGGCTGAGTTCCGAGGTTCTTAGCACATACACACTTTTTATTATTGCTTTCCATGGAGCCCACTGCATATAAGAAGTCTTAAAGATTAGAAAAACCATGGTGAAGTAGAACTGGTGTTTTTCTGAGTGAGGCTTCGAACTGGCTTCATAAAACCTAATTAACCCACTCAGGACATGATCTAACAAAATCAGGGGTAGGCTAACATTTCCGCAGTGATCACTGCAAAAATGGGGCTGATCGATGTTGAAACTCCACAGGAAACCCTGAGAGATGGAAACAAAACCTAGTAGAACTTTTTGCATAGTAGATGCCACATAAAGAACTAACTCCACTTTATGCTAACAATGGGAAGGCTGTGGAGGAGAGAAGCTGAGGAGAATCACAGGTGAAAATTCCAACAGTGTGTTCCATGTGAAGTAGTCCTGTTTAATGACGCTGCAGCCTCAGGCCAGCCTCCTACCATGTCCTACTACAATGGTCATACATCCTTTATGCTAAGTAGCAAAAGTCAGCAATTTTAATGGGTTGGGGCTTCCTTGTGACCATTGACAAGGTACAGGGTTTGGGGATATGACAGCCCTAAGAATGTTGCATGTATAAACAAGTATCCCCCAACATTTTCAGACCATGAGT
Organism: Enhydra lutris kenyoni; assembly: GCF_002288905.1. NCBI lineage: Eukaryota > Metazoa > Chordata > Mammalia > Carnivora > Mustelidae > Enhydra > Enhydra lutris. Next base: position 1,197,061 of record NW_019154156.1, on the reverse strand, counting down.
TTTATATAAAGTAAACCCCAAACTTCTGTTTTTAGTATAAATTGATGACCAAGCTCTTTTTCCAACCATTGGAATTCTCAGTGATATCTGACACAATTTTGGGGTGTCTCAGATATACTCAGGAATAATGTTCTAAAGTGTTGAGGTGCCCTCTTGATACCTGCTGTGTAGACGCCAGCTTGGGAGTGGTACCTTAAAACTTTCTACTTTTTACTAGGGTGAGGAATAGGTCTTCCAATACAATGAACACCTATGGGACCAAATAGCATTTCTGACATCATCATCGAGCCCAAGTCACTCTATCTTCCACCCAGAAGTGGGAAGAACTTTGTTCCCTAAATCCCATAGAAGTACTACTTGTGATCCAAGACTAATAAATATCCTTTATAAAAATAGCTTCTTTGGCCTCAGCAGGCAGCCTCTTTCCTCATGGGACACAGCAATATCCCTAGGGAAACACCAGGAATTGGATATCTGGCAGCCTTCTCCAGGTGTTGCTCACATACCAAGCTCTCCTTAGGGATCCTTTGGTCCCATTAAAGTCTACTGAAAACCATCCAACAAGCAAAAAGCACATCAATGAGTTCACCATCCCATCATTTCATATAGTATACCTAGCTATGTTAGAATTCTCTGAGCTCACTGGGATCCTGGTTTCCTGTGTTTTACTAGAGTCAATTGATGATTGGTAGCATAGCCCTTTTGGATTTTCATTCATGCTACAGTCAGATGCCTTTTATTCCCTCCATGACTTCCTTCAGCCTCTACTGTTAATTGTAGGTAAACTACTAAAATGAGTAGTTTAATGTCTAAACTACTAAAATTCTTGTAGTTTAATGTCTTCCTTTGCTCCGCCCCCCATTCCTTTTCCCTATAACCATGCCCGATCCATAACCCCATTCCAAAGCTAAGTATAATGTCCTACATTTTGCTTCCCCTCATCTTACTGGAAGTATAGTCTCTTTCCTTTTGAAATTGCTGGTAACAGTTTTGACTTGACAAAATGGGCAGTGTCTCATAAAGTAATTTCAAATGAGAAGTAGAGATCTATATTCTGTACTCCATCAATAAGCTGTCCTATGACCTTTGGAATGTTACTCAGTTTTCCCATGATTTTTCTATAAAATATAAATCATAATAGGTATTATTTCATGATATCTTAGGAAATTGTGAGAGAGGTACTACAGAAAAATATTTAAATATAAGTATATATATTATATATACAAACATAATGTATATTTAAATATGTAATACTTTAAACAATTCAAATAATTTTTAAATTTAACAATTTAGGTTAATTATCTTTCAAATCAAAGACTTTTCAATCCACCAAGTGATTTCATCTTTTAAATAAATGACTTTATTTTATATGAAAACATAGATTTTATTTTGCTCATCCTAAGTATGTCAAAGTTTCTTTGTGAACAGACAAGTCTTATGAGCCTCATGGACTATAATCAAAAAAAACAAAACATTTGCAGTAGGTTGGTATTGAAACCTGCTGTTCTCTTTCCCAGTTTTTCCTATTTAGTTCAAATGTTCAACTGTTTAGCAGGCTCAGATAACTTAATCAATGAAGCTCTTATTTTTGGCATTCTCACATTCCAAATTAAAATTACATTATATTTTTTTGGGAAAACCCCCCACCAGTACCATCTGTGAATTGAATGGTGTCATTACATCAAAGTACTGCAATTAGAACAATAGGGTAAAATTAATGCCAATGTTAAGTACAGATGTGCCAGATATGATGGGTAGTTGATACACAATTCAAATTGACAACCACGTGCGACGTGGAAAGTATCCAGGCATAACCCCCGATCCAGTTGGCCAATGGATGTCATGATTGCCACACAGAGAACATATTTAAAAGAGATTTGTTTGGCAGTGAGAAAAAGTTAGTTTCAAAAGAGCATAGTCTCTCCCAGGTTACTCATGCATAGCTTCCATTATCTCAGGGTTAAAATAGGCCTGAAGAAGATAATTCAAAGGGGACATAACATTCCATAGCCACAGAAAAAAATTCCCATTTTTTTTTCTTGTCAGGATTATAACATTTGGTATTTGCTTTACATGGAAGATCATATGGTGTTATTAGTCTAATGGTGCTGATTTTTCATTTTCATAGCTGTGACAAGCTGTTAACTTTAGCATACTATGGGGGTTTCTTCGTATAGGTTAATAGGATAATATATTTTATTATTTAGGTTCGCCATCTGTAAAATCAAATTTTTAGAATGGATGGTCATGGGTTAGAGTTTCTTTCAGTTTAGATTCTTCTAATATTTGGTATGAATGTTAATGCTCAAATGGTGGTTTTCCTCAGACAATCATAAGATATTTAATCTCTGTCATCTCATGTTGAGTTTTCTGACAAAACATGGTATTAAAAGAAGAAACACAAATGGTTTGAGGTGGAAGAATATCAAGTTAGTGGTAATTATCCCTATCAGCCCTTAAGTACAAATGGTAAATAGCATTTTTTAATGTTGAAATCATTTTGTTACTAAACTCAGGAAATTTTAGCAATAAATTTAAAACAAATAGTTTTGGTGAATAAGCATAATTAACTTATAAGCCTCATAGCAGCAGCTTTCATTCAAGCAAGTAAGTTTTAAAAAATAAGACAATATTTATAGAGCAAAGACAGCAGTTAATAGGTTAACAATTATTTGGTGGTATCACCTGATGTGTTGCTGTTCACGAAGGCTATCTTGAACTCAATGTCACAAAGATATTTATCCATAGAACAACAACAAAAAAATGCAACCTAAGAATAATAGCAAATCTATGTTCTTTTCTGAAATGTCACATTTCCACATTCTTTTCACTAGTGCTCTATTTTCTCAGTCTTAAAGTTTAAAGTGGAAAGGAGAAGATGAAACCATGTAAACAATGGATGCCAAGATGTATCAATTTTCATCTCTTTTCACCACCCATCGTTATCAATCCATAATCTACCAAAAGCCACTTTATAAGTAGTGGTAGAGTGTATAATAACCTATATTTCTTAATATTCCCCCAGTCAAGTTTTCTTATCTAAATTAAAAAAAAAAGCTAGGTCAAGTTTTAGTAACATAGCACAAAATGTAATTGCTAGAAACATAGTATATATAAGGTGGTACAGATAAAAAAAGATGTTGACTAAAACTCTTTTCAATATGATTATCATCTTATAAGAGGCCCCAAATAATTGGAGGCAAAGCAAAAATGAAACAAATGGTGTAAGAGAGGTCTAAAGGTTTTATGAGGGTGAAGTCACTTCAGGTTGGAGAAATCAGGAGCCCTGCATAGTAGAGGGGACTTTCTTGGCTGAATAGATGGAGAACTCCAGTCAGAGTAAATAGAATGAGCAAACCTAGAGAAAAAAATTAAGAATCAAGAATCTATCACTTCATTCAGCAAGGTGAGAAATGAGGGTGGCTTGGACCAGAATGGCACAGGCAAGGTCTGACTCAGGAAATACTTTGTGGAGGCTAAAGCTGATTAAGAAGAGAGGTGTGAGAAACAAGGAAGAATGAAGATTGATTACAATTATGGGTAATGAAACACAGGGAACCAATATTGTGATAGAAAAAAACGTAAGTTGTTTCAGTTCTGTGGGTTCTTGAATACCTTTACTAATGAAATTCATAGTTCAGGTTACTTGGGATGACTCTGTAGAAATGACCTGAAGGTCATTTGATTGATGACCTGAAGGAAACCTAGAATCATGGACACGAATAATGTCAGGAATATATTATTCCCTGTCTCCTCTCTTTCTTTGACTTTTTATGGACTTCATTGTCTAGAACAGCTTATCCATATGGCAGGAAGTTTCAAGTTTACAGCCTTGCAATACTGTGATTCAAGGAAGAAAGAAGTACCATTCCTCAGCTCCTATTTGAAACATTCAGGGAAGGACACTGAGTAGTCACATGACTATGCCCAGACCATTTACTATAAACCACTGTGAATCATTATCTTCCTCTCCCTGGTCAATGGGCAAACATTATCCCTCTCCAAAAGCACCCACTTCATATGAACAGGCATTTTCCAGAAGAATAGAATGGGAAAGAGGCAGGCAAAATATTAAGTATTCATTAAGTGAGACTTAAGGCTGAAATAGTTTATATACATGTAAATAAATATATGATATATAAAAATACATTGTATATACATTATGTAATGTGTATGCGTATATGTGTGTGTATATGTGTGTGTATATGTGTGTGTGTGTGTGTGTGTGTGTGTATACCTGTTACTATCTTTGCTCCTTCCTATGTAAAGATAATCTCTCTAGCAAATTGCGTTTCGCTCATTCACTTGAGGGAGATTGCTCTACCAATTTCCTGTTCTCTTTCCTACACCACCAATTTTCTTGTTATGGGGTTTCCCCCATCAGTACACATACATGCTGTTATTCTTCCATCTTAAAAATAAAACTTGCTCTTGACTCCCATATTCCCCATTAGCTATTGTCCTTTTTCCTCTGCTCTCCTTTAAGACAAAATTTCTTGAAACAATTATCTTTACTCTGACTTCAATTTCTCTGATTCTATTCTCCCTTAAGCCTACTCTATTCAGGCTTCTGTCCTCCACCATTTCACCAATATAACACTTAACAATTTTGTCAATGACCTACATATTGACAAATTCAGTGACCAGTTCTTAGACCTCATTTAATTTGACCTATCAGCAATATTTACTGCGTATGGTCTTTCTCTCCTTCTTGCTACTTTATTTTTAGTTTTTTTTTTAATTTAATTTTTTAATTTTTATTAACATATAATGTATTATTAGCCCCAGGGGTACAACTCTATGAATCACCAGGTTTACACACTTCACAGCACTCACCACAGCACATACCCTCCCCAATGTCCATAACCCAATACTTTTTTTAAAAAGTCTTATTGAATTTTCTTCTTATAGTCTTTCCTCAGTTTTCTTTGATAGTTCTTTTTTTTGTTTAGATTATTTATTTATTTATTTAGCAGAGAGAGAGAGAGATTGAGATAGTACAAGTAGGCAGAGAGGCAGGCAGAGAAAGAAGGGGAAGCAGGCTACCTGCTGAGTAGAGAGCCCGATGTGGGGCTTGATCTCAGGACCCTGAGATCATGACCTGAGCTGAAGGCCGAGGCTTAACCCACTGAGCCACCCAGGTGCCCTTCTTTGATAGTTCTTGTCTATTGTCGATTTCTTACTGTTGGGGGGCCCGGTGGTCCAAACTCTGTCCTCTTTTTCTTTTCTACTTAACCTACTCCCTTCGTGATCTCATCAAGTCTCATGGCTTTGAACTCCTCTGCTGACAATATTAAAATTTGTGTCTTTAACTATTATCTCTTCCCTGAATCTTAGACTCATACTGCCTACTCGATGTCTCTATGTAGATGTCCAAAATACCTTCAATTAACATGTACTTAATTAAACTCCTAACTTTCCATCCCCAAACCTAATTATCTGTTAGAGGCTCAGTTATGTCCCCTCCCTGCCCCTCAATTTGTATGTGGAAGTCCTAAACTTCTGTACCTCAGAATGTGATTGTATTTGGAGATAGGAAATTTAAAGAAGAACTTTAAGGTAAAATGAGGTCATATGAGTGGGCATCAATCCAATCTGACTGGTGTCATTATTAGAGAAGAAGAATATGACACACAGAGAGATACCAGACCTGTGTGCACAAAAAGGAAAGATCACGGGAACACACAGAAAGAACGTGGCCTCCTGCAAGCCAAGGAGAGATGCCCCAGAAGAAACCAAACCTGCTGATGGTGAGATCTGAGACTTCCAGCCACCAGAACTGAAGGAAAATAAATTTCTGTTGTTGGAGCTGCTCATCATGTGGTGTTCTGTTATGGCAGCCCTAGCAGGCTAAGGCACCCACAGGCCTCCCTCGATCAGCTCATAACAGCTCCATTCTTTTAGCACATGCCAAGAACTTTGGAGTTTTCCTGGATTCTTTTTTTTTCTTCTCACATTCTACGTCCTATCCATCCAGAATTCCCATTAGCTCTAAATTCAGAATAAAATCTGACTGCTTCTCCCCAGCTCTTACACTACCACTAGGGTCCAGATTACCATCATCTTTTGCCTGGATTACCACAGTGGCCTTTTACCTAGTTATCCCACCCAGTCTTTTTCTCACACCTCAGCCAGACTGTGTGTTCTGGCTTACGGGATGCAGAGCAAATGCTCTTTCTACCACCTGTACTACCAACCCTTCCTATACAATTTTTCACCTTTCCATCTACCTTACTACATATATATATATTTTAGTTATAATATTTTCAAATTAATTTTTTATATTCCTCCTCTAGAATTCGAGCTCCGCAAAGGCGATAATTTTTCATATGTTTCTTCACTGATGTACCAGTTGCCTTGAACGATGCCTGCCTCATAGTAGGTCATTGACACATCTTTGCAGAGTAAGGAAATAAATTGAACTTAAGATATAAACAGATGTGGGATGCCTGGGTGGCTCAGTTGGTTAAGCAGCTGCCTTTGGCTCAGGTCATGATCCCAGCATCCTGGGATGGAGTCCCACATTGGGCTCCTTGCTCGTCAGGGAGCCTGCTTCTCCCTCTGCCTCTGCCTGCCATTCTGTCTGCCTGTGCTCGCTCGCTCTCCCCCTCTCTCTCTCTGACAAATAAATAAATAAAATCTTTAAAAAAAAAAAAAGATATAAACAGATGTTAACAAAAGAACTCCCAGCTTGAGAAATCAAACATTCCTAAAAATTGAAGCCCTCCACGAATTCCTCAAACTCATCTTTTCTTTCCACTCCCATAGTTAAACACAAGCAGAGTTTCGTATTTATCATCCCTTTGAACATCTTCATAGTAAACACATTTTTGGGTTTCTATGTGTCTTAAATTGAGAGCATATATCTGTACTTGCTCTTTTGTTCAACATTATGTTTGTGAGATTCATCTGTATCAATAGTGCTGCTATAGTTAATTCATTTCTAATGCTGTAATTTTCTATGAAATAAGTTCATCACAATTTTAAAAAAGTCCTAGACATTGTTTGTACATGTCTCCTGGAACATGTACGTAGTACAAGCATTTCTTTAAGTTATATGGTAAGGAGTGGGACCAACTGGACATAAATTTTCCTATGACCCCTCTTTTCCACAAGACAGATTTTTTTTTTTTTTAATTCTACTCTTTTATTGAGGGGATAGCATCAAGAAATCTGGCTCTTTCTGTGGTCAAAGTTATGTATCCTGCCTTGTATGGGCCAAAGACCCTGGCATTTTATTTTCTGATATGGACAAATGACCCCATTTCTGTTTTCCGTTGTGTTTCCCCATGAGTTTCAGTTTGCTCTTCATTTTGGCCTGGGTAGATTTACTTATTCTCTTTTAAGCCCAGCAATGCATTATCAGTGTTTTTTGTTGAATCGAATCCAGAATTTGTACATGTTTTAAATAGAGTGTTATTTCAGAATACCTTGTCTGCCATATTGCAAGAAGCAGCAGGAAACTTAAACCTTTATACTTAATTTTAAACCTATCACATATTGGTGGTTTTAGTGTTGTTATTTAGGATAGGGTAAACGTTATATAATAACAACTGTGTTTGGGAATATTAATATGACAATAGCAGCTGGCATCAAGGAGCTCCTGATAATGAAAAATGACTTTATTTTATATATCTAGCATTATATTAAAAATTATCAGATCATCTGGGACAAAGTCGGATGTTTTAATAAATGGTGTTGTGACAAATGGACAGCCATTTGCCTAAAGATAAAATTTGGCTCATGCCGCACACCATACACAAAAATAAACTCTGAATGCATAGGAGATCTAATTATAAAAAATAAAACCATACAAGTAGAAAAAGTAGACAAGCTCTAGTAGAACCTGATTAGAGAGAAAAGCTTTCTAACTATGACTCAAAACCCAATTATTCTATAATTAAATATTGATAAATTCAAATACCTAAAAATAATTTCCTTAATGGCAAAAATCACCATAGGCAAAAGACAAATGGCAAACTGGGAGAAAACATTTGCAATGTATATCACAAATGAAAGGCTACTATTCCTAAAACATAAAGAACTCTTCAAAAATTAAGAAAGGAAAGCGGAATATTAACAAAAAAAGATGTAAAAATAGCCTCTAGACATATGGAAAAATTTTCAACTTTAACTCACAAAAAAAGAACTGAAAATTAAAAAATAGTAAGATGCCGTTTTTACCTATCACTTGTAGAAAAATTCCAAAGTTGACCATACACTCTGTTGTCAAGATTGTAGAGAAACAGGGACGCCTGGATGACTTAATCCTTTAAGTGTCCAACTCTTGATTTCTGCTCAGATCATGCTCTCAGGGTCACGAGATAGAGCCCTATGACTAGCTCCGCATTGGGTGTGGAGCCTGCTTGGGGTTCTGTCTCTCCCTCTCTCTAAAGTGAAAAAAAAAAAAAAAGATTAAGGAGAAACAGACATCCAGGTATTATTGGTAGAAATGGAAAGTGATATAATAACTACAGAGTGGAATTTTGTAATCTCTAATAAAACTACAACTGCACTTACTTTTGTCCAACAAACTCCAGGTATTCACCCCAAGGATATATTGCCATTAACATGAAAAAATTGTGGAACTTATTTATTATAGCATTATATTTACATTGTCTTATATACAATTGCAAATTTTCAGAAATTCTTAAACCCTGTGTAAGAAAAATTATCTTGTCCTTTATTTGTCCTTTACACTCACATTACTACAATGCTAACACTACTTCCAACACCAGGTTGGTTTGTTTGTTTTTCCCACACCAAGCAATTCTGGGACACCAGGTTGGATGTTCCACAATTTAAATCAATTCTAACACTAACCTGCAGATAGCATCCGTTTCCATGGGTTAAGGACTCAATCCCACAAGACGGCCCTCAACTTCTTCAGATGCCAATACAAGTCCACATTCTTACCTTCTGACTAATCAGCTAGTATCTGAGGTTCCCACAACCCTCTTGGCAGATTCCATTAATTTGCTAGAGTGGCTCACAGAATTTAGGAAAACAGTTTACTTAATGCTTACCAGTTTATTAAAAAAGAATATGGTAACGGATCCAGATGAATATTCAGATGGAAGAGCTGCATAGAAGAAGGTATATAGAAGGGGCATGGAGTTTCCATTCCCTCTGCAGGTATGCCCCTTTTTCAGCATCCCCAGAGTTCACCAACCTGGAAACTCTTCCACCCAATTCTTTTGGGATTTTATGGAGATTTCATCATGGCTGACAAGATACATCATTAGCTCAGTTTCCAGCTCCTCTCTCCTCTCTGGAGAACTGGAGGTGGAGTTGAAAATTTTACCCTTCTGATTATGGCTTGGTCTTTCTGATGACCTCGTTAGAACAAAGGGCACTGCTATCACGCAGGAAATTCCAAGGGATTTGGGAACTCTGTGGCAGGAACTGGAGTCAAAAACCAAATATTAGAACAAAAATGTTCCTAGTACTCTTATCACTTAGGGAATTCTAAGGGTTTTTAGGAGGCTTGACCAGGAACCGGGGATAAAGACCAGTATATATATATGTTTTCTATCATTTCACAAACCCAGATGCCCATATATAGGAGATTGGTTGAATAAATTGTGGTACATCTATCTAATGGCAGGGGATGAAAAAGATTTTGAAATTGATATGGAGTGATCTCCAGAATAGATTTTTAAATTAGAAGTTCCACACACAAAAGAGTATTATGGTATGCTACTTCCTATGTAAAAGAAGGAGAAATAAGTCTATGTGTACGCAATGCTTCTCGTTACAAAAAGAAACATAAGAATATAGTAAAGAGAACCCCAAAACTAGTGACATTGGTTATCTACAAGGGTTAGATGGGGATGAAATAGAGGGGATAAAGGCAGGAACAATACTTCTCTGGGCATACCCTCTTTTATACTTTCCACCTTTGAAACTACACTTATGTTCTACAGATACAAAACATTTCAATTAACCAAGATAGATTAAACCTCCTAAAAATGAATGCAATAGGAACAATTGAACCTAACTCTATCTAAAGCGGATAAAGATAACCAGAATCAAGAAAAAAGAATTTATCCAGTAACTTTTGAAGATAGTATTTTCTCTACCTTCAGTATAAAGACACAAAGAACTATTAAAAATAAAACCCCTTGACTTTACTTAATAGGTTAGGTATTATTTGTGATGATGGTGTAGCAGTTATGAAATTATTTTTTGTGACTAGTGGAATTCAGGAAATGGATAAATATACTGATATTGTTAATAGCCAGGGTTCTCACTGTGGTTAAAGGAAGATACCAGGGAGGAATTGGGGAATGCATGGAAGAATCCTGTGGTGCTGGACTGGAATTATGGTTAGTAATAGAAACCCATGATATATACTCACAATATATAGCATATCCTCATGTTTCATGGTTTATATGTAACTCATGGTATATGGGTATATAGGTATGCAACTCAGTATATATATTTTAGATCTGGCTATTGAAAGTTTCTGGTAATAATGACATCCCAATCATAATGAGCTCATTTAGCACTCAAATCTTGGTTCCTAATTACCTGTATTCATTAAAAGGAACAAGGGTACCTTATGGAAATAGCTAATCATAGAGCTGAGTAAAAGAAAGGACAAATTGAGTCTGAAAGACTTTATTGTACCACTAAGCAAGGAAATACTCAACCATAAAGGGCAGCATGTTAAAAAGAATATAGGGGCAGCTTGATGGGAGTCCCACTGGGCAAAACTGGGTTAGGTTGAGTAGCAAACAAAATGAGTAAAGTTAGTAATGAATAAAGTCCGTAGTTAATTTTTTAAAAAATCTAATAGAGGTAGGAAGGAGGGAGAAAGATGACTGGGAAAGCTTTTATGATAAAAAACCAATGACTACTTGATGCAAGAATAATAGGAAATCACTATTTAAAACCACAGAATAATTGATTCAGGGAGAAATTATCTGTGCATGCTGAAACAATGGGTAGAGGATTTGGGGGAGCAGAGTATTTTTAGGGATCTCAACTACTTGTCAACTAATATTTATTAATTACAAAAGAAATGAGTGTACCCTTAGGGTGGGGAAATTTGGTGGATGCCACCTTAAACCAAGTGACAAAATTTAACATCAGCAATAGTGAAGACAAAGTGACATGACTGTGACTCCTGAGGTGATGTCTTAAGAAGGCACAACATCAATGGCTCATGGAGAATTTCTTCCCCAAAATACATAGCCTAAATCTAATCATGACCAAATGGTCAGATGAACCAAAACTGTGTGATACTTTATAAGATGCCATTGTCATAAAAGAAAAGGAGAGGAAGGACGTAGTGGAGGAGTCACTGTTGTGTATAGAAATTCAGATGTGGGGCGCCTGGGTGGCTCAGTGGGTTAAGCCGCTGCCTTCGGCTCAGGTCATGATCTCAGGGTCCTGGGATCGAGTCCCGCATCGGGCTCTCTGCTCAGCAGGGAGCCTGCTTCCCTCTCTCTCTCTCTCTCTCTCTGCCTGCCTCTCCATCTACTTGTGATCTCTCTCTGTCAAATAAATAAATAAAATCTTAAAAAAAAAAAAAAAGAAATTCAGATGTATCTTAGGGCATGTGATTAATTTGGCCTCAGGTAAAGTTTACTTCAAACGGACTCAGCTCTTCAGAAGCTGTAACAAGGGAAAGTAATGCAGGTTTATACCACCGAGACCAGGAAGTTGAAACAGAAATTCTTCGTTGTTCTTCTCTCTCATCTGCTTTCATCTCTTCCCTTTTCTTTATTTTGGTATGTTTGAGTAATTACGGTGCTAATGTCATCCAAATAAATAAATGGTTACTGAAATTCTGGGCAGCTCGTGGTAAGGTTTGAATTCAAATCCCCAGGTTGCTGTGGTTCTATGTGTCTTAGTTTTCTCATCTATAAAATGGGGATAATAATAGTACCTATTTTGCAAGGTTTACAAGGATTAAATGAGTTAAATATACCTAAGAAAATACTAGTGACTAATGTAAGCATTCAATACGTTGTGGCTACCATTAAAGAATAGAATAATTTATTGTCCAAACCATGAGACTTTTGAGAGTGAAAGAGAGCAACATGAATAATTGTGCTGGTAAAACAAGTAGGAATAAGGACTCTTCTAGGACAACCAGGATGTATGGTGTATTAGTCAGGGTTCTTTGAGAAACAAAACAAATAGGATTTATATATATAAATCCATATCTATATAAGTATAAATATATTTATAATATATAATATATAAATCTATTCTATATATATATATATATATATAGAGAGAGAGAGAGAGAGAGAGATTGATTTGTTATGGGAATCGGCTCACATAATTATAGAGACCAAGGAGGTCCCATGATGTGCTGTCTTCAAGTTAGAGAACCAGGAAAACTGGCGGTATAATTCAGCGAGTCCAAAGGACTGAGAATAAGGGGAGCCAATGGTATACATCCCAGTCCTAGACCAGGGGCCCAAGAATTAGGGGGCCAATGATGGAAGTCCCCATCTGAATTCAAAGGCCTGAGAAGCAGGAGCACTGATGTCTTTGGGCAGGAAAAGATGATGTCTCAACTCAAGGAGAGCAAATTTGCCCTTCTTCTTGCCTTTTGTTCTATTCAGGTCCTCAAGAGATTGGATGATATCCACCCACATTGGTGGGGGTGATCTTTGCTCAGTCTACAGATTCACAATTCTAATCTCTTCTGTAAATATCCTCACAAATGCACCCGAGATAATGTTTTAGCAGCTATCTGGGCATCCCTTAGCTTAGCCAAATTGACATGTAAAATTAACAACCATATATGGCCACCTCAGCTATTATTATTATGTTCTTCAAGGTAATTATTATTATATTTCTGGTACTAATTAAGAATAGTATGATCTTATTTAATCCTATTAAAATATATTTAGGGAAATGTTGATTATTTATATACTTTGGATAGAGCAACCAAGTGTCAGAAATTTTAATTGAGGTCCTACAGTCACACATCTAAAATAAGGCTAAACAGGGATTAAAAGAGGCTGTCTCTGATTTCAAGATCCATGCTCTTAGTGAATATTTGATATACTTTCCCCATTCACATGAGTCCGTGATCTCTCATCACACCGATGCAGGAAGTAGATGAAGGCCTCCAGACTCCAGTCCATCTAGCCTTAATCTTTATTCTTGGTATACAGAAACATGCCGTGTTTTCCCTAAGTGTTTGATCTCTGCTTCCATCTGTCCATAGTACCATCTCATAAGTAATGGTATCTGATTTAGCATGGAGTTATATGCTGTAGTCTTTTAAAACACTATGATGAGTTGGGGCACCTGGGTGGCTCAGTGGGTTCAAGCCTCTGCCTTCAGCTCGGGTCATGATCCCAGGGTCCTGGGATTGACAGGAAGCCTGCTTACCTCCCCACCCCCCCACACCCCGCCTGCCTCTCTGCCTACTTGTGATCTCTGTCTGTCAAATAAATAAATAAAATCTTAAAAAAAAAATAAAAACACTATGTTAAGTAGGCAGTGTAACACAGTTGGTCTTGGGCTTGGCACCATCTCAGCTCTGAAGTGCATGTGCTCAAATCGAAGGAGATAAAGGGAAGAGCGTAAGCTTCAGGAAGGTCAAGTTCAGAATATAGAGCTCTCATCAATCAAATCACCATCTCCTCTGAACACATCTGCTTACTGGAGCGACCTGCAACTCACCACAGCAATTCTAGAAGCTGCCCTTTACCTCCTCACCAGGTTTAGATCTTCCATAACCAAATGTCCTGTGTCCATTGTCGCTCCCTCTTGCTCTTCTTCTTTCACCAATCTGTTTTTAAAAACCTATTTTAAAAGTCCATTTTTATCTCTGCACCCTATTTTTTCCCCCACCGGATCTCTCATACTATGTTATGCATATTTCCACTATGAGTAACACATCAAATACTGAAATAATGGGTGATTTAACTAATATCCTATAATGCAATACCCATTAGTGCAATACAAAATAATATTATGAGATTTTATTAGCTCATATTAGTAAACACAGATTGCATTAAAAGCTGTTCTTGTTTTATTTTTGAAATGCTTGGATATGATAGACTAATATAAAATACCCAAATTATGCTGTTCTGAAACTGTAAAGTTGAGATTCCTGCTGAGCAGGTTATGTTAAATCTTTCTTTTTTTCTTTATTCTTATGAAAGATAAGGAAATGGTGGCTACAGGGTTTCTCTTTGTTCACCTTCCCTGCTGCATAGGAAACAGTTTAAGAGCACTTCCCAGGAAACTGTTTCTGACCTCCTGTCCCTTGCTTTCCACCAGATACTAGTAACAACATCAAATGCCACTTCTTAGCATTAAAAATTAGATATTATCTAACATTAGAGTCTACATACACAAGGTAAAGGGGCTTTTTGGCAGATAGCCAGGTAATTAGCTCAATGCAGACCAAACAAGACCATTCGAAGCCTCATTGGAGAGTCCTGGCTCTGCTTCTAAAGTCTCTGGCTCTCATCCTTGCTATAGGAAAACCTGTCAAAGGATGAATTTAATATTTCCACTTTAAGTACTCCTTTTTTGAATTTTTACCACCCCCTACAAGTATGCCAGCTCTTTCATTTAACAAAGCCATTATCACACCAAGGTGAAGGCCATATAGGGAAAAAAAAAAAAGTCTGACTCAAAATAATAATGCCACATCTATGTTTTCCTGTGCTAATCATTTTGAGGATAAGAATAGAGTGACACCAAATGACCATTTCTGAAGTCCACTAGTCATATGCTTTTCTCCTATTAGGCAAGGGAAGGGATTGTGTGTTGGTAATAGAATCAAATTTGATAAATCCAACTGGAATATTACAATTTTTACCTTGTGAGTAATGGATTTTTATTGTCTATAAATAGGGTATGGAATGTTTTAAAGGTTTGTTTGCTTAAATGATCATGATTACCTCAGTGATACTCATAGGTTATAGATCATAGAAAAAAAAAACATTTTAAAACAATGATAGGCTGCATCTTGAGCATAACCAGAGTTATTTTTCTCAGAAACATTAACTAACCAATCAAGTACAAAAGGACCATCCGCTGATAAGACACCAGTCATATATACAATTCTTTGGTAAGCATTTCATTATCACGTCTTTTTGCTAAGTGAAATCCTCTGAATTGCTGCCTTACCTCTCTTTTTGGCAATATATTTATCGGAAAAAGTCTTACAGCTATTGCCTTGATTTACTCATCTTCTAATTTCTTCTTGGTCCATCGAAATCTAAATTTTATCCACAACCCTTCCAAAACCATTCTTCTTATGTTTATTTATGACAGCCTAATATAGGTAAACACTGTTTGGGTTCTGGTAAGAGCAAGGGAAAGAATGATTACAGCATTTTCCCTAGTCAGTGCTTCATCCTGACGGAGGTCTTTGGTGCTAGTGCCTGGAATTCCCCTCTTTTGGTAACTCCTAACCAAATGAAGGAAACTCTAGTTAAACACATCCAATTAGGTGAGAGAAATGGACAAAGAAAGGGAAACAGTTGGAGATGTGTTCCCAACACAGAGACTCTCAGGGGGAAAAGAAAAGTTTTCATATAGTTTTCAGTAATTGCAATTACCAAGGAAGAAAGCATAACTGACCACATTGCTGATTTCTAATTTTTTTTTAAAGTTCTATCATTTTTCCAATAGATTGTTTTCCTTCCGAAAATTGGAGGCATGACCTCCTTCCCCTCCCCCATTATGTCTTTTCCCATTGTAATGCAATACTTTCCCTTGGCCTTTATCTTTGATAACCACCCTTCATCTTTAAACATTGTTGACTCTCTTTTCTCTTTGGATTACTTTGTATCTTTTGCTTTTTCTGGCATGGTGAAACAGAATGGTTTCTTTGCATATTTTCCTCTTCTCCACATTGTGATTTTACAGTTTCTTCTGACTCCATTAGTGGGAAAAATATAACTTTCAGTGTGAGTACAAGAAAACCAATCTTCATTAACTCTTGACCTTTCGCATCATGCGACCGAATATCTCTCTGACAAGAGCAGCCCTACGTTTTACTATGAACATTTCATGTCCATATTGTTTAAGCTAAACAGAGTAAAGCAATCCAAGAGAGGGGACAAGGCTATTAAACAATTCGGTCCACTAAGCCTCTTTATAACCAAATAGAACAAATTGCATCATATTTCTATAATAAGCATGAGGATAGATGAACACAGCCTAATTTTCCTAAAATAGGAGTCAGTGGAGCAAAGTAGGAGACCTGCATATTTTTAAAGAGAATAAAGAGGTGTGCAAATAATTATTGATATGCATATTACTGATTTAATTATGTGAAATGAAAATACTGATTTTTAAGGATGACATCCTTGTCGGCTTAGGTAGCTTTTGGTGATAATATTAGACCACTGGGTTGTTAGAGCATAGGTTGATCCAAAGTGGTTTTCTTGTGTTTTATGAACTTCAGTCTCCTATTTAAAGTGAATTGTAATTCTTCCCTGAAGTTCTATCTGTGCATACATAACTGAGGGAGGAATTTTTAGATTTTAAAACAATTTTCATTTATCTATATATTTCACCATAATTGAAGAAAAAAAAATTCTTGTGCCAGTGTCTTGTTAGAAGTGGGGGTGGGGGGAACCTGAGAAAGAGTGGGGAGGAACCTGAGAAAGAGGATATGTGTAACCATTGACTGAAAATTTACATGCTCCTAAAAGACATCTCAATTGAAATATGCTGATCTTATTGCTCAGTGTTCATGCCTTCCCACAAAACCATATTTCAATAGCTAATAACTGGCTCCTCTTGGCATGTTATTTTACTGGTGGCGTCAATGACAAGCTTTCCTTGTGTTGTGGTTGATCACACTGCCTCAAACTGTGTTTCATTTTAAGGAAAAATACCTGTGTGAGAGGAATGTTTTTGATTCCACAGCCTGTGGAATGGGACAGCCAGCATCCAGGCATGCAGTTTGTTAAAACATGGTCATTCCTAATTCTGAAGTCATACATTTATGGGATTTAGCAACATACAAGGTAATGTTTTTTATTTTGTGGGAACTTTTGATCACAAATGGACAATTTCTTTCTCTCTTTCTTTTCTTCCTTCAGTTTTTTTTTTTTTTTTTTTTTTAAGGCAGAGCACAGTGCATGATAACGCCCCTTGAGTCTTTAACAGCAAAATTGGAAGCCAAAAGTTAACTTACATTTCTATGGGGAAAAACTACAGTGTTCAACAATAAGGCATAGACAATGGCATTATACCTTCCTTTCTTAGTTTTTTTTTTCTAATATTTTCCTTAAACTGTTCACTTGTTATTATTTTAATGGAAAGCATTATTCCTTCTCAGAGCTGAGATTGTTGCAAATGAATCAGAGCAGCTGAACCTGTCAAAACAGTTAGGGATCTGGATAAAATAATTAAAAATTGTATGAAAGACTACTACATGAGCAAATGCCAAGCAATGTCACCTCAAGATATCGTGATCAAAAAGCAAGCAAATAAAGGCCTGATGGGTCAATAAAATACTGTAACTGATGTTTTGGTACCGGAAGAGGAAAATGCTATACAGACGGGGAAAAAAAAAAAAAAAAGACAGTCTTACCATTGGAATTTATAAATAAAACAAAAGGTTGTTAATGTAGTCCACAGAAAGTTGTAAACAACATTTTCCCACTGAAGGGATGGCAAGTCTGGGAATTTAACAGAGTAGGGATTTCATGACTGACCTGCACTTAATCTTCTCCTAGATGAACATGACTTGTCTTTTTCTCTAACCCTGAGCTCTGGCAGTTAAGGTGCAAAATAGAAAGTGAAAATATTCAACAATGTAAGCTGGCCCTTCATGTAGGCCATGACATGAACAGTTCCATCTCGGTGTTCTCAAAGGAATCACATGTCATCTCCCCAAAGTATCTAGGGGCATGAGCAAAAGGAATTAACTCTAATTTTGATTTATTTTTAATTTGCCCTATACATCTCTTTCCAGTTGATGACTCTTTAGGTTGGCTCTCTTTTCATCTCATTCTACCCAATAACGGAAATAACCAACACGTGTCCGTCCTTAACATTTTAAATACCTTTACTAGCATACAACAGAACAAGAACAAAACAAACAAAGACAAGAAAGCTCTTGAAGATAATCCTGCATGATCATGGATCCCTGTATCTCATCATAGGCAGATAAACTAGGTACAACTAGTCTGAAGTGACTCGGCAAACATGAATCTTGATTCCTCATTTTGCCCCTGAGGTTATTTTTGGTGATATTTTTCAATTACCATCGCAGCTGCAGAGTTGAGAATCAAAGCAAAGATCCTGATCTTTTCACCTTCCTATACTGCCTTAATCTTACCTATCTATGAGAGATCATTGAAAATTAATTCCCCCTTATTCAAGATGCAGACATTTTTCATTCCTGCAATCTAGAAAGGACACTTTTGAAGTCGAAGCATAGGCTAACAGGTCTGCTTTCAGTTAAGATTAGAATGTCAACCTCTGAACTCTCTCTAAAACCCAGAATGTATTCCTTGAAATTATGATCCAACTTATTCATAAAACCAACATTCATACTTTAGAATGCATCTTCTATACCCTATAATGACCTCAGATATACAGGGGATTGTAAATTTTTCAGGTTGCCAACATCTGACCTAAAAAGTTAAAAATATTTATGGACTATCTCAGACAAAGTAAAGAAATAATGGCTGATATATGAAACAACTTTGCAGTCATGAAGCTTGATGGCAGGTCTAGAGCGGTAGCACTTTTACGTCCTTCACCAATGTCATTCAATGCCACACCCCAGGAAGACAACAATCTGGAATTTTGTGTTAATCAATCACACAGATTTTTTTTTCTTTTATATCTGTTTCTCAATAAAGTGTAAAGTTATTTTGCCTGATTTAAAATTTATATAAATCCTCAGACTACATACAGTCTATCATATACCCAGTTCTTTCCTTTTCTTTTGGTGTATATTTTCCAAAATTTGATTTCCACAATATATTTAACCACTCTACCCTTAGTGGATTTGAGTTGTTTCTAGCTTTTTACTATTTTATTCATTACTATGTTCATGTACGTGCTTCCTGGTGTCCATTTGTAGGCGTTTCTTTAGATATAAAAAGTGCATTCTTAATTTGACTTATTAATATTGAATTGTTTTCCAAAATTGTTCTAATCTGTAATCCTACCAACAACATATAGATATCCTAGTAGGTTCTTACCTTTGCCAAAACTTGATTTTGTTGAGATTTTTATTTTTTGGCCAATTTGGTAGTCAAGAAGTATTTTCTAGTTGTGATTTTAAATTGTATTTCCAAGAGTAGTCCTGAATCATTTTTTGCATATTTTAATTTTGATTTGTTTATTGAGTTATACTTTACATGCAGTAAAATACACTCTTTGTAGGTTTCTTATAATTTTAATGGTGACTTGTGTTACTTCTTTTCTGATGTGCATGATCATAAATTGGACCCCCCCCCCTCTTTTTCCTATTGGGCTAATCTGTTTTTCTTAAAGTTTCAAAGGAGTTCTTTTTTTTTTTTTTAAAGATTTTATTTATTTATTTGACAGAGAGAGAGATCACAAGTAGGCAGAGAGACAGGTAGAGGGGGAGGGGAAGCAGGTTCCCTGCTGAGCAGAAAGCCCAATGTAGGCCTTGATCCCAGGACCCTGAGATCATGACCTGAGCTGAAGGCAGAGGCTTCAACCACTAAGTCATCCAGGTGCCCTGGAGTTCTTAATAAATTAAGAAATTTTTAGTAGACTGTCTCTAGAGGATCTCCTACAAGTTCTTGTAAATGTTTTTAGCTTTATCTTTCACAATTAAGTCTACTCCATTTAGAATTGATGATTGTGTGTGGTGTGAGGGATGGGTTCACTTTTATTTATTTTCCATTATGAAAATTTAATTGACCAGCAACATATATTTAAAATGCTCATCTTTCTCAACCAATTTGCAGTGTGATCCAGATCATATTAAAAATTTTTTTTTTTGTATTTGTATGATTCTGTTTCCTGGGTCTTCGTTGTTTCTTTTAGCCAATCTATTAATCTCTGCTCCAATACCACACAGACTTAGCTATTGTAATTTTAAAATAATTAGTGATACATGAAGAGGAAAGCTTCCACCTTGTTCTTAACAAGTACCACCAAAAAGTTTGTCAGGATTTTTATGGAATTGCACTGAATCTATATCTTAATTCATCTTTTTTAAATGTTATTTGGGAAAATTAAGAAATTTCTTTATGGAGAATTATTTTAGTTATCCATTCTTCATTATCCCAAATATAGTGTCATAAGGACAACAAAAATCATCTTACTACCTCTTATGTTTATGTGGTCAGCGTTTTGAGAAGGGAAGAACTCATCTGAGCAGATCTAATGCAAACTCTTTCCTGTGGTTGCAGAGAGTTAGCAACTAACGCTGGAGCCAGGTAGAGGCCATGAGAAGGGGGCACTGAGCAGCTTGAAGAAAAAGATAGTTCGGCATCTTCTTCATATAGTCTCAGAGGCTCTGCACATGGTCCCACCAAAAGGACTAGTTGATAAAGCACCTCTCAGCAAGGTGACCAAGTTCTGACAGCCAGCATTCTCAGAGACAAGAAATGGAAGTGCCAATTCCAAGACTTGTGTCTGGAAACTGGCAGAGTGTCACTTCTGCTAGATTCTGTTGATCAAGCAGTTGCACAACCACATACAAGGGATGGGGTATAAATTCCAAGTCGCGATGGTAGAGTTGTCAAAGAATTGTGGGGTCATGTTTTAAAACTATGACTTTTGTTAGATTGATTGTGAAGAGTGCTCTATTTTTTAATGCTATTGCAAATGGTGTGTTTTTTAAAAAGTTTATATTTTCTAATGGTTGCTTGCTGATGTATAGAAATAGGTATTAAATTTTATATTCAGCAACATTGGTAAGCTCTCTCAAAATTCTCCTAATGCATCTTTTGATTCTTTAGGACTTCTATGTTAAAACTCTTATTATCTGTCTATGATGACAATATAAGTCCTTTTTTTCCATGTGGTTTCTTTTATTGACTGTTCTTGGTCTACTGCGGTACTGTAGTCTTCTGTACTATAGTCTACTGTTAGACCTCTAACAGAACTGAAGAAAGCAAGAACTCTTATCCCTAAGTTCAAAAGAATGATTTCACTCTTTTGCAATGAAATGTGATGATTATTATGTGTTATTTGTAAATACTCTTTTTCAGGTTAAATAATTCCTTTCTATTTCTAGTTTACTAAGATTAAAAACAAATAATGAATAGATATTGAGTTATATCTACTGAATTTTTTCTTTTTTTCTGCATCTATTGAGTTGATCAAATGACTTTCTTCTTTTAGTCTGATGAATTTCTAATGTTAAATGAATGTTGCATTCCCAGGATATGACCAATCTGGCTATGAGATATTGTCTTTTTATACATTGCTATATTTGATTTGTTAATTTTTTTTTAGCACTTTGTCTTTTCATCTATAATTATTTGCCAGTTGGGACCATATTTTTTCTTTTTCATATTGTCTTTCTCTGGATTTGTTGTTAAGGTTTTATTAGGCTCCTCAAATGAAATGGGGATTGTGCACTTTTTCTATACTCTAGTATAGTTTACAGCATGGGTCAGAATAATTCATCCCTTGACTGTGTAATAGAATTCATGCTTATAAAATATCTGGCTTGATATTTTTTCCTTTTTTTTTTGGTGTGGAAAATATTTTATTTTTAATTTACTATAATTAGCATTTATAAATCTATTCAGGTTTTTCTATCTCTTCTTGAAATAGTTCTGATAAGCCATTTTCTTTTTTCCTTCATCTCCCTTTCTTTCTAGTGATGTTAAAAAAAAATGAATGGAAAAAATGAAATATCTTGATTTCTCTTAAATAATTACTAGTCTTTTTAAGTCTTTCAATCACATCAAGCTTTCTTTTGAATAATACTTTAGCTCTAAAAGGAAAGTAATTTCAAGAAAATTCTTCTATTTATTATTACTGTTAGCTCCTTTTTTTGAGAGAGAGAGAGAAAGAGAGAGAGAGATCGCACGTGTGCATAGGAGCAGGGTGGAGGAGCAGAGGAAGAAGGAGAGAGAGAATTCCAAGCAGGCTCCACACTGTGTGAAGCCTGACTTGGCCAATCTCACAGCCCTGAGATCACAACCTGAGCTGAAATCCTGAGTCAGGACACTTAACTGATCACTTAACTGATGATTGAGCCTCCCAGGTGCCCCACTATTGGTTCCTTTTTTTTTTTTTTTTTTTTCCCCCGCAAAATCATTTCCTTTTATTCTGTGGAACTTCAATCAAGTAGACTTGTGCATGATTTATGTTAGTTTATACATGATGGTGGGAATTAAGACTGAAGATAAGGCTACTGGGGAAATGCCTGCTCTTGATTTCCGAGGATCTTCAGACCAGGGGCTGCCTTCTCTCGACTTCTCACACTTCCTAACCAACAGTTGGCTTCAGTGGACACGGGCCAAATGTTCGCAGCAGCTTCTTGGAGAGGGGCAATCTGTTAGAACAACCCGTTCACCTGTTCAGTTTCGGGGTCCAAATCAATATCATAGAAACAGGGCCATGTAGGGAGTCCAGGCATTGTGCTCATCGTCCCCACCAAGGGGTACGAAAACCGGCCCCGACGCTGGCGCAGATGTCACGGATGGGCAAGACAAAGCCCGTGGGTACACCCTTCTGCTCTGGGTTATGAGACAAGGACAAGTGTGTTTTGGCCATGCAGATGGGCAGGTCCCCAAAGCCCTGTTTTGTGTAGACTTTAGCTTTGTGTTGAGCTTCGGGAAGCAATTCAATGTGCACAGAAGATTTATGGGGCTGAGGATATTGGTTCCTTTTTTAATCTTGTTCCCCTCCCTCCCATCCGCTCTCCGTATGTTCCTCTCTCCTTCCCTTCCTTTCTTCCTTCATTTCCTCCTTCTCACAAGTAATCACTGAGAACTATGTCCTAGCCATCGTTCTAGAACAGGGACACAACACACAAATTCTTGTCATTATGGTGCTTACATTCCAGTAGCAAGAGATTGACAACTACAAATAAATAATTACATATTATGGCAGATAATAAATGCTATGTAATAAAAACAAAGCAAGGTAAAGGGAATAGGTATTTGATATATGTATTCATTTCATATTGCTGCTATAATAAATTACATAAATTTGGGACCTCAAAACAACAGAAATGTATTTTCCTATAGTTCTGGAGGCTTCACGTTCAAAGTTAAGGTGTCAGCAGGACTGCACTCACGCCAGAACTTTTAGGAGAAACTGTTCCTTGCCTCTTTCAGCTTCCGGTGGCTATTGGCATTCTTTGGCTTGAGGCCCCATTTTCCCACCTTTGCCGCCATCTTCACATTATCTTCTTCTCTGTGTATGTTTAATCTAACTCTGCAGCTCCCTTATAAGAAAACCAGTGACAGTGTTTAAGGCCCACTGAGACCACCCAGCTTAATCTCAAATCCAGAGCCTTAAGTTAATCGCACCTCTTTACAAATAATGGTACAATCACAAATTCCAGGGATTGGGATGTACTCATATCTTCAGAGGCCTTTATCAGCCTTCCACAGTATGCATACTTTATTCACATCGTATTAGCATTACCAGTAAAGGTGGGTTTTTAAAATTTATTTATTTGACAGAGAGCGTGAGAGCAGGAACACAAGCAGGGGAAGTGGGAGTGGGAGAAGGAGAAGCAGGCTTCCACCGAGCAGGGAGCCCAATATGGGGCTCGATCCCGGAACCCTAGGATCATGACCTGAGCTAAAGGCAGACCCTTAACAACTGAGCCATGCAGGCACCCCTAAAGATGGGTTTTAAGAGAGAGAATGAAGAGAGGAGTTGATTCATGGAAGTGTTTTTGGGTAGAGCAGCCCAGGCAGAAGAAACTCAATCCAAAGGCCCTGAAGTGAAGACTTGTTTCCTGAGCTTGTTAGAGGAACCACAGAAAGGCTAGAATGACTGAAGCAAGGGGAGAATGGAGTAGCAGCTGATGAATAAGATGGACAGCAGGAGCACTGGATCATGTATGTTCTCTCTGGCCATCGGGAAGACCTCGGCTTTTACTCTGTGTGAGAGGAAAGACTGGAAAATTCTAGCCAGCAGAATGGAAAGATGTGACTGTACTTTAATCATTCTGGGTCTTATTTTGGGAAGACTGTAGGAGGCAATAGTGGAAGTGGCAAAGAGTCCTGAAACTGTTGTAATAATTCATGTGAGAGTTGATGTTGGCTTGAACCATCTCTGATGAGCCTTCTGCTTAGAAGGTCAATTTTTCTCTTTCCTTATTACATCTCTGCCAAACAGTATTGCACAACTCTTTACTTATCTTTCTTCTCATTGGGCAAGAAGTAGGACTATCTCATCTTTTAATACTTTCTTCAGTAAGAAATTGATTCATTTCACTTCAATCGTAGTGATGTTTCTAAAATATAAATTTGTTTAGATCACTCCCCTCCTTATAACCCTCTGCTTTCTCATTGTACTGAAAATAAGACCTACACTCCAAACTATGACCCATAAGACTGCCAGATATATGGCTTTCACTTAGCTCTTCAAAATCATCTTCACTGGTGACTCTCCTGGGTCACTACACTTCCATCAAACTGATCCTCTTTCTATTCCTTTTAACATGCCCAGCGGTTCCCCCAGCAAAACAATTGCACTAAGGACTCCTTCTGCCTGGAATGTTCATCCCCAGGTCGCCTTACCACTGCCTTACTATTGTCACTCAGATCTCAACTGAAAAGTTACCTCCCTAGAGATCTTTCTTGGCCATCTTGCATAACCTCCTACTTATCACGTCCCATCATATCACTCAGTTTTATTTTTATTTTAGTCTTTATCACCACCTGATAATTTCTGGTTTAATTACTTACTACTTATCTCTCTTCCCACATTCACCCACCAGAATGTAAACTCTGTAAGTGAAAGGACTTATGTCTCTTGTTAAATGCCAGGTCCTCATATCTAGAAAAATGCCCAATACATATATATTTTTAATATATAAGCATACAATTGCATATGGAGATATATATTAATCTGCATGTAAAACTGATTAAAAGTGAAAAAATAAGTTCTTAAAGATAAAAGAACATTTTTAGCCTATGCTTACTATGTGCCAGGTATTTTGCAAGCCACTTTTTATAGATTATCTTAACTAATTCCTCGAGACTTTCCCAGATCTAGCCTCTAACTCCTACTCACTTCATCTTCAACCTTTGTGACTCTTCCCTCTTTGATGCTTCTCCCCTTGCCTCAGCTCACCCCCTTCTGCCATTTCAGCCATCCTAGGCAAACCTCAATTCCTAAACCTGCTGTGATTTTTCTCACCTCGGTGCCTCTGGACTGCCTATTGAAAATGAATCTCTTTCTCGCTTTACCAACACATTTCTACCTGTCCTTGGAGTTTAAATTTAGACCTCATTTCCTTCACTCTGTCAGATACTAAACACACTAGGTGCCAAGGAATAGGAAGACAATAGTACAGAATAGGTGTGGTCCTGGTTTTTTGGAGTCCCGTATCTCAATTGTGGAGAGTGAACAGAGAAACCTTCCAAATAGACATGAAATTTCAAGTGTGAGATCTGGTCTCAAGGAAAGACGAAGAGTGTCAGGATCTGATGTCCATCAGTGGTCTAGAAAAGCTTCTCAGGGGAAGTGATAGTGTCACCAAAAAGCCTTCCCTGACCCCTCAAAAGTGAGTCGGGTGCCCTTCTTTATGTTCTAACACACAGTGCTTGACACCATCATAGCCTTATGGTGAATGACTTACCATTGTGGTTTTTAAATTGCTCGTGTATCTGGAAACTAGAGACAATGTTTATTCATTATTGTATTGCAGGAATCATCACAGGTCCTATTCCATTGCAGGCGGGTACTCAATGAATGTTTCTTGAGAAATAGTGAATAAATGGCAGCCCATAACTTTTCAAAAATAAAATGACTATTTCTCGGATGAATGGTTGAGCACAATACTCCACCTATGGGCTTGAAGATCACCCAGAGCAGGATTCATTTACATACAGTAGACCCTCTGGTGCTAATGTAACCTGAGAATATACTACCATTTCTTAGAAGCCATGTCACACTATAGTGATAAAGTCATAACCAGGAAAAAAAAATCACATTACCATCTTGCAATACCTATATCAAAATTGACAGTAACATGTATTTATGTCATATAAGTATGAATGATCTTGTTTGCCAGTTTCAAAGTATAATTTGGATTATAGGACATGCTGAACTTCCCTTAAAATGTCTTAGATTTTTCTATTTTGTATATCAACTTTTACATTGTTTAAATTTTTTTTTCATGCTTAATTTGCTTCTTCATTTGGATAATGCTAATGGACTGTTGTTGACTAGTGTCTCCAGTTCAGTTCATCGCACACTGGGCAGTATTCATAAAATGCTCCTTATATGCCAGCTGAAATTGGTAGTGGTTTGAAGGCAGAGAGCCAAATTCATCAAAAGGATAATGGCTAAATATATTTTGTTTTGTTTTCTGAATTTTAATGACTGAATGGAAGACTTATTCATTATTTATCTATTTTTGAATTTTATCAAATAGTTCTAGTGGTAATTACCCTATCTCTGTATTTATAGAAAAGTGGCACATTATCAAGATAATAGCCTGATTCCATATTTATGAAGTATCTGTTAAAATTATAAATATAGATACATGGAACTATGTGATAAATGCCAAGGAAAGCCACTTGTAGGTTAAAAATGGGGGGTAAACTACAACTAGCTAGCACCTTTGGTGAAATTAGTATTCTGTATTTGAGTTCCATGTGGAAAAAAAAATCATTATTCTCCTTTCAAAAGCAATTTATTTTAAAGGGAAATGTTCACCATCCTTATTACTCAACAATTTAAAAGTAAAAAAATATATAATAGATATTTCATTATAATCTACATTGAGATTAAATTACACTGGACCTCATAAATTTTTCCTTTTGGTATAAAAAAATGCTAAACTAAACTGTAAGTACGGATGTCAGTGACTTCATATATCTCCACTTTTAGTTATCCTTTTTCTGAAAACTCATATCAATATTTATCCCTGTAAAGAGAAACATCAAGAGCACTCCATTTTTATAGAGAAGGAATTCGAAAATGAAAAAAAAAAAAATGAAGACAAATCAACTTTTAAAGAACAACTTATTATTAATAACAGATTTTTAAGATCTCTGGATAGTCTGCATTAGAAATAAAAGTGTATAAAATTATTATTACTTTAAACTTGTGAAAGAGTTGTAAATTGGAAATTGAGAAATTTGCAAAGTTGTCTATTTAGATTTTTTGACCAAATTTGACAGATTTGGGTAACTCAAGAGTCTTTCAACTCTTTTTCTTTGGATTATATACAGAATATATACAGAAGTGTATATATGAGTGTGTGTATTGTGCTTTCTCCGCTGCTTAAAAGTAAACTAAATTGGAAGTGAATTGCCTTTTCTCCCCAAAATGAGTGGAACTGCACTCCACTTAAACTCCTAGCTAGAGTTTGCCATATAGGCTTTGTGAGTAAAGCAGACTGGGATTCCTTCAAATTCAATGGCTTGAGCCTTGACAGTAATTCTCCCTACTTGGAGATCATTCTGTGAAGGCATGCTACCAGTTGTTCAGCAGAAAAATAAAGACCACTGAATCCCTACAATCCTTAATATAGGATTTTAAAAATTCAGCAAAAGGAATAAATTGAGAAGAATGGAACTTCATTATTCAGTAAATCTTGAACAGTTAATTGAACTATATTCTTCTAGGACAAATACCAGTAACTATAAATCCCTGTCCATTAGAATATCAGTAGAAAAATGTTTAGTTCAGAGCACCCTGACTTATGTCGGTGCGGATTCTGATTTGGGCCCTTCTCCTTTCTTTGCTCTGTTTATCCTCATGCTCTCATCAGCTTCTGTGTTCTCTGATATGCACGTCCTGGGCTGGAGATAACCCTGGGTCACAATGGACATACTAATTACAGAGGTGATTGTAAGAAAAGCTTCACATTCAAATAATTCATTGAATTTTGAAAAGCTCACAAACTTACAAAAAGTTACAAATGCAGCGCAAAGACTATTTCTTTTTCCAAAACCATTTAAGAGTAAGTTGTTGATCTAAGCCCCATTACCTTTGTATCCTTTAGTGTGTGTTTCGTACAAAGGCCATTCTACTACATAGCTACAGTATAACCATCAAAATCAGGAAATTAACACTGATTCACTGATGCTATCTAATCCTCAGGCCCCGTTCAAGATTTGACAATCAGCCAAGTAATGTTCTTTATAACAAAAGGATTTAACCCAGAATCTCCTGTTGCATTTATTTGTCACGTCTCTTTAGTTCCTTCATTCTGAAACAGCTCCTCAGCCTTAACTTTCATGCCCTTGATACTTTTGAATATGAAAGGCTAGACAGACTGCCTCTTGAATTGAGTTTATCTGAGGTTCCTCATGATTAGAAACGGATTATGTCTTTTTGAGAAGTGATGAAAGTAATACTATTCTTTTATTGCATCCTATGGTGCGTAATTTTGATAGGTCCGCTACTGATGTTGCTCATTTAAGTTCCTTGTTTAAGGTGGTGTCTGCCAGGTTTCCCCACTTTAAAGTTACTTATTCCCTTTGCACTTAATAAGTATTTTTGTGGCGAGGAACTTTGAAGCTATGTGGATAGCTCTTTCTCCATTAAGTTTTAAATGTATTCATTTATATCATGTTAATTTATTTGTTCATTTATAACCATCTGGATTCATGGTTTGCAGATTTATTCAATGCATTAATAATTAGTTATAAGCATTACTTATTTTGATGTCAAATCATCCCAGATTTGATCACAGTGGCCCCTTCAAGCTGCCCTCCATGTCTTTTGATGTGTCTCCCTCATTCTTTGCAGAGTTTCCTGATTTCTGGCACAAGATGCTCCTAACTTATCTTGAATTTCCTTTGTGACAGCCCTGGAAAATATCATGTCTTCAAAGATCTTTGGTCCACTTAGTGGAGAATGGTATTTAGAAGCCAAGATGTAGGCTTATAAGTGTCTTCATTGCTGCTGAGGTGTGCTGCTCCCAGATCCTCTCAGCCTACAGAGCTAGAGAATACATGTTTGTACATGTATATGTCTGTCTCTTTATCTATCTATCTATCATCTGTCAATCTGTCTACTCATCCCATGTATTCACACAGATCCTTCCAATTGCAATCTCAAACGACAGGGTTTATTCTATTATCTTACTTTCAATATTTGTAACAGTCTTTTCCAACAATGACAAAACCAGATCCTATATTTGCTTTTTTGGTGAACCCCTGTATGTAACCAACTCCCCTCTCTGCTGCTGGTCCTTTCTCTGTATGCATGCCCTCCTCACCTCATGCTAGGCTAGGGTATGTGGTGTGGACACCTTCCTCACTTTCCTTGATTTCTGAAACACCAGGGCAGTCTCATGAATAAATGTTGTCTTCATCCCGCTTGGTGTCCAACTTGCATCAGACTACTACTGCCCATTGCAAGGAAGCCCCCTTTGCTCTATTTGGGCTCAAACAACCCATTCTGGGCTAGCAAGGCTCCCTTATCTCTATTGCTCCAGGACAAATTGTGTTCGCTAATAGCTTTAGGGTTGACCTGGTCAGGAAGGGAAGGAAACGGGAATGGATAAATGAAAAACTTTAAGGTGTAGCGATCTTCTGCCTTGTGCTTTATAAACCTCTTCAACATTATTCCAAATTGAAACAGGTCTTATTTGAGCGTGGACAAAACAGTGTGGATAAGGTTATTGCAGAGAAAGGCATTTTCTCCAGCAGGAACTTGGTCACAAATTGGCCTTTGTAAACTATTTGATGATCAAATAGTTGCCTATTCCTTCCAGGAATAAAGTAGAAGTCCCGTTAAACCTTTCTTACTGTATAGGAGAATGTTACAGCTTATGGCCTGACGGCTACTTAGAAAATTGCCCTCATTCATTCAAAAGTACTCCCTTTTACTCTGTTTCTTGTCTTTGTCTATAGGAAGGCACATTGGTTTAGCAGACACACTTAAAAAAAAAATAAGTTGGTGGGCACCTGGGGGGGCTCAGTTGGTTAAGCAAATGACTTTGGCTCAGGTCACAATCCTGGAATCCCATGATCGAGTCCCACATCAGGCTCCCCGCTCAGCAGGGAGTCTGCTTCTCCTGCAGACCTCTCCCCTCTCATGCTCTTTCTCTCTCATTCTCTCTCTCTCTCAAATAAATAAATAAAATCTTTAAAAAAAAAAGTTGGTATAGGGTGGCTGGGTTATTAAAAAAACAAAAACAAAAACAAAAAACAAAAAAAGGCAAAAAAAAAAAGTTGATTTCACTGGAGTTTCACTACTTTTCTATTTGAGTAGAGGTGTCAGCTCTGTCAGACACTCATCTCCATCTCTTGTCTCCACTTCTTATTGGCTGTGTGAGCTAGCACAGTGCAACCTTTCCATGGCTTAGTTTACTTATCTATAAAATGGGGGTGATCAACATATCCACCTCATAGGATTAAATGAGGTAATGCATGAAAACTGTCTTAAAAATAAGTAACCAATAATGTTATTTATTATTAACATGAATATTATAATGATCGCCATTCAAGTATGGCTTAATTAATTCTTAGCCTCAAACTGAGCAGGAACAAAATTACCAAAATGATTTCTCCTTATTTGAACAAGGCTCTTAATGAATAACTTTTCTCACTCATTCTGTCCCTGAGCTGGAGCTGCTCAGGGAGTTTCAGGAAGGTAGTTATTTGATGTGCATTACACACAAAAGTATAGACACAGGTAATGAACAACACTCATAGTTGGAATATTTAGATATGTTCTATAGCAAAATTTCCCATTGGCCTACACTCAAGAGATTTCAGCTAGATCGACCCAAACAGAAATGCAAGGAGAACATCACCTTCAGCTCACTTCGGCCCATGTCAGGTGGTGCTACTCAGCATTTCTTGGAAGGGAGTCCAAATGAGGCAGGACAGATATTCAGTCCTTAGATAAAGTAAATGACTTAAGAAAGTTAATACACATATGAGCTCATCCGTGTGGCATATTTCACTTCACATAGGCTTAAAACAACTTAAAAATTGCTCAAGTTCTCACTACTTTCTTTCACAACATACCCACTCAGTGGGCAAGCTGTAATAGTTGTATCCTAGAGAAACTTTAAAAATTTTTATTTACATAAAGTATGGAACAATTCATTACAAGAAAAGAAATCCACTTTTAACACAAAGTCCATCTTATGCCCATATGGTTTTCCTTTTCTTTAAGTTTGAGGATTCCACCCACCAGTAGGCGTATATATCATTTGTTACTTACTTTCTCTGACGCATGTAAAAGTTACAGGGTAAATTTAGAGAGCCGTTTTGCCCACCTGGCATTCTGTAAGCAAATCTGATGGTGAGCAATTCCATTCAAAGCCTAGCATGCTCCTTGAGAAGACATGGGATTGTCTCTGGCTTCTAGGCATCCTGGACACTGTCTCTATGCCAAGAACAAAACTGGGGAAGTAATATAGATTGCAATTGCCGTAATGACCACTCTCTTTTCAAATTCTTGACCATGGTGGACAAGGATAATATATTGGAGACTTGAAATAAATGCCAGTAATACCAGTATTATTATTTAGGTAGCATTATTTTGAAACTTTTTTCATGATTAAAAGTCAAATATGGTTTCGAAGACATTAACAAAGACAGGTAAGAAAAACAGAAACTGTACCTGACAAAATAAAGAAGTGTGCAGTAATAATTGCATTTATCAATCGTACTTTAAGAAATAATACATCAGATAGCAAGGTGATAGAGCATACTTTCCTGGTATGCCTGGGGAGGAGGGATGTTCCAGGATATGGGACTTTAATGAAACTGGGCTGTACTGATATGCTAGGCCAACTAGGTTGG
This sequence comes from Enhydra lutris kenyoni, assembly GCF_002288905.1. Taxonomy (NCBI): domain Eukaryota; kingdom Metazoa; phylum Chordata; class Mammalia; order Carnivora; family Mustelidae; genus Enhydra; species Enhydra lutris. The sequence continues at coordinate 1,165,202 of NW_019154156.1, read as the reverse complement.
TAAGAGAGATAACACAAGGAATTTGGCTGAGCATAGCAAATGGGTGGGTAAGATGCTGTCACACACTTCACACATCTTTTACCTCAACCATTCAACCCGTAAATACAGCCTGTTGGAGGGGCGCCTGGGTGGCTCAGTGGGTTAAAGCCTCTGCCTTCGGCTCAGGTCGTGATCTCAGGGTCCTGGGATCAAGCCCCACATCGGGCTCTCTGCTCAGTGGCGAGCCTGCTTCCCCTTCTCTCTCTGCCTGCCTCTCTGCCTACTTGTGATTTCTTTCTCTGTCAAATAAATAAATAAAATCTTTAAAAAAAAATACAGCCTGTTGGACATGCCAGGGTCTCTAATACACACTTGTTTGCCAGAATGAGTATGCAAGAAATGCAGTTAACAAAGACCTACAACAGGCATTGCATTGACTATAATACTATAGTTTCTTAATATCCAACTGAGTATCAATTAATCACCTTCAATTACCTGAGAGAATTCTTCTATTTTGGAATCCTGAGAGCCTGAGGCACGATCTTCAGACCATCCCAGGGTTATCTCTGCAATGGCTGCTTTGTCTTGGAGACATTTTGTTCCCTCAGACAGTCTGTGATTTCTCCTGACCAGCTGGATCTAGTTCTTCCTTTGGAAAACATGTCTTCTTTTCCAAGTCATCCTTTGGCACCACTGACTTTAGTAGAGAAAAATCTCAGAAATGTGTTTCTTTTAATTCACTCATTCATTCATTCATTCTACTTAACAAATATTTATTAAGCTTTTATTATTATGTGCCAACTGTGTGCGAGGTTCTATGGATACAACCATGTGCTGTCTCACAGAGTTTCCACCATCATTGACTTTCCCGCCAAAAGAAGGATATAAGCAATGAAAGTGTTTAACCTAAATGACTCTATCTAGTGTTAGCCTGTGTGCATGAACGTGATTGTGTTAACATTAAATGATCAGATATCCCACTGTCTCTGCACACCCACTCTTCATCCTTGTCCGTCCTGCTCTCCACCCCGGAGACTGAAACGTTTGGAGTAAGTCAAGTTTCCACGCCCTCTGCCTCTGCTTCTCTTATGCCCACACCTTTGTAAACACTACGTTTGTAAATAAACCCTCCATGAACTCTCCTGTTTGAGTGTGCCATCTCTTTCTGGGCTCCAAAAGAGATCATCTTGCATGCCTTTGAGCATATATTCATTCCCCTTTGGGCTACTCTTCCCCTGCCAAGGCTCCCTTTTGCATCTCTACTGTCCATCGGGTATTTGGAGAATCTGGTCTCTCTCATTGGCATCCCAGCATTTCTGCAGCCAATACTCCCTCCGGGTCACCTAAGAGCTGCTGAACACTATAGTTGCCAAACCAGGATCACATGACCTTCAGAAGGGCTGGCTCATACAGAAGGCAGAGCAGCTAGAGCCCACGATTCTTTCAGAGTCCCATGAAAATCCTTTATTTTCTTTCAAAATTGGAAGAAAAAAATGAACTTTTAAGTTGAAGGAAAGACTTAATTACATAATATTAATATATTTGTCTTTATGCCAACTCCAATATATTTCTATGTGTGTGTGTGTGTGTGTGTGTGTGTGAAGGAGCTCATGGAGACATAAGTGCCTAGAGCCCATAAAACTCATAATGTGACCTTACCTTCAATCTTCAAAACTCATACATAAATCCTGTAGAGGATGGGATGCTTTAATACCCCCTCCTGTTAATTTCCTACTCTTACTCAAACTCAAGAATTGATGCGGCCTTCTTTCCTCCTTTTTCAGAAGAAAATCACTCATGCTCGTCTCATAAATAAAGATGTCTCTCAGAGCTATCAGTGATATTTCTTCATCCGATTTACCCAGCCAAATCAAGCCAAGACGACTTCTGTTACATATCATACGAAAGGATCATTGAGGAAGTTGACAGATATTCTGACATAAACTAACTCAAAGTCTGAGGGATCAAAGTCTGGCAGAGGTGGCTTCCAAGTTAAGACCTACAATATGGGTAGGAAATAGATCGGGGAAGAGAGGGAGTAGGAAGGACGGGTTCGAAGGCCCAGTGAGTGACAGCAATGTTGTCTGGGGATCTGTAGTGGATGGAGGGGAGAGATGGAGTGGAATGAATATGGTCAACTCATGAAGGTCTCATAATTAGTTTGAACTTCAACCTGAGTACAAATCAGGGAGCCAGTGAATTTGGCACTTTAGAGAGGTAACTCTAGACATATTAGAGGGAACTAGAGAACCAATGAGAATAGGGTCAAGCCTGGCCATTGGGGAGAGCAGATTGCAGATTGTGGCAAGAGAAGCTAAGTTGGTTGTCTAAACTCAGTAGTGGCAGAGGATTATCTGATATTTAGTAGATAAATCAGTATAAGTTGTTAATGGATTAAAAGAAAAATTGAGGGAGAGGGGCGTTTTAATATCTTACAGACTTACAACGAGGTCTTGGACTCTGGAGCAGAAACAATTTTAGAGGGTGGTGAACCAGAAAGTGGGGAAGAGGATCACTTCAGTTCATCCAGACAATAGTGTTTTATCCTGGGGCATGAACTTCCTCATTCAATAGGTATTTTTGAGTACCTATTACATACTAGGTATTTAGGATGTAATAAAGTATTAAGGCAGTGGAATGGGAGAGAGGAACCTTAATCACATGTAAATTGTGAAGACTACAGAAGGTGGGTACGTGGCTCTATGACATTGTATTAAAGAGGAATTTGCAATAGTTAAGGGGTGACGGATTCCTTCGGTTAAGTGATGGTTGAACTGACCTAGAAGAACATATGTGTGTTAGTAGGGCAGAGGGTGCATAAGACTTTTTGAACATATGGAGGACTGCACATAAGGGTCTGCTGAAAAGATAGAGCATGATGCTCTCACAAAACTGAAAGGCACCCGGTATAGCAGGCTCATAGAGAGTAGGGCAAACATAACACAGAATTAAGCATGGGCAGAATCTAGACCAGCTAGTTAGGGGATCCAAAGTCACAGGAAGGAGTTTCATTCTTCCACGTTTGCCTTAAACACCATCAGTGATGGGGATATACCAATGTGTATTTTTAAAGCTCTCTTTGCCTGCTGGATAAAGAATAAACTTAAGGGCTTCCTAATTGACAGAGAATACCCATTAGTAGGTTATTACAGAGGTCCAGACAATAGATGATAAGAGCTTGAACTGTGTGGTGATAGTGGGGATGGAGGCATTTTGGCAGATTTAAGAGATGGTTAGGAAGTAAAATAAGCAGGACTTGGTGATGGATGGTTCTGGGTGGTGAGGGACAAGAAAGTGTCAGTACTGATACCTGGGATTGATGGAGGTGCCAGGTGTCACTGGGAGGGGCCAGATGGACACAGGTGGTAATGGGAGGGTGGAAAACTGGGATGGGTAGGTTCAGGGTTAGGCAAATTGAACTTGAGGTGACTTTCGGAATCTAAGTGAAAGTGTCTAGTGTGCTGCTCATGATGTACTTGTCATGTAGCCCTTGGGGGCTGGTCCTTAATCACTGCATCTCTCCTTTGAGGGCACATTCCATGTTTTTCTCAGTCATTAGGGAGTGCTCTCATAACTTTTCAAACAGTTCAAACTGTAGCTCTTGGCGACAAATTGAGTCAGCTTGCCCTGAAGGGAACTGTCAATAATTCTACTCTGTAAGGATAAGTGACAAACTTTTCCCTCCTCTGGGCTCTCCACTAGCATTAACTCAATTAATCTCTCATCCAGGATCCCTGAAGAAGAAATGTTCTTGTTACTCTAAAGGTAATGTGCCGTCTGTTCCTGGAACTTTCTTTCAACCCTTTGATGCCTTCCCAATGGGTTTCCAAAAAAATCCAAACTCTGTCACTTGGTCTTGCCTGTCCCTCAGGACTGTCCACATTTACTCCCCTCGCTCATTCCAGTTTTAGCTGTGCTGACCTCTTAACAATTCTTTTTATGAGCTTGTTTCCACTATGACACCTTCATACACGCTCTTTCTCGCTTTTCTTGACTACTTTCTACCCACCCTGCAGATCCTAATTTCAATGCCACACTCTCAGAGATTTTTCCTCAGCTTTCCCCCCAACTAAACTAGCTCTTCCAACCATTCCTTATATTTTTTCTTGTGCTCTGTTCTTCCCCATCTACAACAAACAGTAATTGTATATTCATTTGTGTGTTTGTCTAATGTCTCTCTTCCCAAGTAAATTATAATCTGTGATAGCAAGAACCATGTTTTTTGATACTAAACCCCCAATAAGAGCATGCTTATTCAATGAATGAATGAATGAAGAATGAATGAGTGAAGTGTTGTCTCTGTGCCAGGCACCAGATTAGGCAGAAAGACATGAGATACAACTTCCACGCTGGGTGCACAGTGGGGAAGGATAAAGGCAGGGTAGTGTGTGCTCTAGAAGATCTCTGTACAAGGCAGTGTTGAAGCATACAGCAACTATACGCTAACTCTCCTTGTGAGTATTGGGAAAGGCTCCACAGAAAGGTAACCATTAATTTAGGTCTTTAAAGATAAGCAGGAGTTCACAGGGAGGAGAAGATTACAGTCTGTACCGAGGTCGGGAGGTGTGAAAGAACATGACCCTTACTGGGCAACAGTGAAACAGCTGACCTGTCTGAACACAAAATGGAAGGGAAGGGATAGAGATGAGACTGGTGAGAGCTGTTGGGGCAGACTGGAAAGCCCGTGCTGTTTAATTTAGACTTTGTCCAACAGAGATGGCAAATAACTGGAGATTTCTAAGTCAGGGAATAACTTAGTGAGGCTTATGTCTTAGTAAGATTACTCAGTAAGATATGGAGATGTGTATGTGTGTGCTTCGGGTGTGGGGTGGGCAGGGGCTGATGCCTGGAGTTAGGGAAGTGGGTCAGGAATCAGTCGCCCGTGGGACGCCTGGGTGGCTCAGTTGGTTAAGGAATCAGTCGCCCACATGGGAGATGCTGCCACAGACACAGAGGCAGTGGGTGTCGGGGGACAAAGGCAGTGCAGGATGGATCTTGAGAGATCTCTAAGAGGAAAAATTATTAGAACTGGACTTAAAACCCTCTGAAGTTATTTTCAACCCTAAATTCTATGATCAATATATTAATTCCTATATAGGCCTTAGAATTTGGGTGAAATATATTCATTCCTAAAGTGTGTTTCTCCAGAAATAAATTCAAGAAACTTGTCTTCTTAGATTAAATACACAGCCTAACTGTGCATTCTACAGAAGTAAGATGGGTATGATTTTCCCGGGATGAGGCCAGAGATGTCATGAGAAAAGTGCTCTGACTGGGTCGCTTGGGGTAGGGTAGCAGAGTGGACAATTTGTGCTGGACCTCAAACCAAGACATCCTCCTAACCTTTTTCTGCTCTCCACTCATGACACAGACTTAGATGACTATATTGCAAGGGGGGAAAAATGCTCTGCACTTAATTAGGGGCAGTGGGAGGAATTGATATTTCCATATCCCTCCCTTCTCGTTGTTACTAATGTGTATTTTGATGTATACATTTATAGGAGTTTAATAGCAATCAGTAAATTAATTTAGATGTAGTAGTCTTGTGAATTGCCAGAAAGCTAGGATGGAGTAGGAGGTAATAGAGACCAAATGGTAGTTATATTAAGCCTGGATGGAACTGAGGAAAGTTTACTAATCAAATGAACCAATCTTTGAGTACAATGGTCACACGTGACTCTGTGGAGACCTTGTAGATCAGCGTTCATAAGGTCTGCATGAAGTCCCCCTTCCTAATTGTCTCTAAAGTACGTTGTCAGGAAAAAACAAAGATGGAAGAAATTCCTTCCTAGTCTCAAGGGATGGTCCCTTTAGGGTCCTGTCAAATAGCATCCAGAAGACAAGAAAGGGGAGAGAGGGACCAGCCAAACTGTAACTATTCAGTGGCTTCAAAGAAAATTTCTGTATCCTTGCCAATGTGGTATTTTTCTTTTTGCAGTGAAAATTAGTGGAAAAAATATCCAAAGCCATAACAAGAAATTTGAAAGAGTTGGGGGAAGGGGATTATTCACATGCTTTAAATAGCAATTTGTTGATTTATTTCACTCTCAGGAGAAAAAACATTTCCATGAATAGTTTCCCTTATTTTCAGAAAAGCCTTTATATATACTTCAAGTGTCTCAGGGACCTTATCTTGTACCCCCAACACAAACATCGTATTAAAAATAGTTTCAAAACTATGTAGTTAGTTAAAGTTTGTAGCCCATGATCCTTGCCTACAATTTCTCATTTCTCTGCAAAGGTTTCAACTAAAATAGATACAAAGTAACAGATTAATCCTGTTATTGAGAGTCTGACCTCAGAATCATGGCCTTTGGAATAATTTTAACCTGTGCCATATGTCCAGTTCCTTCAGCTAATTAATTATTAGCTACTCATTGCTAGTAGTTTCTACGCTTGATTCTAGCACCAGCTCCCCTGGGCTGTCAGTCAACGTGAACATCTTAGTCGTCCTCATCCATAAAGCAGAAGTTGTGCTACAGCTCTCCATATAATTTATGTTGTAAGTGTTAACTAAATATAACAATGTGTTTTTCAGTGTGTATGTATATGTGTGCAACGACAAGGCTGCAAATTATTGCTAAGGTGTCAAGTTATCCTTGCCCTAAAGCCAGCTTCCTAGAGTTACCCTATTCCCCCTCAAATTTACAAATGATGTATCACACAAACAATTCAAGGGTTTATAATTGTACTTTCAAAAAACCTCCAAGTCTTTGAAATCATTAAGTCTAAGTTCAGATCTTTTTACACTTTTGGGAGCCTGGAGTCATTATAGTACCATGATTAAGAACATGGGCTCATCTACTTACCAGTTCTGTGATACTGTGTCTTTTTTTTTTCATTTGAATAATTATGATCTGGAGATAATAATAGTACTTTCCTCATAGTATTGTTATGACTTACTGAATGGTGGGTGTCATTGAAAAGAGGGGTCAAAAATAATATTCCAGATTTTTGCCAAGAAAAACTGGAAATACAGAATGTCATCAATGGAAATATAGACTATAGAGATAAGAGAAGGTATAAAAGGAAGGTCATAATTGACATACTACGTTTGAGCTGTCAGTTCTATTTGACATGAGGAATGTTCTGTATGGATTTGGAAATAAGCCCAAGATTGCATGGCTTTTGGAGTCCATTTTCCTGCAATACCATACTGTATTGAACGACTCAGGGAACTTTGGACTGTTAAAAGTAGACTTTAGTCTAGTACGACCTCTTATTTTGACAGTTGAGGAAATGATTCTTTAGGTCACCCTACACGTGATAAAGTAGACTGTTACATTAGTGACCATCACTGAGCCACACCCCTAATAGTCACATACTTGTGTGGTCCCCACCTTTGAACTGATGATTCACTGTAATGAATAGAATTCAGCAAAAGTGACACTGTCCTACTTTCAATCCTAAGCTTTGAGATGACACGGCAGCCTCTGCTTTGTGCTCTTGGAATCCCTAACACCCCCTAAGAAACCTGACTATTCTGTAGGATGGACTAGATGAGAAGGCTACATGGAGAGGAAGACACAATGAGGACACCATGGAGAGAGAGAGAGAGAGAGAGAAAGTGCAGCTGACGCAGGGTCCCAATCCCAGGTGGCTGTTCCACCCCCATCTCCCAATGAATGTGGTCCATGGATATCACCTTGAAGATGGCTGTGCGGAGATCAGCCAACCCACAGAATTATAAGAAATATATAATTTTTTTAAGCTACTAAGTTTTAGTATTAACTTTTAGGATGTTTATGTGACATAACAATAGCTAATCAAAACAATGGCAGCACCAGGACAAAATCTAGGTCTTCTGAGCACTAAAACTCAGGTCTTCCAGGGCAAGAACTCAGACTGTTAGATTTTACTCTTGACTTTCAAATAAAGAATGCAGAGTGAATAACTGTATTTCTTTGTTCCCAGTTTGCCCAACTGCAAAATTTCTGTAATAATTAACTTATGGACTAAAACATACTCTATATCCTGAAATTAATGGCAATTATCTGTTACTTAGTCATAAGGTGGATCTATCTATCCATCCATCCATCCATCCTTTATCTACCCACCTACAGTTTGCTACAAAAGAAGTACAGTGCAATCCTGCTATCACACATCCATTTTACTCTGTGGCTTTCTGGGTCATCAGGAAGTATAGGGGAGGTAGAATGAAAAAGCCAAAGTTTTGTCTTTTTTATCATCCCAATTGTAAGCCTTTATAATTCTCATTAGGGGAATATACCAATAGTAGCAGTGTTTACTTTCACTGCTAAATGCCAAAAATATTTATTGAATTTTAACTGTGTATGAGATATAGTTGCTTGAGAAAAATCACCAGAACTTCAAGACAATAGTCACAATCTTCTGAAAATAAACTACTCGATACGTGAGCAAAGTTTGGGCAATGACAACATGCCGGTAGGCGACATTTGTCTGACGTATCTTTAAGGTAAATCATCTTATTTATTTATTTATTTATTTATTTGGGGTGATAGTCCTATATGTTTGTGGATTCGATATTAGATATCCCTGCAGAACAGCAGGATTCTTATTCATTTCTATATTAGAATTATATTTGTTTGGGAACTGCTCAGAAGTCTGTCTCGTGGCATCAGACAGCTTGACAAGGCTTGTCGCCATGGAAAACGTTTGTGATGTTATATAAATATATTCCTAGGTCATGGGTTGCCATGTATTTTTTGGACATCGATGCTAAGATGGAAATGACTAAACACCTTTTTTAGAAAGGAAGAATAACACAGTAAACAAACAATAATAACAAATAATAAATACATGTGTATCCAGTAAACCGGTGTTCTAGTTTCTCAAGAATTAGACTTATGTTCTAACGACCATTTCAGCTATAAAAGTTCATTTATTGCCAAGGCTTATCCCCCCCTTAAAATATTCTTATTGCCAGTCATTTTGTAATATGAATGGTTCCACTATTAATAGACTGAGAGACAAGGGAGCTATTATTCTTGCTCTCTATCTGTTATTCCATTAAGTAAGACTGCCAACCTCTGACTGCTAGCAGCTCTATAATGAACCGTGTGCTCAAGCCACCGGGTATATCCGAAGTCAAAATTGTCCTCACTTGTTGTTTTTGGTGCACATTATGACTAGACAGGAAAAAAGTGCAACAACAAGATGCGAGGGGGAAACACTCAATTTAGGTTAGGATCTAAAATAGTCGTTTTCTTTGGAATTGATGGCAGGTGAAGAAGTGTTGGGGAAATGATGTGGAAAGTCATGGGTGAATGTCTCTGTAACTTGTCCCTTTCTTATGACTGATGCCCTTTGTGAGAGCTCCAAAGGTACCTACAATCCGACATCCATGAGCCTGTTATCCATCTCTGCTTTCTTTAACACACTATCATTTATTCAGCCAGTAATGAGCCCTGCCAGATTCATATGCCTGGGCAAACACTGACTACCAGACGAGTCAGTGTTAGCCACCTTCACGATTGCCACCGTGGCCTCCACTGCTGTTCGCCCCTCGGGTCAATAATGGATTTACAAATACCACCTTCATATTCCACAACCCAGAGGGTACATGACCCTCAGAAATGCGGGCATGGCATCTTTCTCTAAGTGGATGCAAAGGTGAGTTTCTACAAGAGTCCGGATCCCCTGATGGATTGTCATCTCTTGTGAGATATGCCACAAGCGTTGTTACCACACATAAGGCTACAGAATGATTTTCTTTGAAATGAATTCACAAGAATCCTGTTTGTCCTCTAATAATATCATTCCTGTTCACTGGAATTATGCTGGGCCTTCTTGAGCAGGAAGGCAAGAATAAAATTCGGCTATCTCTCACCCTGAGTGTTGGCTCTCACACTTAACATTGTGTCACACAAAGCAATGTCATCTCACATGTACAGAGAGAAAACAAAACAAAGGTTGGGGGCTGAATGGTAGAAAAAATACAGTCAGACACTTAATTTGATGTTTACCATCACAGATCACTTTTACAAATATCATCTCCTTTGATTCTCCGGGTAAACCCAGCAAGGGGGGTAGGCAAGTGATATTTTTCACCATTTTACAGATAAGGAAATGGAGATTTAGAGAGATTTAAGAATTTTTCTTAAGTTGCACATCAGGTAAATAAGGGATAGAGGTGGGCTTCATGCTAGATAGCAACAGCGAGCTAGCCAGGTGTACAGGACTTCATATGCACAGAACTGGCCTTGGAGTGCTTTCTCCATTCTCGGCCGAGGACACGTTTTCATTAAGTCCTCAACCCAGGATACAGCCAGGAGAGGAATGACTGGGTGAAGACTAACTTCCTGGCTTCTCTGGCTTCCTTCGCCTACTGCCGATGTTGCTCTCTGTGGGTGAGATGCCCTGCTGTTTTTCTCTCTCCATGCTTGGAACTTTCTTTGCACTGGAAACTGAAAGGACAGAAATAGGAGGAATCTGATGTCTTCCAAACTGAGGAAAGCAATTCATTTTCTTTTTAAACACTGCACCTCTGACTAATGTTTGCTGTAATTTATCCAGGTAATTCTGTCTGCAGAAAGATGAAGCAAAAGTAACATTCACCGGAATGATCTCCAATCTCTAATTCACTTCACAGATACAAACACAACTCACAAGGAGTGTTTAAAAAATAATAATAATAAGTCCAATGTACAAGTAAACTTGAGAAAGAAGTTTCTCAGTTTTTCCACTTTGGTTAATATTGATGTTCTGGTTTTCATTAGCTGTTTTTTAATTTTGTGAATTAAAAAGTGTACCTTATTTTTAGAAATGGAAGCTGTTTTGTGCTTTTAGATAGCCTCAAGCATCCCCAAAGTCTTTGTGAAGAACATTGTAAAATTACAATAAAATCTGAATTTACCATGTTTCTTTTACTTTAAAAATACATGCAAACAAAATATAGTCATTGGTTGAACATACTGGATTTTCACATAAACATTTTGTTTTCCAAGAAGTAATTCCATTTATTCCAGAGAACAATAAAGCTATTTATAAATAATCTAGTTTTCTCCTTGCAGGCATCTAGTAAAATTGTTACTCCTTTGAATTTAGACGTGGCCACATGACTTGCCTTAACTGACAAAATCTGGGCAGAAGTGGCATATATCACTTCCAGGCAGAAACATTCAATTGCTGGAAGCAACTTCTCTCCCAGAAACCACGAAAGCTTGAAAGTACAGCCTCCATAAACATGAGTCCTTGAGTGATTACTGTAAGAATCACCATGTTTTGGTGATTATTTGTTACTGTAGCATAGCCTGGCCTAGCCTGATCCGTATAGCATTTTACAGATGAATAAAGGAAGACTAAGAGAAAAGAAGTGACTCATTCGAACTGGCATAACCAAGTTGCAAACCAACTTTCCTGCTTCTTCTATTCGAGATTTGCAACTTCAATCCAAACTCAAATAATAAGTCATCCAAAGAACCTCAAAATGTAGCAACACTTGATTTAATGCACATGCATTCCATGTCCACATACAAAATAACTGGTTGTTCTGATTTAATTGGAAAATCAGATTAGTTAAAGGAATAGCAGTGCTGGACATTAAAATGAACAAAGACTCAATCAACTAACACAAGTCATTTTATGAATAAGCAAAACTGCTAAGTTGTGACTTTCTAAATACAATAGTGAGGTCTCTGGGTTAATTAAGCCTTCTAGCTTTTTTATTCAGACAATCAGTAGGTGACCCCAAATATACTTCTACCTAAATACTTATGAGAGGCTAAGGAGGAAATATCAGCCAAGAAGACAGTTCCCAGAATATTCCGTGACTAGATGAGACTCCTAACATAGTTGTAAGAAGCTTAGAAATTTCACTTGCCATTTACATTAATACCCATGGATCCTTGTCATCTGGACATGCTGATCTATGTTCAAGTGAAAATGTGCTTTGCAAACAGGCTTTCAGTTGAAATATATTTTTGCAAGATTTCATGACTTGGCAGCCCAATTTCTTCTTTTATACTAAAGACATTTTAAAAAATGAATTTAATATCTTGGCCACTTCAAAGTCACACAAATTTCACACTCAGTTTTCACTTTGTGTTCGCTTTTACTGGTGATATTTTAATATCCCTTGTTTAACTACTTTTTATGTCGTTTATTTTTTGTATTTTTGGCAGCCCGTGTCCCATTTCCTTTAAGCTTTAACCAACGCCAATTACTTTATTTCTTTACCTGATGTTTTGCTCATTTCCTCCATAAGCTAATCTTTCAGGATTTATGGGAGATATATGATTTCTTATTCAAAATAGTCTTAGGAGCAATACAACTCAAACTTCACAGGAAACAGGAAACATTTTTTATAATATTCATTCTACTTTTAAGTGGCAGAGTGGTCTTTCACAACTCACTTCAACCTTCAATTCCTTAGTTTCTCCATCTACTGAATATGAATAACTGCCATCTTCCTCATTTAAAACTCAAAGAATATTTTGAGAGATATGAAATTGTTTTTCTAAAACTCTCTCAGTCTTATAAAAAGAACTAGATATATTTAAGACATATGAATCAGACCCATATACATTTGAGACAATGGCATTTTGAAACAATTATGCTATAACCTTTGGAATGAGCTATCATGTTCAAAGTTCAACAGAGTTTCCAGGTATTAAAAATAAATCACAAGTTGACTTCATAAATGAGTTTATCAGATCTGCATCATTTTAGACATCTGTCTGAAAGACATAGATATTCTAATTTTTCAGATAATCTGAACAAAAAAAAAGGAATTTGATTAACTGAATCAGGTATCGTTATTCACTATTTCTGGAAGTATTCTTCATATTAAAAAGAACTAGCAATTCTTACAGTGATTACGTTACTTCAGTTCCTATACGGATGTTTATTACCTTATCTCATTTATTGAAATTTTCTCACAACAACCAAATGAGTTAAGTATTTTTCTTCTTATCCCCATTTAACATATTTAGAAAGAGCCTTACATAGTCAATTAGTTCAAGGCTACAGAGCTAGTAATCAGCAGAATTCAGATTTGAAGACAGAAGTCTAATTCCAGAGCCCATATTTGAAGCACATTTGTGATTATTGATCAAATTATTGCACAAAAGGTATGGAAAGACTCCAGATTGATGGACAAAATAGAAAGCAACATGAAAATCCTCTACCTCAGATATTTCGTTCACCAGAGTACAGGAACGTGGAGGCAACTTGAATTGGATCAGGGAGGAGAGAGTGACGAGACTCTCTGGAAATCTCTGAACCACATCAAATGCCTTGTGTTTTCTTAAGATTCAGCTGATTTGGTTTCATAGAGTGAAGATTAGCAGGAACCTTACAACTTAGAACATTTTAAAAGCTATCATGTGATAAAGGAAGGACCATGACTCTGAGCTGATCCAGAAATGCAACCAAGTCCCCTTCAGATAAAGTTACAGTGTGGAAGAAGATTTGGAGTCAATTTGTTAATCAACCATGATTCTACGGACAGTCTATCATGCATAGTTCCTCTGGGAGTTTCTGAAAGAACACCAGAAGACAACCTCTATCAGAAGGCTCCCTGATTTATTTTCATTAAACAATTGTGCATCTGTAGTGGTTGTTTGGGGTTGGCGGGGGGGGGGGGGCATCTTTTAAAGGGGTAAGAGCAAACTGGCAGTGGAAAGAAGCCACAACTGAAATCTATCAGAGGAATTTCCATAGAACTTTACATGCCTAGCACCCTTGGTGTGCATATGCAGGTAAACCATGTAATGAAGTGTCACTCCCTCGAATTCAAGGAACACTGAAGTGCCCTCAATTACAAATGCAGGAGAAATGTCGATCGATTGTTTAAAATAAGAAGGCGGATGTCCGGCTTCTATCAGATTTACTGAAACAAACAAGCATACATTACTTTGGAGACCGAGAGTAAAATACACATATTTTAGTTAAAAGGGTATATACTGGAAATCCTACACAGTCAGGAGAGATTCTATTCATGGTTGAATTTTTCAACACCTAGCACAGAATCTCCCACCTAGCAGGTCCACAATAAATAAATAGCTGTTGAGGGAAACACAGGAAATGCAATAGACAGTCATGCCCAGGAACTGTATAAAAAATGATGATTAAGAATGAATTGCAATTATTCCAGCTACAGGACTTCTGGAAATATTGCTAATCATTCCTGTTGCATTACGCTTTGACACTAAAGACTTGAGTTCAGAATTTAAGAAAATTGGAGCTAAACGGTCTAGACAGTTCTGGTTAAGACAGTGGAGCAACTCCTCTATTCTAAGGAAAGAGTCCTTATTTTACACTTAGACCTGACCTTGGTTGCGTTTCCAAAAAGCCCTATTTTCATAAAAAAGAGGTCTGTATGCACTGCAGCTTGAACAGAGTATGGCAATGCCAGGGAGCAGACTTCTGGATTTAACAGCTTTCTTAAAAATTAAGAACACGGAACCAGACAGCCTGCAGGATACCACTGAAAAAATTTTCATTATATTGAAACAGTTGAATGTCAATGCTAATAACTGATTCCTGCTGGGTTCTTTTCTTTCCCAACAAAAAGGAAACCGTTTATTTACACTATAATGTGTCCTTCATGTGAAACATTCTACGTTGTATTAACGTCTTGCAGATGATGTTGCCAAGAAAGGTTTCTGACCCTGGACGACTTGGGAGTTGGTTATCCCGCATTTATTCTATTCCTTTCCTGGAACGCTTGATGTGTTCCTAGCCACTGAATAAAGTATGTACACAATAGAGTGACACCAAGTGCCCTAAAGGGAAGTGAAGGGCTGTGGTTAGTGGTGTAACTGCTGCTGGTATGAGTGGCCGACAGCCAAAAAATTCTCCTTATTTTCTCTCTTCCGTCTGATTTTTGGACACGTTACGTTTTAGAAAATGAAACATTATATGTGTCATTCATATGAAGGCAGGATAATTATAAATGAAAAAATTCTTTAACTGATATTATTTCTGCTTTGAGTGTTCTGAATAAGAAAAGGATGAAGAAAAAATCCCCAGAGCATTAAATACCACCACGTACGTAGTTAGGTTGACTGCGAACTTTTTCGTAGTTAATGTATTTAACTGCTAAATGGTAAAAAGCAAAGGAAAGAATTCGAGCGAAGCAACTAGATCAGTTGAGACCCCCACAGCTTACCTCCAGTATTGCGAAAGGGATAGAATATCCTCATGAAATCCCAAGACTTCCCACTTCATTTCTTTGGGAATAAACAAATTAATCAGTCAACAACTAATTATTGAATTATCTACCAGACACATAGATGCGCAGCACTATACCAAATCTAGGCAGGCCACGCCAAGGTAAATACCTTCATCGGTTTTAAAATTAACCCCAGTGCTCTAATAATGTAATTTTACAGAATACATAAACCCAAATCGGTGACTGATTTTCAAGCATGTGAATTTGAAAGCTTTGATTGAAAATGTTCTAAACATTTTTAATCTCTTTTCTCTCTGCCTATAACAGTAAAAGTGAAAATAAGCACTTATACAACCTGGCCAAATATTTAGATAAAGAATGAGTTCGTAACCGGCAATATCTTAAAATGTGTTTGAATTATTCTATATGCTACTTAAATAGTTAAACTGTCAGCCTGGGATTTTGTATATATTCCTCATTAGGTTGCCTCAAAGACCCCAGGGTAGGTATATCTGCATTTTAAAATTTTGTATTTTTCCATGGTTTATATACCCCATAAAATGCCTTGCGAACTTTATGAGGGATGTTACATTAATATGTGTTATTATAAATATGATTTAAATATCTAAAGCATTACAGAGTGATTACTGTTCAGTAAGGCGGCCTGCATAAAAGGGTTATCTCCACACTGTGCTTAGGTTTCTACAATATAATATAATGAATTGTTCAATATAGTTTGCATGCTATTTGTCTCTGTTTCTTCCTAGGCTCGAGGGAAGCTGATGTGCAGTCCTCTAACAAGGCAATCATAAATTGCAGAACAATAAACAGCCCTTGAGATTTTTAGATAGTATGTGGTTAGCATGCAATCCATCTTGGGAAACTTGATTTAATACCTCAAAGGAACATCTCTGACAATGCTCAACATTGTTTTAAACTGCTGCTAAATCAATTAGTGCATCTGAGAATCCTAATGTCTCTGGCTCTTTCATAGCCCATCTCAAGAACTCTGGCTGGTTATTTTGTAAAGCAAAAGATTTAGGGAGCCACTGCATGGATGCACTTGGGTTCCCTGGAAAACATTAAAGATAATCCTGCATGAAAGGAGGGATGAGCCAGCCTCCCTAAATCATCATGATCAATGAGGGTGTCACCTTCAAAATCCATTTCAATTTTTCTGAATTACCTGTAGCCAAGAAGGATAAATTTAGATAAAAGCTAACTGTTATTCTAAAGTCAAGACTATGAAGTTAAGTGGCCCCCACATACAAAAAAGAGTTTCTTTTGCTGTAAGTTACACATTACCTTTGGTGTATACAAAGTATCTTGTGACTATATTTGTATTATATTGGAAGATCTCAAGACATTCACAGATATTATCTAATCCTCACACATTTATTAACTTGTAAAGTAGAAACAAAGTTAAAAATCAACAATAAACAAAACCCTCCCAGTGGAAAAAGAGATAATGTCGACAATTTTTTAGTTCATGATAGACTACTCAGTCGTCCCCCCCCCTTTTTTTAACTGCACAGAATGTAATAATTAATATATCAACTGCTGGGCAAGGAGGAGGATCACGATCTCCCCTTAAATTTTATGGTACTTCCTCCTTTTCGTAAATGGTGCCCTTTTATTTTTTCACATTAATTTATTGAAGACGATTCTCAGGCAATGCCTTGTCTTTCTTTCCATCTCTTGTCATAGTGCAAGAGTCTAGCTCTTCCAGCGTCTCACAGACCCCGCTTGCTTCTGTTCCCTGCAGCGAGATCACAGACTGGTGAGGAGAGGCTTCCTCCACACCCCTTAGCCACAGGAGCTAGTTCTTTCTTTCTGAAGCAAGTTCACTGAACTTGTGCAATGAGACACAAGGCAAAATGAAACAAAGTGGTTAATCAGTCCAACTAAAAGAAACCTCTTTTGTTTCTCCTTAAAGAATGCTAAATAACTATTTTACCTGATTTAAAAAAAAATCAGCAGCCTGTTGTGATTTGTAAACACAATCAATGTTTTCCTCAGCCCAAGGTTAGTTTCCTCGAGCAAAGTGAAAATTTCAAAATTTTATGTGCTTAGTTATTTCCTTCAAAGATGCATAGGGTGTGGTTTTCTGGAAGTCATCTAAACCTAACGTTGACTCCCATATATAATGGGAATTTTTTACCACGTTAGCTCCCAGATGCAATGGGAAACCAAGGGTGAAGGTTTTTTCTTCCCTCTCCAAATAACTAAACAAGTATTTAAATAGCCTGATTCATAACTTACAGCCAGGATGAAGCTCATTTTCCTAACCCATAAGAGTTATGGACATTGTTACATTTCACTGTTTTATTATGTTATTTCTAGAGAAAGTGAGAAATGATTAAATAATTTCTAAATTAACATCTTTTGCTTTGCTCTGTTGCTCCTTTTTGGGGTCATTAGTATCTTTGAATAATAGATGACAATATAACTGATAATAATTGTTTATGCGTTTTTTAAATTTATTACTTCATATGTCTATTTGCTTGGTCTCACTACAATGCTATGATGCAGTTTGGCAGATATTATCTCTATTTTATGTAAGTAAAATGGAGGCATAAATTGAGAAGGCAGCCAAAGGAATGGGGAAAAGCCAATGCCAAAATCAAGAAATTTAAATATTTTAACAACTTTTGTAGTGTTTTGATTGGAAAAGAGACTCATAGAAAAAATTAAGAGACTATTTTGGTATTAGGTGTCATTTAAAAATTATCCAAGAGTTCATTCTCACACTTTCTCTCTTTGTCCTCTTAGGTATCAATGAAACTTTACTTTACTACATATTGGAGCCTGCCAAACACAGCTGTATTTAGTTTAGTAGTCCTTAATATAAGAAGTGATTCTGATCACAGCATTGGTTTCAGTAAACCCCACTTCCATGTTCTCTTTCATGGAACCTAAATCAAATCTTCCTCGCAATCAAACTTTTCACTGATTTCAAAATCTAACAGGATTCGCTGCACAGCAGTGAATGGAACAGTACCTGTTGCATTAGATTATTACAGAAACCACTCCTGTTCAAAACATGAACTCCCAAGATATGCAGGGGAATAGGGCACGGTAGAGTTTCCTTCTTGTCATTTCCCCCTATAGTGATTCTATTCAAGTGTCTTTTCCACCATTTTCTCCTTTCACCTCATTCAGATATACCCCTGGACCACAGTCAGACCACATTTTTAGGTAATCAGAGGCTTATGACTCAGTTTGTAGATTATTCTGGTCCACTATTATTATAAATTCCTGAAGGTTTGGGATGCCACCTGACCATGTCTTGTTTGTGGCTTTATCATAAAGGGAAGACCAAAAGGTGTTGAAGTGAAATCAGATTGTGAATTCTAAAGAGCCTTCCCAAAAAGAATGGTTGAAAGATATATACCAAACTCTATACACCATTAACACTGACAATCAATAGTTAGATTTTTATGTACCCATATTTTTAAAATTGCTTGATATCTACTCATTTCCAAGTTGCTATCGTTCAACAAACATTTCTTAGCTATTTTGTATGTATTCATTGCTGCACACAGAAATACAAAGTGGAGACAACTCAGAATGCTCTAATACAAGGTAGCATGTTATATTAAGTATTGGAAAAGACATATTACTTCAATGTAAGCAGCTATGCTAAGGAAGACAGAGAAAATTAATTCTCTGAGAGAATCTAGAAGGCTTTAAAGGAGAGATAGTTTCTGAGTTTGGTGTTGAATGATGGCATTAGATTGCAGAGAAATGTAAATACTAAGTTAAGATATTGATTTTGTTCTATGAAAAAGTCATCATTTTTTAAAGATTTTATTTATTTATTCATCAGAAAGAGCACAAGCAGGGGGAGCAGCAGGCAGAGGGAGAAGCAGACTCCCCGCTGAGCAAGGAGCCAGATGTGGGACTCCATCCCAGGACCCTGGAAACATGACCTGAGCTGAAGGCAGACACTTAACCGACTAAGCTACCCAGGCATATGGACATTTTGAAAGCCAGACAATAAGAGGGTCCAAAAGCTTGATTCATAATTTTTAAGTTATTCATTAATTGCTTTCTACTCTTAAACATCCCCAACCATTCCATATTTCGATTATGATCTTTCATTAACCTATAACAGAACATTTCTGATTCCTTGATGTACCTTTCAAGTATACACTGGAACTTGAAAATCAAAGTAACCTCATGATGTTTTAAAAAACAATGCCATCAAAAGCATCTGAGATTAGTCTTATTTAAGTAGATGGTTTTTTAAAAAAAAAAGGACCTTAATTAAAAAAATTGAAAATAATAGATATGTCGATCTTAAAAGTCCTCGTCATCTTCTTTGACCACCATACAGAGACCTTTCATCAATTCAAACATTTTCTCAGGTAACTGACACTCTTCTTAAGATGTTGTTGTATTAATTACTTTATTCTTATCCCAAATATTTCTGAATATATGTCAAGTTCCAAGTCCTGTTCCTGGTATGGAGGAGAGAAAATATTATGCGCATGACTGGTCTTTAGTAATCATAATTTTTAAGTGGGATTTTCCTAAAATGAAAATTCTTGAAGGTAAGAAACATTTCTTAAACAATTGTATACCCCCAAATAGTTATGAGTTCTGTGGTAAGTTACCTCACTTCTCTGGGTCTCATGTTGATTTTTCATAAGGTTATTTTGGGGATTAAATGAGTTAGTGTATCCAAAACTCATCACGAACACTGAAATGCTATATTTATTACACAAAATAACTTAATGAATGACTAATTTAATGGTGGTCTTTCTCCTTTGGATTTTCCACATTGAAAATTCACTGCTTACTCATCAAACTCATTTTATAATATAAGACAACTTGGTAATCTCATATTTCATTGACCTAAAATGAAATCATGCAATCATTACAAATGTTGCAATCATTGCAGAAGTTGACTCAGCTTAAAAACAGTTATGTTGTCTTTGTGAAATTGTGGTTTTATGATTATATCTCCCTATGTCACTTCTAAGCTCCAGCAAGAAAATAATGATGGGTAATATCATAGTAAAAGTGTCTGTCTCTTCTATTCCTTATCTTATTTTCTAGAATTCCACTTGCAGCAGGATTCAATGCCACATGGAGATGTGCTTCCTTGCTGTCAGAATATGGACTGTGGTGTTGTATAAAACTCTCTTTTCCTCATTAAAGGCATACAAAAGTCTAAAAATAAATCTTCTCTTTCATCCTTCATTTTTAAGCAAACCTCTGGAGATGATTTGCCAGCCAGCCAGTTCAGGTAAGGAAAGTGAAATTGAAGTTTTCAGAGGGCAAAGCAGAAAGGCAGAAAGTCATGCTTATAGGATTGGAGTCAAAGACGGGGGAGTCCAAGAACTTGTCAGTTAGATTTTATCTTCGTGTTTTACATATAGGTTAGTCCTAGAGGACCTTCTGCCCCTAAACTCTAAGAATGGTGAGATAACTGGGTCCACGGTCAACTGGGCCGTTGCTGTCATGTAAGAACTTGGAAGAGCAGCAAAAGGAAGAGACAGGAAGTGGTGCCGATTGGCAAGTGTTGTGCTTCCTCAACGCTTAGCATCCATACAAAATGTGTGACTCCTTGGGAGAAGAGTCCTCTTTATAGATTTGATTTCATAGCACTGAAACTCTTGCCCCCAGATACCTTCTCACTTGTCTTGCCATCATTCCCAAAATCTCCATGGTACTTATTCTCTTATTATTGTGATTGACAGGACATAGGGGAAGAACATCAGATAAAGCCATTTAGAACCACTCAAATTCTAAAATCCAGTCAATTTGTCAGTTTAGTTTTGTCTTCGAGTAGAATTCTAAAAGCTTTAGACATGAAACTGACAAGTTTTGATGTGGGGTGCTCTCCTTGAGGAAGAGCAGTATCTGGACCACTGAACCACCCATGACGAATCCTCAGTGATCACTGAGAGGGAAAAGTGTGTACAGAGAGCGATGGAAGGTGCTGAAGACAAATTTCATCACTTTACCAAATTGCCCAGAGGTTTCCTCTGCTCTCTAGCTTACTCACAGAAATGAAGGGGGAACTGTATTGTTTTAGCCCTATGGTTTCAAGCTTTTTTTTTTTTTTTTTTGTTTCGAGCTTTTAATGGACAGTAAATGAATTCTGGAATTCTTAATTTTATGAGATGGCTCATGTCTTTGTTGCCATCCAGATAAAAAGATTGAATTCTATAACAGAAATACTGAATATCTGTTAAAATGATATCCAACGGAGATTACCTTTTGATTTTCCCCTAATTTTCCTCCATATGGCCTAAAGAATATTCTAGAAAAAAGACGGCTCTATCTTCAACATGAACCCAGAGATCCTTGAAATTTTCAGTACTGTTTTCTTCATCTTCTATTTTTTGAGTCCTTAGATGTCTTGGTTGTTTTCTTTTTTTGTTTGTTTTTGTTGTTAAAAAAAATTTCAGAGTATTCTCTAAGTGTTGAGACTTTATTAAGGCAAACTCTGCCTCCATTCTCATTGGGTTCTGGTAGATTTGATAAAAGCAAATGTTGTTATTGCAGAAAAAATTCACAGCCTAACTTTGGAAGATACAACACTTATCATTCTTTCTGACCAAGTTTTATCAAATGAAGAACTGACTCAAGAGTACTACTTATATCTGAGCTTGAGTTTTTAGAGAGCCTACAGATACTGTGAGTTAAGTCCAGTAATTTATCTGCAGTTTGAATATTGTATTTGTAAGAGTTCAGAACATTTTTTTTCTTCCTATACTCTTCTTTTCCCTTTAGAAATCCATATGGTCATGATTTCAAGAAATATAAATGGATAGATAGACAGAGACATAGATAATTTTCCATATACATGTACATTTTTTCCTAAATATCTTGATCTGGTTTAACTGGTATTGGGAGAGGGCTGAGGTCTCTGGTCAGATGTGAAATAATTTGTAACTTTTTCTTAAATCTGAAACATTTCTTTGTTTTCACCTTTTCTTTCAGATTGTTTGATCTTTCAACTCTAACAAACATCTTGCCAGATTTAAGGTTTTAGAAAGTGCTTTTACCTCTTCCATTTTTAAACTAACATGAATCCATTTAGTCAAGGGAATTTGATTGAATACAAAAGTTGAAAAGAATACGTACAAAACAGCATTAGGAAATAAGAGCAGGGACATTAAACTGTTAACTTTATTGATTGACTATGTAAAACATTCTAAGCTCAGTCAGAGAGAAGCACTGAGGGGCTAAGTTCATAGCAGGGCAATTAAACAGAAATATCATGCAATGTGAACTTGGTTTTCAATGTAGAATTAAAGGGCTTCAGGAGGCGTACCTTGCAGCTCACACTAAATGTATAAAAGATAGAAATGCATGCATCTGCAAAAGTTAAAAAAAATAAGCAATACTTCTAAACTAAGTCTCATATGTCATTTAGAATTTCTAATCCCAGCTCTCAAGAAGGAATGATAACATTCATGAACATAAAATACAGGTATATGTAATCACCATTTTAGGAACTCCTAAATAAAAACATATTGCCATCTCTTGTATTAATTACCAAAATGATTACTCAGCTTCCTTGTTTGTATGAAAGAAGTTGATAACAGATCTCCAAAAACAAAAACAAATAAACAACCCCCCTGAACCAGACCCACAGAAAACAATCAACATGCCAAGTTCTTACATGCTAACACGTAATTATAAGCACAGAAGGATTCTAACAACACAGGATATGGAAGATATAAACACAATTAGATTCTTTGCCTTGATGAGAAGCTTGAAGTATTGTTGCAAAGACAAGACACGTCCATGAAACATGGACACAACAAGTTCAAGTGTTATATGTAGGACTAAGCCCACGGATGGGCTGGAAATGGCATCCCAACAAAAAGATCCTACTACGGATGATTTTTGTTCCTCTTTTCTTCTGAAGGTACAGCATAACAGATACCTAGCTATTGCATATTTTCCTGCCTTTTCCCCTCTCCCTGTAGCCTTTCTCACGTGAGGTCTTTGGGGGTCCACACACTCCCTCCGCCTTTCTCCCCTTTGGTTACATGTGGTATCTGCAGATGCAGCGCGCCCCATTCTCTCTGTGAACATCCGCTGATGGACAGGTGCAGAGATTGATCGCGGCTCCGGAACAGTGCTGGAAAGGGCCTCCAGTTGTGAAGAAGAATACCAACTGGCAGCCATTCTGATTGGTGCTGGCACCGAGTCTTCCTTCTGAGATCCAAATGCCTTGAGAACCAAATGTTCCTGGGATTCAGGCTTTCTGCAGCCAACAAAGCTTAGGTCAAAAAGCTAATTGGCTACTTGAAACTTTACTTAGATATCTTCAAGAGAAACAAAAAGGGTTGTTTCTGTTAACCCACGAATGCATATACCAAGGAGCGATGGCTAAACAGATAGATGATAAAAAGCCAATGCTTCTTTGAAAGAGCTTTTCTTGCAAGGTAGGGTGAGGAAAGGTATTTGAAATAACAATGCAAAACACATTTCCTATAGAAACCTGCACCAGACTGCTATTTCTCACATTCGCCACATAATTATGGCTTTGGTGATAAAATATCCTCTCCATTGTCATTGCTTAAAGCTGAATGGTTCTAGAAAAGGAGGAAGAAAGAAAGGAAGAAAGGAAAAAAGAAACAGAGAGAAAGAAAGAGAAAGAAAGAGCCTTTCAAAGGAGAATTGGAGTGATTCAAACAGAATTGCAACTCCACACCAATAAAACACTAAGTCCTAAGCCTTCTCTATCATTGCCTATGTGAATGCATTGGTATTCTCTCTCCTTTGGCCCTCACTCAAATGCCAAGGCCACTGTAGGGCATGGCACAAAGAGTGAGACAGTACTGTGGCATTCTGATTACACTGTAACAGAAACGTTTTCCTAAACACTCTTTCACTAGTGGGCAGTTCAGTAAGAGAGGGAACTGGAGGCAGAACCTCCTGGACACTGTCATTAATGAACATCCAGTCGACATTGACCTCTGTGCAGTGCTGCTCTGGACACCACACAGAGCAGTTCAGATATACTCCCTGCTGCTCTTTCAAGTTGACAATGGAAAACAGATGACAATAGACCGAGAAAACTGATAACAGGCCTCTGGAAGATTATATGCTGAAATTAAATCATAAAGTGAACAGAAAGGAAAAAAAAATTAACCATTATAATGTACAATAGGTTAAGATATCGACTTACTCTATGCTGTTCATTGAGAGGAATCTTCATTTTTATTTCACAAGAAAGAAACGTGTTTTCACGGAGGTAGAGCTCGAACGGGTCTTGGGCAAAGAAATCGGATGAATGACGTTGGCAAACCGGGGGTAGGACAGTGCACCAGATGCAGGGGTCATAACCTCACAACGTCAGGCATCATACGAGCAGACAGTAGACAAACTGACACCGGCCGAATGGAGGGCAGGGACTAAAGCCCAGGGGTGAAAGGAGACTAGAGCTAGATACCACTTGATGCAAAATTAAAGCTCGATTTTATTGGCTCCAGAGTTTTATCATCCTGTAACACGAATGAATATGTCTATAGCATATGATTATTTCCCACCTTGAAGCTGGGCACCTGTCTGGGGCCGATTTGCCATTCTGCCTCAGGCTGGCAAAGGTAAGGGACAAAAGCAGGGCTGGGGGGACTGCCACACCGAATCTGACCACTTAGCGGTGCCTCAGTGCTGGGCCACAGACTCTGAGGAGAGAACTATCTGGAACGAGAAGGAAAGAATATAAAAAACCACAAGAGGGAAGAAGATTGATTCATTTTATTTCTTTTTTTTCCATTTTTATCCTTTGAGTTAATTGTGGCTTAACATTTTGTTTCTGTATAAGAATAAAAGGAAATATCCCAAACTCATTTCTATTTCTTTTCAGTGTTACTTGAGTTGAGCTAAAGTGCATTTTGATTTTTAAAAGGGGATCTTTTTCCCCAGGTAACCAACTGTTATGAACACGGTCCAGCCTATTATTAATTAATTAATTAATTAATTAAAAATATTTAATTTATTTATTTGAGAGAGCACAAGTGAGGAGGAAAGGGAGAAACAGGCTCCCTGCAAGCAAGGAGCCCCACGCGGGGCTGGATCCCAGGACCCCAAGATCACGACCTGAGTCATGGGAAGCTATTTGCCTTTCTCATAGTGCCCTGAGTCCTTTCCCAGTGCAGCGTAAAAATCTTTCCAAACCTTGAGATCCTATGGAGGCTGCAGCAGTCTAGACAGAATGATCATAGAAAGGTTAAAAGGATTCTGAAGAAAGGTGACAGGAAGCGGTACTAGTTCACCTGGAAAGAAAACAGTTAACGAGAAACTGCCAAGCCCAGCACGTGTCTAATGAGACCTGTGGTCGGTTTGCATATGCAAATGGTCAGTTAGACTAAAGGGAGGACTCCTACAAGCCCGCGCGCCCTGCTGAGGAGTGTGGATTTGTAGCAGGGTGCTCTCCGAAATCGAAAGAGAGCCACCTGGTAACTGCAGATACTCACCCGTCCGAGGAGGCAGGGGCTTGACTCAGGTGGTCTCTTCCAACCTCGTGGTTTGATGGTACTTGCCCAACGCCTGCGTCAGATGACATGAAAGGATGAGGTGTTGCTGTAAATCTTTATTAGTGAACGCACGTATATTATTACAAAGAACCAGGTGGGCGAGTAAGTCACCTCCTTCTGACTCAAATCTGGTATGATCTCTTATCTTCTACGACAAATTCAGATTCACTTTCCTTGCATTAGAATTTTCTGGGGGAGAATTCAAGGATAATAAAGAACTGTGTGTTTGGTTCACCACTCATATATTTTCTCATTATTGTGCTTCTTTCACTTGGTTAGTGGAGGTTTTTTTTTTTTATCAATATACACAGGACTTTTTTTTAGATTTCCATTTTCATAGTGTCATTACTGACGGTGACAGCTGCCTAACAGTCATGTGAGATATATAATTGCCTGAGGAAGAATATTCCATGACCAATTCCTTCCCTTTTTATATTAAAAAGAAGTTAGACAGGCTTGCTAAGCCGCAGGCTTCTGAACTTTATGTCAGTTCAGGAATTCTTTTTATTTTTCAGATATTGTTTTCATATATTTGTCTACATATATCAAATGATTTTCTCTGGGATAAATTTAGCAATATATTTCTTTTCTGCTTTGTCCCAGAGATCGTCTTTTGCACGTAGAGAAAGGTTCTAGACCTTTCTCTACGGCACCACTCACAGGTCCAAAAGACAGAAATAATTTATGCCCTTAATGTGTCTCCACTAATAGTGTAACCCTTTTCTCAATTTTTAAATATTATTTAGTCTGCTTGCTAAATTTTGAGTTTCAACTTAATAGAGGGCTTTTAATTAAAAAAAAAAGATAAATTGCAGTACCTATACTTTTTTTTTTTTTCTGTTGATATTCTGATTATTTTTTCACTGTTTGCCAGAAAGAATCATCCTTCCAGGCACACTCCCAACTGCATTAACATTCCTTCACTTCCCCTCTCTGTACCCTTTTTATCTTATCAAAAACTCTCATTCGGGACTAAAAAGGAAATAGCTGAACTTTTTATGAAGGCATCTTTACTTTTCTTTTCTCAAGGACACATCACTCCAATTCCTTTAACATTTTCTAATTGCTCATTTTAACAGCCCTGATCATTTTTGTTACGATCTTTTGGACCCTCTCCAAGTAATCTGTAAGTATGACATTCCTTTTTCTTTGCAAACTGGTAGGGAAAAGATATTATATCATGGCAAAGGGTGATTCCCTACAGAATAAAATCTTAAGGGGAGTTAGAGAATCGAGGGCTAAGAAATTAATATAGGATGCGCAATTTATGTCAGACTTCATCTCAATTATAGACTTCAGGCTACTGTCATTTTAAGTTATGTCTTTGTACATTTCTCCATAACGCAGCTGACTTGAAGTAAAAATGGGATGGATAGGCATATTTCCCTCACTCTTTCTTACCACCCTGCAAATACCATAGATCTTCAAGGCCTGCTCTGAACCCTCCCCTGCTTGTTTCTTGGGGTCCTGAGAAGTCATGTCATATATACACTTGAACTACATGTCACATATACACTTGGCTAGTCCTCCTTTGCTCCACTATCTACTGATATGTAAACATGGACATTTTGTCACTCCCATGGTTACCGGTTCCTGTTATCAAGAGAAACGAGGCCACTTCAGAGGAGCGAAACTGCCATCCTGTCTGGCTTTTTGACATGGACACTGTGCTGTGGTCCGCTGACATGGCCATACCACTGCCAGGGTCTGTGGCTGGTGCCACTGCATTACTGGAGCATGTGAGGGCTCCAGAGTTTCTGCGTGGGAGCTGGCTGGCCACCAGCCTAGGCAGGACACAGAGCTTGGTGGAATTTGCTCCGAGGCTTTCTCAGTATTATTATTTGAGGTCTGGTGTTTCCTGGTATCCTTTTAGAGGGTTCGGGTGAGGAGGACTTGATAGAGAAGAGCTAACTCAGCATGCTTCACCCGAGCCTGCCTGAACTGTGTGCAGCTGGAAGAGTCCTTCGGGGCCGAAGTTAACCCCACGGCACTATATTTAGGGTTTGAGATTAGCCCAGACAGTAAGCCATTCTTCAGGGCTCTTTTGCAAACAAACAGGCCTCCCAACGCACTGCATCCCTAGAAACTTAGTTGGGGGAAAAAAAAAAAAAGATGGAGACACAGGAGTAGGTGCTGGCCTTTGCAGTGGCCAGTTCTTGTTGGCAATGACACATGGCTTATCTCCCGAGGGTCACCTTAGTAACGACTTGCTTTTTCTGCTCCACCCTCTACTTTTAGCTAAAATCTGAAGGTTGGTGGGAGTCGGGGGGAGAAGACAAAGAAGTGGCATCAGGCTGGGATGCTCAATTTGAACAGAAACTTGTTTTTTCAGGCATGTCTGTGCAAGTCAGAAGTTGATGCCCCTTGCACATCTGGGTCTAAGGAGATCCTGGAAGGGAAGGGAAGGCGCGTGTGATGAGAACATGGGAATGGCGTGGTGTTTTCCCTATCAAGATGTTGCCAAGCAAGGAAAGATGTGATGACCCAGGAGAAGGGGCTCTGAGTGCTGAAAAAAAACTGTTGTTTTTTAATGTTTTCTTACCCAATTTATTTTTTGGTTCCTACTTTTAGTTCGTAATTTTGTGGATTTTTTTTTTTTTGGTTTTGCTATTATCAATTTAAAATTATTGTTAATGGGTATCTTTTTTTTTTTTAAAAGATTTTATTTATTTATTTGACAGACAGAGATTACAAGTAGACAGAGAGAGAGAGAGGGAGGGGGAAGCAGGCTCACTGCTGAGCAGAGAGCCCGATGCGGGGCTCGATCACAGGACCCTGAGATCATGACCTGAGCCTAAGGCAGAGGCCCTAACCCACTGAGCCACCCAGGCGCCCCGTTAATGGGTATCTTCTTAAACGTTTTTTTCCTCCATATTTTATACATTAGTTCTGCACTGGAATAAAATTCTGGTTTGACAATTTTGCTACTTTGAGGGTTTTTTTTTTTTATTCCTCAACTTTTAAACATGTTTGTTACTTCTCTATGATTTTACTTTACTCTGTTAAGTTACATTATTTTCTTTTCTGGTGTCAACTTTGTTTTAATCATCTTTATCCTTTTTACCAAGTTTATTCCTTTTTCATTTAGATATGTCTCTTTCCTTTTACAATTCTTTTTACATCTTCTTTATAGAAATCGGGAAGGAGACGTGGTCTTGGAGGAGAGAAAGCCACCAAAACCAGGGACCCCTGAGAACAGCAGCACTTCTGTACTCCCTTAATAGTTCCCAAATCCCTTTTAATGTTGAATCTGCTAAAACTTTAACTTGAGTGACTCCGGAGACCACCAAGTTTCAAATTTCCTCCCAGGATAATGCTAATATTACCTGCACTAACTAACTGCACATTCGAGCTGCCGGAATGGTGTTGTTTTCTCAGTCCCCTTATGAAGGGAAACATTATTTAAAATCCACGGCCTCTGCCATATATGACTGTAGACATTGGGCAAAGCTCCAGGTCAGAGCTGGGCAAAGTTACACAAAACAGAGGGAGGTAAGTAAGAGATTCCTTTCCGGCAAAGAACATTAACATATTCCTAGTTTGACTTTAACAAGGACTTAGACCATCTTTACATTTACAATAAAGATGCTCAGAAAGGTGACATTGTAGAGCCTTCTTGATGCGTATGTCACAGGAAGTTATCAAAGGTAAACAAAGCTTACATGCATTTCGGTTTTTTGGCTGCTCTGGGCTGTTAAGGAAGAATAAAGCACCTTCTCATCCAGAAGAAGAGACTTACATTGTTTGGTTGTAAAGGTTTGAATGTGAAAACAAAAACAAACAACAAACAAACAAAAACCCAGACTAATTAAACTTAAAAAACAAAACAAAACAAAACAAAACAAAAACAAAAACAAAGCCTCAAGGAGGGAGAGTTGGAATAAGTGGAAATGCCCTGACAAGGACGAGAAGATTCACACTCCGTCCTGGAGAAGGGCAAGGATTGAAGATGTCTCCAAAGGTGGTCAGAGCCATGCCTTCTGCCCTAACTCTTTGATGAGCCCTGAACTGCTTGGGTAAAATAGCCCTAAAGGCCCATGCCTTGGAAACTGCAGCTCATCTCTTAAGCCTGTGTTCAAACTCCAAAAGGGAATAGGAAGCCATTTTCACAGGCACAAATACTATGAATTTGTATAACTTGCCGTGTTGAATTTAAAAGATCATCTTGATTTGTCTTCATGGCTTACCTCATCATTATCACTTCCTAAATTTAAGGGTGCTCATCTATAGTTAATTCTCTTAATTTCCTTTTATTTTTTATTTTTAAAAAAATTTTATTTATTTATTTGACAGAGAGAGACACAGTGAGAGAGGGAACACAAGCAGGGGAAGTGGGAGAGGGAGAAGCAGGCTTCCCGCTGAGCAAGGAGCCTGATGCGGGGCTTGATCCCAGGACCCTAGGATCATGACCTGAGCTGAAGGCAGATGCTTAACCACCTGAGCCACCCAGGTGCCCCCTTTCCTTTTATTTGAAAGAGAAAATTATCCCTTTAGTGGTGCTGGCAACATTCCTCCCTAAATTTAATCCTGATCAAGGATACTGTCCTAAATCTTTTCCCTACTGAAGACCTACATTCCCAGGCTTTTCCTTATTAATATCTAACCCCATTTTCTCCAGAAAAACAAAACAAAACAAAACAACATTGTATCTGAAATTATTAAACCATTAACTTTAAAAACATAAAACTAAAAACAAGCTGAAGTCTAATGCCAGGAGGACGATTATATAAATTACGGTACATTGGTATCATGGAATATTACATGACCAAATTATGGTGACAAAATGTATATTTAAGGGGCGCCTGGGTGGCTCAGTGGGTTAAGCCGCTGCCTTCGGCTCGGGTCATGATCTCAGGTACCTGGGATCGAGTCCTGCATCGGGCTCTCTGCTCAGCAGGGAGCCTGCTTCCCTCTCTCTCCCTCCCTCTCTCTGCCTGCCTCTCCATCTACTTGTGATCTCTCTCTGTCAAATAAATAAATAAAATCTTTTAAAAAAATGTATATTTAAAAAAAATAATTACTTAAGTAAGAAAACAACACATCAAACTTTCTTTTTTTTTTTAAGAAAACTCATTAAATCAACCACCAAGTTTCCCAAATTGGAAACTAAAAAGCACAAACATAAATAATTTCTGTATTAAGGAAAAAAAAAACCTTAAATAGAAATGATAAACACTTACAACTGAATGACCATAAGAACACCTTATCTCAAACATTTTAATAAATTAGAAAGATGAAAAATAAGTTTGTTGCACTCAAATCAAGAAACTATCAGAAGGAAAATAATACAAATAAAGTGGAAGAAAGTAAATATAAAGCAGAAATAATGAAATAAAATATTAAAACCAATGGTGACAACCAACAAATCCAAAAGATCACTCCTTTTTTTTTTTTTTTTGAAGATTTTGTTTATTTATTTGACAGACAGAGATCACAAGTAGAGAGGCAGGCAGAGAGAGAGAAGGGGAGAAGCAGGCTCCCTGCTGAGCAGAAGGCCCAATGTGGGGCCCTGGAATCATGACCTGAGCCGAAGGCAGTGGCTTAACCAACTGAGCCACCCAGGCACCCCGCAAAAGATCATTCCTTAAAAGTACTAACAGAGTAGACAAACCCCTGGAAAATTAATCAAGAACAGAAAGTAAAAATAGCATTAGTATTAGGAAAGCAAAAATAATGACAGAGAGAATAAAGATTTAAACTCCTTAAGAAACTATTGCAAACAAATTTACTTAATAAAAATTAGGAAGTCTGATAAAACAAAACAATTAGGGAGATATAAATTAATAAAAAAAGTTTCATATGATACTGGCACAAAAATAGACACATAGATCAATAGAACAGAATAGAAAATCCAGAAATAAACCCATGCTTACATGGTCAATTAATCTACGACAAAGGACTTAAAGAATATGCAGTGGGGAAAAGACAGTCTTTTCAATAACTGGCACTGGGAAAACTAGACAGCTACATGCAAAAGAATGAAACTGGGCCATTCTCTCACACCATACACAAAAAATAAACTTAAAATGTATTAAAGGCCTGGGGCACCTGGGTGGCTCAGTGGGTTAACGCCTCTGCCTTCTGCTCAGGTCATGATCTCAGGGTTCTGGGATCGAGCCCCACATTGGGCTCTCTGCTCAGTGGGGAGCCTGCTTCCCTTCTCTGTCTCAGCCTGCCTTTCTGCCTACTTGTGATCTCTGTCTGTCAAATAAATAAATAAAATTAAAAAAAAATGTATTAAAGGCCTAAATGTGAGACCTAAAACTACAAAACTCCTAGAAGAAAACACAGGTAGTAATTTTGTTGACATCAGCCATAGCAACATTTTTCTAGGTATGTCTCCTTGGGCAAAGGAAGCCAAAGCAAAAATAAACTACTGAGACTACATTAAAATAAAAAGCTTTGCACAGTGAAGGAAACCATCAACAAAATGAAAAGGGAACCTACTAAACAGGAGAAGATATATGCAAATGATATATCCAAGAAGAGGTTAATATCTAAAATATATAAAAGCTTATAGAATTCAAAACTAAAAAAGCAACCTGATTTTAAAATGGGCAGAAGACTTGAATAGACACATTTTAAAGAAGATATACAGACAGCCAACACACACGTGCAAAGATGCTCCACATCACTAACCAGGGAAATGCACATCAAAAGCACAATGAGATATCACTGACACCTGTCAGAATGGCTAGAATAAAAAAGACAAGAGATAATAAGGGTCTGGGAGGATGTGGAGAAAAAGGAAGCCTCATGCACTGCTGGTGAGAATGCAATCTGTTGTAGCCACTGTGGAAAACAGTATGGAGGTTCCTCAAAAAATTAAAAATAGAACTACCACATGATCCAATAATCCCCTTATTAGTTATTTGCCTAAAGAAAACAAAAACAATAATTTGAAAAGGCATACACACCTTTGTTTATTGGAGCATTATTTATAACAACCAAGATATAGAAGCAACCCAAGATTTCCATTAATAGATGAATGGATAAAGAAGAGGGGTATATATTTATAATGGAATATTACTAAGCCATAAAAAAGAATGAGATTTTTGCCATTTGTGATATCATAGATGTACCTAGAGGGAATTATGCTAAGTGAAATAAATCAAACAGAGAAAGACAAGTACCATAGGATTTCACATATATGTGGAATCTAAGAAACAAAACAAAGAAACACACTGATAAACAGACTCTTAAATGCAGAGAACAAACTGGTGTTACCAGAGGGAAGGTGGATGTGGGGATGCATAAAATAGATAAAGGGGATTAAGACCTTTAATCTCCTTTAAACCAGGAAAAAAAACAAAAGAAGAAAGAGAAAGAAGAAAAAAATATTTTGAATGGACCAATTACAGTAAGAGAAAGTAAAATGGTAATAAAGATATCCTCCTACAACTGATGTAAGATGGAGGTAGTTTTATAGGAGAGGTATACTAAACCATCAAGGAACTGATCATCCCTATTTTTTATAATTTTTTTCACAATATGAAAAATTACGGTAAATTATAGAACTAATTTTTTTTTTAATTTGACAGAGAGAGAGATCACAGGTAGGCAGAGAGGCAGGCAGAGAGAGAAGGGGGGAAGCAGGCTCCCCGATGAGCAGAGAGCCCGACGTGGGGCTCGATCCCAGGACCCTGAGATCATGACCTGAGCCGAAGGCAGAGGCTTAACCCACTGAGCCACCCAGGCGCCCCTAGAACTAACTTTCTGAGATCAGTAATTTTTGATACAAAACCAGGCAAAAATCACAGAAAATACCAAGTGGTAGATAATTTCACTATGGAGATACATATAAAATTGTATGTTAAATTAACACAGCAGTCCATTCCAAGAATGCATCATGACCAAATTTGGTTTATCCCTGAAATGCCAAGGTAGTTCAATATCAGAAAACCTAGCAATGTAAGACATTGTAATTAATTATTAACATGTTTGGGGTAAAAAAATCATATTGGGTACAGAACTTGTCCTGAAATAAATGAAAATTTCCCACAACTATCCCAGAGCCAAAACTGACATGAACACTGTCTTCTGGGGCCAAAAGAGAATGGATTGGGCCTGCCCTTTGCCATGTGGAGGAAACAGGACATCCTGATGGTGGGTGGGAGGTGACTCCTGTTGTGGGAAGATCTGTCACTGGTAACAAGGGCTTAAAATGTTGCTTTAAATATTGGAGTCCTAAGAAGAGACACAGTTTAAAGCAGGTAGAAGCTATTTGGCGTATTTTATGTCTTAGTCTGTCAAGCTGTCAGCAGGTCCTGTTTACTCTCTCCCTCTTGTCGGAGCTATAATATAGGAAATTGAAGATCAGTGCTCCTATTCAAAGCCGAGTTAGGCCATCAGCAGAAGAGAGTGGAGTCCAGCAGAGCACCCATGAAGGTAAGTGGCAGCGGCCACAGTGTGACATCGAGCCAAAAAACCTGGAGTAGTATAAACTGCGGGTATAGTTTGGGGGTAATGATGATAACAAATAGATCAGTGGGGAATTATAACAATTAATTTGTGGATAAAAAGTGGGTCATCACGTTGTTCAGTCACAGTCTGGAAAGTCCAAGAAGTATGAATTTCTCATTTCCTCCTAAACTCTAATAGAACCTAAGTCTTTTTATTTTCTAGAATTTCTCCTTTTACCCCACTTACTTTGTATTTCTTTTAGTTTCATTTAGAAGAAATATAATCTAATAATATCTACCATTTATGGCATTTGGGACTCAAAAGATAATATTCATTCATGCATTGAATTCTTACACTACAAGTATTATTTTTTATATATTGGAGCTGAAGACACTGAAACTTAGAGAGACTTGCCAGGGTGAGTAGGAAAGCCATGATTTGAGCAATCGATTGTATATCTGGATCTGAAACCTATTCCCTTAGCCACTAAATAATATTGCCTATTCTTTATTCTTTTATCTTAAAATTTACAAATGATAGCTTTCTCATTCAACACTACCCCTGGCTCTCAGCAATATTTGGTTATTTTCAGACTTTAAAATGTTTGTCTATAGGATGTCTACGAAATAAGCATACCTCTAATAACATTTTTCTGTTGTATCAATCAGTGTTCAGAACAGGAAGGAGAAAAGGCTTTCCAAGTATATTGAGAAGGAAGACTTTTCATAGAGAAATTGGGAGCTTACAAAATCATCGGAAGAGTGGGCAGGAGGCAGCTTTAGGCCAGTCCTCCAGAGTAAAAGCAAAGCAAAGCAGATTTGCCTTTTTAGGGGAACTTCCAATTCTGAGGCTACCTCTAGAAATCATGAGTTGAAATCATTCACTCCATTGCTGCCCATCAGTGACCAAAAAGTCATAACCAAAGTCCCTCCTACTGTGCATCTGCTGCAAATACTTTTCACACTCCAGGCAGCTAAAGAATGGATACTGGAAGCCTGTTGTAGGCAAGATCTTCACATTTGAGTGTTCACCCTTCTGGAATGTATTTTTGAGAAAGGTAAGAAAGAAAAATGCAATTTTAATCTTCCATAATGACAGATAACCACACAATTTCACCATTATCCCATCCTTTCCCTCACTGACATGTGATGCCCTTCCGATCATGAACCCTGTTCTCTTGTATACTTCTGGCTCTTTTGCAGCTCTTTAATTTGGTCCAATTATCTTCTTGTCTATTTAAATTGCAATACCACACAGTTTTAATTACCATAATTTCATAATATATTTTTTATGACTCTTAGAGTTAGTGCTAAGTCCTTATTCTTTTTCTTTTAAACCACTGGCTCTTCTTGGCCTTTTACCATGCCATAAGAATTTTATATCTGGAAATTTCCATAAAAAAATTTGGGGTTTTGTTTGGAGTTGTATTACACTTAAATATTAATTTGGAGATCTCTTTACTGTTAAAATACTGAGTATTCCCATCTTCAGGCATACACTTTATTTACACAGGTCTTCTTCAATGTCGGTCAACAAATTTCCCAAATATCTGCATAAAGGCCTTACACATATTTTTCTAAGTTTATTCCTAGGTACATTACTGCTTTTGAATGGAAACATCTTATATTATTGGTTTTTATCTTTGTTGCTGGTTTATAAGAATACCATGAATCCTATGGCCTTGCTAAAATTTGGATTTGTTTTTCTACATTCATTTGGTTTTTCTTTTGTTTAGCTAATCATAGCCTCTAAGAATACTGGCAATTTTGTTTTCCCCTTTTCCATCCTTACACCCCCTATTTCTTGTCTCATGTGCTAAGAAGTCCAGCACAATGTTGAATACCAAATACACTCTGAGTGAGGGACAAGCTGGATTAAGGGCCAGCTGGTTCTCACCAGGGGTGCTAATCTGTAAGGGGCGCTAAAACTTCAGTGGAATAAATCAAATATATGGTGCCAAAAAACCTCATGTTTCCACAAGCAATTCCTTATATTATTGGCAAAATGAATATTGGTCCTGCTCCCACCAAAGTGGCGCTGCCCTGAATGGAAATTTATTAAAAAAAAAAAAAAATGCTCCTTACCAGCCAACTCTGAAGCTAGCTAGTAGACAGTCACCTGAACTCGTCAGTCACCAGCTGCTAAGTTTCGGAAACAAAGTAATGATAGCATACTGCTAGTTACAGGGAACAAGTGATTTTCCTTATTCTCTAAATTTTCATTTGCTTTACTGTGATGCTTCCCAAACATACCTGGATCAGGAAAGAAAATTGAAGGTGGAATGTAAACCTCAAGAAAGAGAAAACACATTGTCCTTTTTTTTTTTTTAACTTTAGTCACTGGAGGCAAATGAATAAGGAAATTTATATGAGAATAGTAGAAAATTGGTGTCTCTCCATCTTTGCTAACTCAATCTGAATGAAAATTGTTTAAAGACTATTTTGAAAGGGCACCAAATAATTAGCTTGCATAATTTAGGTCCTGAGTTAGAGACAAACAGCTGCCCCCTTGTAAAAGAAGTATGATACGTCTTTGAGGTTTTAAATACCTTTGAATGTTTTAAATACCTAAATTCTCTATTTTCAGGATACTAAGAAAATTGTCAGAAAGTTAAGCATAATTGTGTGCGCACATATATGCACACTGACAGACTTAAATATATAAACTCAGACCAAAGGTTACGGACATTTGTCCATCTGTCTTTTGGGTAGAAACAGCGCTATTGATATACATTTGACATATCCTTGAGTTTTCCTTCCTCCTTTAATTCACAGCCAAACATTTATATTATTTTGGTCTTTGTTTTTGGACAGTTTTTTGGATCTGTGCCAACATCTCGTACTGCAGTCCTGCCACTCACTCATTTCATTTTTGCTTAAAGTTGTTCTTTTTCCTTTTTTTCTATCTCCATGTCATACTTTCTTTTGGTCTTTGTTAGTTTTTTTTTGTTGTTGTTGTTGTTTTTTTTTCCCCCCTGTCACTCACTTTGTAGCAGTTCAGAAGCTCTGCAACAGAGTGAAGAGCTACTAACCAAGACTGGTGTGTGTGTGTGTGTGTGTGTGTGTGTGTGTGTGTATGAAAGAGAGAGAGAGAGAGAGAGAGGTCTGAAAAATGAAAAGGAGACATTCCTGAGGATAGACAAATCTTGTGTAGGTCAGCTACCACGGGGCTCTGAGGTATGTACATCAGGTCACAAATTTAGGACAGGCTACTGTGCAGATTGCTAAGTATTAAGTATACTTGTTCAATTATAAACACGAGATTTAAAAACACATACAGTGTGTTTATTAAAGATGAAAGTAAAGTAATAACAATTAGAATAAGTATGAATATGAGAAGTAAACAAAAAGCAGAGGAAATCCCCTGTTGAGCGTAATACATACTAAGAACCATTTTATTCCTAAGAGAGCAAATATTTATCATCGGACTCCACTCCCATGTTTATTTGACTACCTGACACAACCCTGCCTCCCATGTTGTTTAAAGACATGTATTTGTTCAGAGGACCTCTTTGGACCACTCCCAGCTGTTGCTGAATATTCACGCCCAAAGTGCTCGCTTCCAAACTGTCCTGCATTTCTCCCTTGAAATCCTCTCAAGGATGGAAACAGAAGCAGAAACAGAAGTGCTACCAACTGTGCTGCTTTTCCACAGGAGCTTGTTTTCTAGTGGAGAGAGGCAGACATAAAACAACCCAGCGCCGTGCAGCGTCGGTGCGATGCTAGAAGACTGTAAAGAACATGGGGTGAGGAGGGTGGGTGGTGTGCGGAAGAGGAGGTAGGCGGGAGGTCTGGGAGGTCTGTGAGATTTTGAAAATCCCATTGGACGTCCGGGTGATTCCACATCGGAGGCATGGGGTCAGTGGGCGGCAGGATAGGAAATGGATGTAGACAGGTAGGCAGGGCTCACTGAGGATACTAATGACTTTATAAAGAATTTGGAATGTTTCCTGTATGAAATGGGAGGACCTTGGAGGCTGGTGAAGGAGGGAGTCAGGAGGCATAGATTCGGGATATCTTTAAATATATTTCCTAACTTTATGGGTTTCATTTCTCACCTATGAGACAAAAGGGAGCAGAGAGCCAATGAAGTCCTTACCAATTTTGATCCATCCTATTGATAATAGCTATCACTTATGAGTGTTTATGGTGTACCATACACCTTACAGGCTTTGTCTCATCTAATCCTTGCAATAACCCTGAGCTAGATCTGACTACCCCCATTTATCACTAAGACATTGAGTAATATTAATACATCCAGTAAGTGAAGAACCTAGATTTGAACCCACATATATTTTCTGAAAGCCAATGAAGTTCTAATAGGACTATTTTTTGGTGCTTCCTAAATTCTAATTTTTTTAAAATAAAATGTGAGGTATAATAAGACATTATTTGAAAGATGGTGGCCAATTAATAAATTTCTACCTTCTATGAGGAGTGGATAAATAGAAATAGGTTGCAGGTGCAATATATTAACAGTGATTCCACTTAAGTATAAGGAGAAATTTTAGATAGTGCAAGCTGCTACCATGGCTGAGGTTATAGGCATATTTCTAGATTTTTTTTCATTAATCAGAGTCTTGCGTGTCTCAATCACTTAAAGTGTTGTTCTCACCAGATGTAAGCAGCTGAATAGCACAGGCACTCATGGTTCTTTTTGATTCATGGTCTAATCTACAAGCATCTCCTAACAACCAGACATGCTCCCCCACCGGAAAGGACAG
The DNA here is from genome assembly GCF_002288905.1 of Enhydra lutris kenyoni. NCBI lineage: Eukaryota > Metazoa > Chordata > Mammalia > Carnivora > Mustelidae > Enhydra > Enhydra lutris. Next base: position 1,126,489 of record NW_019154156.1, on the reverse strand, counting down.
AAATTATTTGTCGAATATATTCTTAAACAATCAAATTGGATAACATACACTATAGGAAATGTTTTATGAAATATCAGAGGTCAGTTGTTTTAAATTAATTAAAAAATTCTCTCAATTAAGTGATTACTGTGATGAAAATACATCTCTGCATACACATATACCTTATGCATATATATGCTCGAAGGAAAACAAAAATAAATGCGAACTTACAATATTCACAAATTAAGGAGCAGTTTATTTAACTCAGTGTTTCTGAACTTTTGAAAACATTTGTTCCTTTAGATTAAACTGAGAATTCATTACACACACCACCCTGCATTCTGATCTAAAGGTATGTCCTTGGCAAAAGCTCCTGGTACCTCCTAAGTGTGCCTCCTAGTCAGTAAGGCATCGCTGAGGTTTATTCTATATAGTTTTGCTTGCAAGAACAGTAGTTTTTTTTTTTCTCGCGTAACATAAAATTATAACATACTATGTATTTTAAAATTACACCTCATCTGTCTACGTCTTCTAAAAATTCTGATTTGCCATTATCGTCTAACCTCTTTCTGAATCTCAAATTTAAATATATCTTCAAGTGCTTTCACATAATCTCTGCCCACTATTCAGGGGAAATGGGTGAGGACACGAAAGAAAGACGTAAAGCTGAAATGTGAGAAAAAATTCCCAAATAACTAGGCATTAAGATTCTTTGAAATTGTGATATGCCCACAATAATTTCATTGGGTTAACATTTTAGCTCCCAGTCTTGTTGGTGTTCCCTTTTTGATTAGTAGCTGCTCTTTCAAACACATACCAAACAACTTTGCTAGACTTCATTTGAATAATACTTGCACTCTTCAGGCAAGTTAATTAAAGCACAGTTAAAATTCTATTAGAAAGGTCTTCAGAATTTCTACTTCGAGGGAAGTGTCCCTATGAGGACCTTCTACTGTGTTACCCAACTGATTTCAGATGTTATCTACTGCTCTTGAAAACTGTCCTCGAGGAAAAAACATACCACAAAAAAAAAATGCAAAATCCTAACTTCCCCATTATCATAAGGAACAAATTACTTAATGTCTAATTACTTCCTTAGATACAGTTACACATCGGGAAAACAGTCATAAATAAAAAAGAAGAATGATTATGCTTGAGATTTGGTCACTTAAGTTACTAATAATTTGGTTGATTCCATTTCCCTCTGCCCTGGCATCATTTACCAAATATCTCACTTGTTGGGTTATTGCCAAAACATAGAAAACCCTAAGAATGCTAGCACAGTTATTAAGTTATTACTATTCCTATTACTTCCTCTCTTCTCCTCTCTTCTGCTTTTTTCCCCACTAGTCCTCAAATAGGCATATTGTATTCAAATGGATTAATTATCTTGCCCAGTTTTATGCTACCATTAAGACACTTTCAAAGCCAGCTGAAATAGCAAAGCCCACAGAAAAGTGAACTATTAACAATGAACATGTAATAGCAATTGCAATTATGATAAATACAATAAAATGTACTTACAAGTATTGAGTAAGTATTCAAGGTTTGAAAAAAAATTCACCATGATGAATTAACAAAGTGAAGAAAGTAAATTCGGTCTTTGTTTTCATGTCTTAGCCACTGTCTGATAGCTTGTATCTCTTCTCTTGTGTACAAATGGCTGTCAGATTCAGATTCAGATTTACAGCTACAAACTTACCATCTTCACATGGACGTTCAAGGAAGCTTTATGCCAATATTTTTAGCAACTTTATTGAAATATAAATCACATATTACACAATTTATCCACTTGAAGAGTGTAGCTCATTGTTTTTAGTAAGTTCACTGAGTGGTGCAACCATTATCATGATCTAATTTTATATTTTCTTTTTCTCCCCTCAAATACTCCATACCCCTAAGCATTCACTTCCTGCCCATCCCTCAGCTCTGCACAACCATTAATCCACTTTCTGTCTCTATATAGATTTGCTTATTCTTGACATTTTATGTAAATGGAATCATATAATAATGGTCCTTTATGACTGGCTTCTTTCACTTTAGGATCATGGTTTTAAGGTTCACCCATGTTTTAGTATTTTATTTCTTTCTATGGTTGAGTAATATTTCATGTATGGATATCACAAGTTGTTTATCTGCTTAATAGTTGCTAAACATTTGAGTAGCTTCCATCTTTTGGCTATTATGAATATGTTACTATTAACATTCATATACAAATTTTAATGTGGACATCTGTTTCATTTATTTTGGAGATTATATGTATAATATATACTATATTTAAGCATATATATATGATATCATATATAGATATACATATATCTATAAACGATGTTTTTAAGAATTATCAAATTGTTTTCCATTGTGGCCATGCTATTTTATATTCCCACCAGCAATGCATAAGTGTTCCAATTTCTTCACACCCTAGGAACACTTGCTATTATTATTAATTTTTTATTACAACTGTCCTAGTGGATGTGAGATGGTATCTCGTTGGGGTTTTGATTTGTATTTCCCTAAATGACTAATGATGTTAAACATCCTTTCATATGTTTATTGACCATTTGTATATCTTCTTGGAGATATATCAATTAAAATTCTTTGTTTTAAAAAATATTGGTTTATTACTTACAGTCCCCAGGAGGAGAGGACATGTCACGCGGGGAGGAGGCACATAGGGAAGCATCAAGGTTAATCATAAAACAAAGAAAAGCCTTTATTGCAGTTTCCACAGGAAGGAATATATGAGGTAGGGCAAGCAAGTTTAGGATTGGCTAGCTTGAATAATTTCAGCAGGCTCTGGGCCTTAGGGACTATCTCTGGTTTTCGAGCACTAGTGTGGTTAGGGTTCTGAGTGTGAGAACATGACAAAGGAAGTAGTTGAAGGTGTGGACTCTGGACTGATTGATATGCACTTGAAGAGGGCATTCCTGAGAGGAAAAGTCTCTGGGGGATGGGGGTGATGAGAGAAGTGGGTAACTCAGGCATATCTAATCAAGTTGCCCAAATAAGGCACGTCCAGCATATGCATTTAGGGCAAATATTAAAGCATCAAATTTAGGGAAGCTAGAAGCATAGTTGATAAATTTTTAATTGGGTTATTTGACTTTTTAATGTGGAATTATATGCTCTTTATATATTCAATGTAAAAATCTCTTATTAGACATATAATTTGTAAATATTTTCTCCTATTTTGTGGATTTTTTCACTTTTTTATGGTATAGTTTGCAACAAAAATGTTTTAATTTTGATGTAGTCCAATATTTTTCTTTTTCCTCTTTTTTTTTTTTTTTTTTTGGTCACTTGTGATTGTGGTGTCATATCTGAAGGATCATTGCCTAACACAAGGTCACAAAGATTATTCCCCTATTTTCTTACATATAAGTTTTAGCTCTTATGTTTAAGTTTATGATCTATTTCGATTTCATTAGGATGTGTGGTATGAGGTAGAAGTTGAAACTCCTTTTTGGCCTGTGAATATCCAGTTTTTCCTATACCATTTGTTGAAGACTGTACTTTTCTTTTTTTTTTTTAAAGATTTTATTTATTTATTTGACAGACAGAGATCACAAGTAGGCAGACATGCAGGCAGAGAGAGAGGGGGAAGCAGGCTCCCTGCTGAGCAGAGAGCCCCATGTAGGGTTCAATCCCAGAACCCTGGGATCATGACCTGAGCTGAAAGCAGAGGTTTTAACCCACTGAGCCATCCAGGCGTCCCTGTACTTTTCTTATAAAATGATCTTATTACCCTTGTCAAAAAGCAACTGGCTAAAGATGAAAGGGTTTATTTTGGGGATCTCTATTCTAGCCCATTGGTCTCTATGTCTGTCTTCATGTCAGTGCCATACTGTTTTGATTACTATAGATTTGTCTTAAGTTTTGAAATCAGGAAGTGTGAGAACTTTAACTTTGTGCTTCTTTTTAAAGATTGCTTTAGCAATTTTGGAACTTCCATATGAATTGTAGAATCATACCATCGATTTCTGCAAAATTGTTAGCTGGGATTCTGATAGACATTGAATTTGTTAATAGATTTGAGGATGTCTTTCCATTTGTTTAGATTTTCTTTACTTTCTTTCTATAATGTTTTGTAGTTTCAAGTGCACAGGTTCCACATTTCTTTTTCATTTTATTTATCTGACATAGAGAGAGAAAGACAGGGAGAGAGCACAAGCAGGGGGAGAAGCAGAGGGAGAGGGAGAAGCAGGCTCTCCACTGAACAGGGAACCCAATGTGGGGCTTGATCCCAGGACTCTGAGATCATGACCTGAGCTGAAGGCAGCCACTTAACTGCTGAGCCATCCAGGTGCCCCTCCTTTTTTAAATGTATGCTTAAGAAACAGACCCTTAACTCCAGAAAACAAACTGATGGCTTAGAGGGGAGGTGGGTGGGGGAATGGGTGAAATAGGTGATGGAGATTAAGGAGGGCACTTGTCATGATGAGCACTGGGTGATGTATGGAATTGTTAAATCACTATATTGTACACCTGAAACTAATATAACACTGTTTGTTAATTACACTGGAATTAAAATAAAAATAATTTTTAAAAATCTACTATCTTAAAAAATTAAAAAATTAATTTATATTTAAATATTTTATTCTTTTTGATGTGATTATAAATGGAATTATTTAATTTTATGTTTAGAATGTTATTTGTTAACATATAGAAATGTGATTTATTTTTGCATATTGATCTTTTTTTTAAAGATTGTATTTATTTATTTGACAGAGAAAGACAGATCACAAGTAGACAGGCAGTCAGAGAAAGAGGGGGAAGTAGGCTCCCCACTGAGCAGAGAGCCTGATGTGGGGCTCGATCCCAGGACCCTGAGATCATGACCCAAGCCGAAGGCAGAGGCTAAACCCAATGAGCCACCCAGGCGTCCTGTGATCTTATATGCTTACGTGCTTGCTGAGATTATTTACTATTTCTAATAGTTTTTTGGTGATTTGCTTAGGTTTTTCCATATATAAGATCATAACATCTACAAAGCAAAATTATTGTACTTATTCCTTTCCAATCTGGTGCCATTTATTATTTTTCTCTTCTAACTGTGCTGGCTAGAATGTGTAGCACAATATCGCATAGAAGTGTCAAGAGCAAACATTGCTGTCTTGTTCCTGATTTTAGGAGGATAATTTGTTTTTCACCATTAAGTGTGACAATAGCCGTGAGGTTTTGTATATGCCTTTTATGAGGTTGAGTAAGATTCCTTTTTTTCTTATTTTTTCAAGTGTTTTAATTGTGAAAGACTATTAAGTATGGTAAAATGCTTTTGCTTGCATCTATTGAGATGACTAGATGATATTGTACATTGTTATATTGTTATAGCATATTACATTGCTTTCTGCGTGTTGTGCCAATTTTGAATTCTGGAATAAATCTCAATTAGTCATAGTATATGTTTTTGCATGTTGCTGAATTTCATTTGCTAGGCTTTTTTTTTTTTTTAAAGGCATTTACATCCACATTCATAAGGAATATTGTTCTGTACTCTTTTTGTGATACCTTTGGTTTTGATATCAGGTTAATATTGGTCTCCTGGAATAAGTTGAGAAGTATTCTCCTCTGTATTTCTTTGGAAGTGTTTATGGTATTAATTATTCTTTAAATGATTGGTAGAATTCACCAATAAAACCATCTGATCTTAGGCTTTTCTTTGTGGGAACTTTCTGAAAAGTTACTAATTCAATCTGTATGCTTGTTATAGCTTCATTGAGACTTTCTATTTCTTCTTGATTTGCTTCAGTAGTCTGTGTCTTTCCAGAGATGTGTCCATTGCATCTAAATTATCTAGTTTGTTAGTATACAGTCATTCAAAGTATTCTCACAATCCTTTCATTTCTGTAGGGATTGTAGTGAGGTCCTCTTTGTCATCCTTGAGTTCACTAATTTGAATCTTCTGTTTTTCCCTTGGTCAATATAGCAAAAGATTTTTTAATTTCATTAATCTTTTCAAAGAACCAACTTTTGATTTTGATATTCACTGTTTTTCTATTCTCTATTTCATTAATTTTTACTCTATCCTTTATTATTTCTTTCCTTCTCCTTGATTTGGGCTTAATTTGTGGTGCTTTTTCTAGTTTCTTGAAATGAAATATTGTAGTATAGATCTAAGATGTTTCTTCTTTTTTTATTATAGGCATTTTCAGCTTTCAATTTCCTTCCAAGCACTGTTTTAGCTGCATTCTGTAGATTGTGGTATATAGTGTTCTCATTTTTATCCATATCAAAGTATTCTCTAGTTTCTCTTTGATTCTACTTTGACCCTTTTGAGATTTAGGATTATGTTAATTTCCACATACTTGTGATTTTCCCAAGTTTTCTTCTGTTATTGATTTCTAATTTTATTCTACTCTGGTTAGAAAGCATCCTATGTATGATTTAAATGCTTTTAAATTTATTGAGGCTTGTTCTGTAGCTTACCATATGGTCTATCTTGGAGAATACCCCATGTGCAATTAAGAATATATGGTCTGTTGTTAGGTGGAGTGTCTAATAGCTGTCTGGTAGATCTAGTTCATTTATAGTTAGTTGTTCAAGTCTTCAATTTCCTTGTTGCTATCCTGCAACAGGAGTGTTGTTCTATCCACTATTGAAAGTGGGGTATTGAAGTATCCAGCTGTTACTATTGAATTCTCTATTTCTCCCCTCAATTCTGTTTGTTTTGCTTTATGTATTTTGCAGCTCTGTTAAGTACAGGTGTGTTTATGTAATTGCTATATCCTCTTGGTGGATTAACTCTTTTCATCATTATGAATTGGCTCTCCTTTTCTCTGGTACCACTTTTTAGTTTTAAATCCACAGTGGCCCATGTCAATATAAATCACTAATATGTTGAAAGTCATGCTAAAGTTCCCTTTCCCAGTTAGATTTTAATTCTTTATTGTGAATTGTGAATGTATATATGACATAAGGCTGCTAGTATGAATCAGGGAGGATACTCTTCCTCCCTATGTTCAGTGAAGGACTAGTAGCTTAGAGATTTTTTTTGTCTGATCCTTTTTTTTTTTTTTTGTAATTTTATTTTACTTTTTTTCAGTGCTCCAAGATTCATTATTTATGTGCCACACCCAATGCTCCATGCAATACGTGCCCTCCTTAATACCCACCACCAGGCTCACCCAACCCCCCAACCCAAAAAAACCCCTCAGTTTGTTTCTCAGAGTCCACAGTCTCTCACAGTTCGTCTCCCCCTCCAATTTCCCCCAACTCACTTCTCCTTTTTTTGAGAGGGTGCCAGCTTGGGCACTCACATATTCTTTCAGACTGCCAGAGATGACTGTAATTTAAATTTAATTCTGGGTTTCTAAGAGTCACCCTTCACTAGAATAGTTGATTTTTCAGTGAGTGAGTGGTCAGAGATTGTGCTTAAGCCATTTGAACCAGTGAGGCTTCTGCCCTGTGTTGATAGGTCTGCATGTGGCTTGAGGAAAACTTGCAAGTCTGCACCATGGCCTCCTCTGATGGATTCTGAGTGGAGGCAAACTAGGGCATGTACATAACCATTCCAACCCCCACAGTTGATGATGATCCCAGAGGGCTCTTCTTGGTTGTTTCTTTCCCTGGTTCTCTCAAACTTTTGGCTGCTTCATTGTTTTGCAGTACCATAGAGCTACCAACCTTCTCTTAATTGTCCTCTACCAGAGATATCTGTTGTTAGACAATGCCTTTAGGCATGGAGTCTCCTTGCTCTGTTCCAAATAAAGTTGGTTCCCTCAGGTGGAGCTTTCGAATCTTTAGTCTTAGAGCCTGCCTTTCCCACTAGGCATAATCCCCTCGTAGCACTGAATCAGACCTAGAAGGAAGCATTCTTTGGCTTTAGAGATACTCCCACTCTCTGAATGGGCCCTGCAGTGCTGGCTTGTCCTTAGTTTTCTTGGGTTGTCCCTCCCGGCATTGAACTGGAACAAGGCTGAAGTAGGAGCAAATGTGGTCCTAGTATTTTCAGCCTACCACACCTGGAGAAGTACTTTCATCCTGAGTAGGGACTGAGTGGGTAAAGGGAGATCCAAACCCCTACAGTACTGTTGAGAATAGACTTTCTGTTACACCAGGCCAGGGGTGGAAGTAGGGAATGAAAGGTACTCTTGACCTGACCCTGCTAGGATAAAACTGTGGCTCCATTCTTAGAGGTGGGAGGACAGAGAGCTCCATCTTCTTGCTGTGCCTGCCTGGAGTAGAATGTCTGGGGTAGCACTTCCCTAGCACAGAGCTGGAGAGAGTTGTAAAGGGAGGGTCAAAAGCCACAGATTCAAAAGCCACAGACTCTTGATTTTCTCATTGAGAGCTGGTAGATTGTCTCAAGAGATTATTTCTCTATTCATTATATGCTTTTATGACAATATTCAGGGCTCTTAATGATTTAAAAACTTTTTTTTCACCATTTAAATTGTTGCCCTTCTGGTGAGAGGCTCTGAAGTGGTTTTTATACTGCATTCTAGAAGTTCTGCCCCCTCCCCTTTCTCCTCCTTCAGTATTTCTTATCTCAGTAAATGGCTCCATTATCCATGCCCTCAGTGGATTTAAAGGGAGACTCAAATCTCTACTATCACCCTTACCTAGCACAGGTTATTATCAACTCCTTCCCTAAATGTTGCAATACCTTCTTCAGTAGTAATAGTAGAAGAAATCCTCAAATGCAAAGCATCAAAGAATGTAATTCTGCTATCTTTTTCTTTTATTCTTTCTTTGTCTGTGTTGAGTCTACTTATGGGCTCACTGAAAGACGTTTTCACCGCTGTTATTATATTTTCATTTATAGCATTTTCATTCAATTTTTTAAATAATTTCTATCTCTAAGCTGATATAACATCTCATTTACCCTGTTTTACATCTTTTCCATGAGAGCATTTAAAATATTAACTATAGTTATTTAAAATTCCCTGTCTAGTTCCAACATATTTATTGTGTCTGAATCTGGCTCTAATGAAAGAGTTTCCTTTGTCTCTTGCCATTGTGCTATTTCTCCTTGATTTTTTATACATTTACAGTTTTCTGGTGAAATGTGAACATCATATTTAAGACAGCAGAGGCTGAGATTTTATGGCTGGAATTAGGCACGCCTTCCCTTGTTCTAGGCCATTAGAGTGAGATTTAGAGTCTGTTTTTCCAAGTTGAGCAAGACTTGGGATTTGCTACTATTATGGTTATTATAAGCATACCACTGACTTCAAATTCCTGTATCAATACTTTGTATTTAGGCTGGAAGCTGGCTTGCCAGAGAGTTTTTCTCACTATCTGTTCCAATCTCAGTTGCAAGTCTCTCCTCTGTTCTATAGCTCAGACAGGATCGCTCTTCATATTCTTGTCTCTCTTACACTAGTATACTGCTGTTACTCATTACTCTGTATGTGTAGAGTAGGGGAATATGGAGTTATTCTCTATTTTTCTAGCTAAGGTTTCTGTTGAGGAAGCACTCTGCTCCTGGACTTAGTTTATGTGGACTTCTTGGTGCTCCACCTCTTTTCCCAGCTTTACTTCTTTGCACAGCATATATTCCTGCCACAATCCCTAGGAGTAAAGGGCCTTTTTCTGTTACCTTCCCCCAGCTGCAACGAATTTTTTTTTTTTTTTAAGATTATGAATAGTCAGCTTGTATTTTTAGAACATTCATCTACAAGTCAGAAATAGTTCATTTTAACTAGAAGTCCATTATAATCACATCTCAGGTCTCTGCCCTTCCCACCAAGAATAAAAATACAATCTAGCCAACTCATTGTTGAAATGAATTTTTAACATTGCCCCACGGGGTAATTGTTTGTTGCCCTTGTCACAGAAGTTTAAAACCTATGTTCAATAAAGAAGATTGGAAATAAGATTGGGGTGGCGATGTTCATGTCTTTCTCACAGTGCCCGTTGTTTTCCTCTCCCCCTCAGTACTGCAAATGATGCTTACTCAAGACTCTTTCCATTCTCCTAGGAGCTCTATCCTCTTGTTAACCCACACTCAGCTTTTACCAATTTCCTAAAAATTTTAGCCGAATTGTTCTAACCACTGCTCTGTGACATCTGCCTCAAGTAACATAATGTTAACACCACACCTCTCTTTGCAAGCACCTGTCTTCCTTGAATTTCAGGTTAGTTGCTTGTCCAGTGACCTTTGCTCTATAAGTATCTCAAGAAAACATGTGAATTTGCATATTTTCCAGTATTTTTGGTTTTTAGTTTTTTTGTAAGGGTAGGAATGATTTTTCTTTTCAGCTTTTCTATGGTAAGCAGAAGCAGGAAATCTATATCACAGTGGATGATTTTAATGTTGCAATGTTGAGAATAAACAAGGCATTGCTAGGAAAATGGGTGCAAGAAAACCAGGGAGGGGTCCATAGTATCTCAGAGGTGAGCTGATGATTCCTTAGACTAAGGTGTTGATAGGGAAGATGGAGATAAATGGAGATAAATCAAGGGATAGGTAAGAAGTAAAATTAACATGTTTGATTATAGATTGTATAGAGTAGGGAAGGAAGATGGAGATAACTGTCCAAATGACTCCTAATTTTCTGGTTTATAAGACAAGATAATGGGAAGACAGAGAACACCAGAACAGGATGATTTTCAGGTGAGGGACGATGAGTCTGATTTTGTACACATGGCATTTGAAGTGTCTTTGAGGCAATCACTTGAAGACTTTGAGTAGTATATAATGATGTAGATAGAGTTCAGAGATGTCTGATCTACAGAAATAAAATTATAAACCATTTCTTGAAGATCATAATAAAATCCATGGCCCACTATAGAAACAACAACAAAATGAGAAGAAAAGAGGGCTTAGGATAGAGATGTAAGGAACTCCTTTAAGGAATGCCCCCCACATTGTTCTTAATGGTCCAATCATATGAATCCTCTTTTAGTACATGTACTGCAGTGTGCTCTTCCCCACCTCCAGGTCTTTGCATGTTTTCTCTGCTGGGATTGTTGTTCCTAATCTCTCAACTCCCCTTTCCCACCCTCAAACATTTTCATCAACTTCTATAAGGATCCAGTGATTCGCTTAAAGTTTTCTTCTACCAGGATGACTTTCTTCACTTTCTCTAATCAGTTTGTCCTACTCCAGAGTACTTTAGATCCCTATTCCATGCTCCCATCCTGTATTTCTTCATGAGATTTTACCTTAATTTCTTGTTCAGCATCTATCTCCTCCCAGATGATAAGCTTCACAATTGCATGGATTTATATCTATTTTTCTCACTGATAAATGTGTTTGTTGTTCTGGACTAGTACCTGGCCCATAATGGGCATTCAGTAAATATCTGAATAAATGTATGACCAGGTTTTATCCTGCTTATTGGCCATCTGAAGTTGTGTGCTAGGGCTCATCTGAAATCCACATTAATACTGACTAATTCCTGAGCTACTGTAGTGGAGGTTGAGATGACATCTTTTCAACATTCCTTTAGCTCACTGAACGGAAAGTTGGGGGATGCACAGGACAATAATGGATGGTATACATTATTTTTATGATCTGTTTGGGGTAAACTAGAATTCTTATATTAAGTGAGTTAGATATAGACTGAGAAATAAAGTCTTTCTTCTGATTCATCTCTTCCTCCCTTCTTTTCTGTGTCTTTCTCTCTATCTCCTTAACACAATGCTTCTCAACTCTTTCCTATTAAAAGTCACTACATCCTAATGAAGAAGAAGAAAGAAATCTAGAGGGACTTGAATATATTATCTATATTTTCTTTCTCATTAGCTTAACATAATTATATTAATCATAATCAGTGCTTCTGTTTGGAGCCAGGAATTCTTAATGGCCCATTCCTGTCAATACTTGCCATTAGTCCTGTGTTACATCACATCCTCTTCTCTAATAAGGTAACAGAGAAGAGTGTACAATTCTAAAGTAATAAGGTATAACAAGGTGTGTAATTATTGTACAATAACCTTCTCTCAGGAAGTAAAAAGAAAGATATTGAACAAAGAGAAACATCCTTGAAAATCCTTGCTGTGTAGTTATTATAACCTAGCTGTGCAATAGTTATATCACTTTTGTGAAGATTTAAAGAAATTATAACATAAATTGTTAAAAAAAAAGAAAGAAAAACATTGGGAAAAATTATAAAGAAAATGCCAGTTTATGAAATAAGTTTTACTATTTTTAACTTCATTCTAGTTAATATTGCAGTAGATGATAATTTCCCTGCCTGTTGGAGACTAGTTTTTAAAAATGTCTTCCAAAATTAGGTGAAATATTATAACAGGACTTACTTTTCTTGAGCAAAGAATTGAAATGATGGTTTATGCAAAGTGCTTATTAAACAAAATAGAAATACAAAGTTAAAAATTTCAGGCTTTTAGAGACACCAGCATTCAAACTTTTCAGAGTGGAAACTGAACAGTTCATAAGGCTGTCAGTAAGAAACATAAAGAACCCCAAATTAAACTAAATATGACTTGATAGCTTCATGTCTATATTTAGCCATATGTAGGTGGTTCAGTGGGGGAGACACCAGAGTATCTTTAGGCTGATATTGTCATTTTGCTACCTAAAGAATGTTATTCCAGCTATGGGTCTTTCAGCATTTCCTTCAGACCCAAACATTTTAGAGGTATCAGAAAAGCCTTTACTGGGACGCCTGGGTGGCTCAGTTGGTTAGGCGGCTGCCTTTGGCTCAGGTCATGATCCCAGCGTCCTGGGATCGAGTCCCGCATCAGGATCCTTGTTTGTCAGGGAACCTGCTTCTCCCTCTGCCTCTGCCTGCCATTCTGTCTGCCTGTGCTCACTCTCTCTCCCTGACAAATAAATAAAAAAAATCTTTAAAAAAAAAAAAAAAGAAAAGCCTTTACTGAATGAATGATGGAACTTTCTGTAATTGTTAATGCTCTAAGGATAAGACTTTGTCTCATGATCTTTCTTTCTTTCTTTCTTTTTTTTAAGTCCTAAGGCAGTACAATATAAATTGTGATAGCTCAAAAAATACTTGTTGAATTAACTAACTATATTGAGATAAAATTATTTGGAGAAGTTAGTTTTTAATGTATTATGTCATGACAAAAAAGCAAGTTTGGAAAGGCACTTAGATATAATTAAAAAAGGAAGACAAAATGAGATCAGATTGTGAAATTTATTGAGAATTTAGGGCTATTGGCAGCTTCTATAAAATATGTAGACCATTGTTAGCTCTTGAATAACCATTTTCATCACAAATTTGCTGTAAAAATAATGACTGACCTACAAAGGGCAGATTCTTGAATGCAATAAAGTTAAGATGTATAGGGAAAAAATTACAGGAAATTACATGGAGGTAACATAATTTTTTGAGAAACATGTCATCTTGGGTACTCTGTAGAGCGGGAATATCTTGGAGATGGCATCTGTGGTAAATCACTAAACCTGATGATTATCAGGTCTTACTTGATTTGAAGCCACATTTTGTTGTTACCATGATAATGGAGAAAGCAATGAGTCCCCTAGTGATATAAACATATATAATAAGAAAGAAGAGCAAACTGAAAATCTTGAATAAGTATCTAATTTAATGAGTAAAGTCACTTCTTTTATGATGGGAGAAATTCAACATCATTAACCTATCATCTGGCAGCTAACTGTCCTTGAAATACAGTTCCAGAATGAAGTGAGATTGGTTCCTACTATTGAGAAAATGGGCAATCAGTATTGGCAGTGGCCAGATTAGTCTTGGTTAATGTTATGGACTGAATGTTTGTGACCCACAAACTCATATATTGAAGGCTTAATCCGTAATGTGGTGGTGTCTAGAGGTGGGATTTCGGGAGATAATTTGATTATGTTGAGGTCATGGGGGTGGAGCCTCTGAGATAGTATTGTGCTTATATGCAAGGATGAAAGGAACTCTCTCTCAGCTATGTGAAAATGCAGTGAGAAGGAGGCTGCCTACAAGCCAGGAAGCCATCTCTCACCGTGCTGGCGTCCTGATCTTGAACTCCAGCTTCCAAAACTGTGAGAAATAAATGTTGTATAAGCTACCAAGACGATGATATTTTGTTATAGTAGCCTGAGAAAACTAAAACAGTTAAAGAGGTGCAGGTCGCTTGCTCAACAATATATCTGTCCTTCTCACCATGGTCCCCTTGTTCATTAGCCCATTGACCAAACCCAGAACTAACTAGAAAGTACTTCCCCAAAGGTAGCACAATCTTTCACAGAATAGACCATCTGTCTGCCTGATCATTAAGGATCTCTTCCACAATAGTAGTCTTTATTGAGCAATTATATGAGATATAACTATTCTCATGCTCTGGTTCTATTTTTAGAACATCTTCTGCATATGGACTAAAGAGTCAGCCAGACTATTAGTCATTAGCCAGCAATCACTGGAGAACCTGACCTTGGTTTACCCTTTCTTCCTTTCAAAACAAAGAAGTCTTCCCCACTGGGAAGATTTCAGAGTCATGCTGAATGGGGCTATATACCACAGCAGTCCACTTCAGCTTGTTTTAATATATTAAGAAAAGCTAATAAACTAGGCTTGAGTTTTCTTTACGCCCAGCTAACTAATCATAGAAAACTCTCCAGAAAGCCATACCAATTAAAAAAGAAGCAATGTAGCACTAGAAAATTTGAGGGGTATGAGTAATTGGCTCAAGTAACTATTACCTTCTGGGTCAGCTTATTACTTTTCCATAGATATTATTTTCACTTGATTGCTGTTGTACATATTCAACTTCATAGTCAGAATAAGTAATACCCAGAATGGTAATACCCTGCTTGTGATGACATCTTGTTAGTAACTTTGAAGGATATAAGGTTTTATCCTGCTGTGGCTAGCCTGGGATTACTATATTAGGGGAAAGAAAGGCACATCATCCCCAATAATGTACAAAATGGAATCCTGAATTTTTAAAATAAGTCTGTTTGACCCCCAACCACTTTCCTCCAACCATCCAGAAAGCAGGTGAAAGAGAATTATTCCTTTCTGGGTATCCCAGAGGCTGCATTCAATGACCAAATTGCATTGGAAAAGTGTATGCACTAGGTGAAGAGGAGCTAAGGAAGGCAGTTTTCTGATAAAAGGTACATCATTGTCAAATAGCAAGTGGTCTAAAAAGCCAAAGAGGGCTCTTCTGGTGTGTCTTGAGTTAGCTGATCAGTAGCCACAGAAAGTACTAGTGTTGGTGAACCAGGCCCAGGCATTTAGGAGAATCTTTGAGAATCACAGTCCACGTTGAGCCAGTGGCTTAGTTTCATGTGGAGGAAGTGGGGATAAAGTTTCTCCCAAAGAATAACTGCCATTTTTCATGTAAAACTGAGATACCAAAGGGGCCAGGAAGGATGCATTCTTGCATATGACATTCCCATTTGACAAACAATGCTTTTTGAGCCCTTCCCACTTTGTTAGTCATTGAGTCTGAATTAACCCACATGAAAAAAGGATGTCAAGTCAGAGAGTCACAAGACTTCCACGGGCAAGATACTGTTTTGAGAAGAAATCAGTAGAAAGCTAATAGCTGCTTTTCCAAAGATGTGTGTTTGGTAGATACGTCAAGAGGCCATAATTTTAAAACCCTAAGGTCTGCCTCCACATGGAGGCTACCTCCCTTTGCTGGAGGTTCTAACTGGTAAAAGCATAAGTACCAGGGACCAGATGGGTACCATCTCTAGCACCCAACAGGTCCAATAAGGTGCTGCCCTTTGTTTTTGGTGGTGAAGGCCAAAGAAACAGCAGTTGTTCTTGGCTGCTGGGTGGATTGAGCATTGTGAATCCATTCTTGTGGTCCTAATAAGATTTACTTGGCAAACCTAGTTTTCTCAGTGTTTATTAGCACCCCTGTTGGCAGAAGTGCAATGGGGCTATTGAGACACTGACACTGCTGTCTTGCTGAACTAAAGGGCATCTCTAAAACAGAGGCTCTGGATATCTGAGGGATGAGTAATATTCATACTCAATCCTAAAACCCCTCTAGTGGCAAGTGGCAGTGGGATTTGTCCCACTATCTTCTCTCCTGAGCTCTTCCCAGGTTGAGATAATGTCCTTTGGCATTTATATGAGAAGGAAGTACCAGTGTAGAACACATCAATTTACAGAAGCAAGCAAGCAAACAAACAAACCAACCAACCACAATACTTTGCGTTGGCCAAAGGACCCCACTCAATGGGTCTTGTTAGCTTATCTCCTCATTGTGACCCCTGCCCAAAATAGATCAGTGGGATCCTGGCACTCCTTCTCTCCTGCATCTGTGTAGGTTGGAGACTGGGCTGTCATTTGTCACAGGGCCATAGCCATAGAAAATGGAGTCCTTCCCCTCTGTGATGTCGTCCGGCATATTCAGGAAGTAGCTGACGTTAGGGTCTAGTGAGAGTGAAAGAGTGAGGGATAGGGTTGAAGAGAGATGGAGAGAGACTGAGAGAAAGAGAGGCTCTATGTCAGTAAGTAAAGGGCATTTATTTTCAGTGCCAGTAGGCAAGGCACTTCTGTTTTGAATGACTATATCATGGCTCTACCAAATGAATTTCTAATGCCTTTGTTCCACCTAAAGCTCTAAATTAGAGACATCTCTTCCTCCTCCTGCCTGGGGGAGAGTGAACAACAACAAATGAACTTTTGAGGCAGTTTGTTTCTTTCCTACATCCTGGCCGTCAGGTTCCTGGAAAGGTAAGACAATAGGAGACCCTTACTCTCCCATCTCCCCCACCAATTGGGTGAGAGCATTTGCTTCTAGACCCTGGGGAGGCTTTTCAGATCCTCTAACTCAGTCTACAAACAGCTCTTTCCTTTCCAGAAACCCATGTCTCTGTCAGCATCCTATCCTTGTCACCAGAACGGTCACAAATGTTGACGTATCTGAGATTTTATTCTTCCGACCAGCTAACGAGTTAGCCTGCGACAGTTCTACAGACGCTGGCAGAAGGCACACAATTCCTGAGGTAGAGACAAAGGACTTCATTACTCATGGCAGAGTAGACAGACAAAGCTTCATGTCTACATTGGTTCCTTTGTCCCCAAAGTCCCACAGGGCCCAGGTGGATACTGCACACACAGTGGGTTTGTGTCACAGCTGAGAGGTCTTGCATTTAGGAAACCTCAATCTTTCACAGGGACTGTTAGCAAACCAGCCTGACCTTTGCACTCAAAGGACAATAGAATCTCTATCTTCCCAGGCTGTTTTCTATGCAAATGTCCTTAAAAAGATAGTGCAGGACATTGATTTGAAAACTAGATGTGCAGAAATATGATACTCCCATAGAGAACAGTCTTCCAACGTATTTTTACCTGATGTTCCATGGTTAAGAAATTCGTCTCCACTGCAGTCCAGTACTAAATCAATCCATTAGCGATTTCCCAAAAGGAGAACAAACACTTGACAAAGATGAAATGGTTTTGTTCCAAAACCCTAAAGTATTCTGCTGTGATTCTTCTGCATGGGCTTTTTGCAAGCCCCATCTAATCGGTCTTAGATGCTGAGGTAGGCAGAATAAGCCCCCGCAAAAGATGCTTACACCCTAATCCCTAGAACCGATGAATGTTAATCTTACATGGCAAATGGGCATTAAGGTTGCAGATGGAATCAAGTTTGCTTATCAGATGACCTCTGTACCTACAGTTACTTCTGCTTCAGTGTCTGCGGTTTGCACTGTGGCATAAAAGAAAAAATAGGGGCTTTGGATCAGACAAAGTGGAATTCTGATTCTATAGCTTGGACAGGTTATTTGGCCTAGGTCTCAAATTACTTATGTGTATAATAGGGATGACAAGAGCTATATTACAGAAATGTGTTGTTTAAATGAGATAATATTACCAGAGAAGATGCTCAAGAGATGTTAGTTTCCAACTTCTTACTCTTATATTTTGGGGGGACTAGGTAATCAATGTACATCTTAACTCAAATAACATACTACTTGTATTCGTTTGGTAGGTCTGATGTAACAGAGTCCCACAAACTGAGCGCCTTAAACAATAGAAACTGTATTGTCTCACCGTGTTAGAGGCTAAAAGTCAAACATCCAGGTATCAGCAGAGTCAGTTCCTTCTGAGGGTTGTGTGGAGAATCTGTCCCATGCTTCTTGTCTACCTTCTAGTGATCTGCTGGCAATCTATGACATTCCTGGCTTGCAAAGCATCATCCCGACCTCTGTCTTCATCTTCAACTTGTCGTCTTCCTATGTGCATGTCGGTATCCAATGTTCCCTTTTTGATAACAGCATCAGTCACGTTGGAGTTGGGGCCCACCCTACTTCAACATGAATTTATCCTAATAATCATATCGACAATCATCTTATTTCCAAACAAGGTCACATTCAGAGTCACTAGGGGTTAGAACTCCAAGGTATGAATTTTGGGGGGACACTTTTCAATCCACAGTAGTATTCCAAGCCATTTCCACTAGTGACAGCTTTTTGTAAAACTAGGAATTTAATGTTAATAATTGTCAATCCCAACATCATTTTCTTCTACTAAAGAGTACAAGTTTGTCAGATTGTCAGGTAATATTGTTACTACAATAATTTACATATAATGTTTGCAATTACCAAGACATTTCTTTAGTTAAACATCATATAATTGTCTTCCCACAACATGGTAGTATAACCAGAGAAGGTCAAATCATTGTCAATGAAAGACCCTCTGTAATTCAGGGAGCTTTAGTACTTATCATCAGACTAAGTCAAACAACATATTATAATACCATACTTTTCATATTATAATACTATATTATAATACCATACTTTTCAAGGGCTCTGATTAACAGTGATAGGTAGCACATGCATTATGTATTGATTACTACTTTTTTTTTTTTTTTTTTTTAAAGATTTTGTTTATTTATTTGTCAGAGAGAGAGAGAGAGAGCAAGCATAGGCAGACAGAGTGGCAGGCAGAGGCAGAGGGAGAAGCAGGCTCCCTGCCGAGCAAGGAGCCCGATGCGGGACTCGATCCCAGGACGCTGGGATCATGACCTGAGCCGAAGGCAGCTGCTTAACCAACTGAGCCACCCAGGCGTCCCTGATTACTACTTTTAAAGCTGCTTTGTAGGCAGCCTCTCTTTAATAGTAGTACTGGACAGAGTGTAGCCCTGGGTTTGAAGAGAACTCTAGCAATAACCGTGTTCTGAGGATCCCCATAACAGGGTAGGATTCATGCGATTCCATCTCTCTCTTCCTCACTTTTCTTTTGCCATAATCATTTGATTGATAAATGTGTTGAGAAAACACATTTGTGTAACACATAGTGAAAACACTATGTGTAAAACACAACACTGACCTATGTGCCAGAAAGCTTTACTATTAAAGACCCCACCGTTTAGTAAGGGGAAACAGTAATGCATCAATAATTATAATATAATGTGGTACTTCTACTTCTGATCAAGATGAAGTAACAGGAATTAAGCCTCCTGCTGAAACAACTCTAAAAAGCACAAAATCTATAAATCAATGATTCTGAAGACATTAGACATCAAACAACAAAGGACAGTGGTTTCTGAGAAATGAGAAATAAACTAGGTAAGCTGTAAGATTTTCCCAGCTTACTGCCTAGAGAGAGTTTCCCAGCCATGGTACAAGGAGGAAGAACCCAGGTCAAACTAAGTGGATCTTCTGAGGTGAGGAGTTGAGGCTGAGAGTTCTCTGGGTAGATTACAGGAAAGAAGTACATTGTACAGAGCCCAGGAGACCCAAAACAGTCCCTCGCCACTCTTCAATTATGGACTGATCATCAGTGTAGATGAGGAAATTATCCATGGCCAAGGAAGGAACCACCTGAAAAGATTAGAAGGAATAATACTTGGAGCTCACGTAGGGCTGAGAATCATCTGTTTTCCTGCCAGCCAAAGTAGAAAATCTCATAATTCACAGAGCATCAGGTTAACTACTCAGTAGTGGACCAAAATTAGCCCCAGACTAAAGGCTGCTCTGGCCTAGCTTAACAAAGCTCAAAACAAAGTCCCAAAAGAGTCAGACTCTTTCCAAGTAACTTAAGTGTGTCTCAGAACAAAGTTCGAGAATATTTATAGCAATATAAAAATACTCCAACTTAACAAGGTTAGATTCACAATGTCTGGTATCTAGTCTGAATATTATCAGGAATGAAAGAAGCCAGAATGTCTGACCCATATGAGAAAAATAATATGATGTGGGTTGTGATACTGGGGATATTTATAAGAAATCATGGGAGCACAGAGGAAAGGACAGTGGACTCCGCTTGGTTAATGTGAGTGGGGTCTGTATTCATAGGGCTTCACAGAGTGAAGTGAATTAAATTACTGAGTGAATTAAATTAAAGAGTGAGCAGGTGTCACCAGGTGAAGACAAAAAGTATTTGGGACAACACCCCTGATGTCCCACAGCAGAGGCATGCAAGGACAGATTTGCTATGACTTTATGACATGTAAGTGGGTCAGTGTGGCTGAAGGTAGGGAGAGGCGAAAGAAGAATCGGGAGAGCCATGTGTGAATCGGGACATAGGGCAGAACCTGTTTGGCAAACTTTCTCTGTAAAGGTCCAGATAGTAAATATTTTAGACTTTACCGACCACATGTAGGTCTTACTGCACACTCTTTTTTGTGGCCCTTAGGCCATAAATTGCAGATGCCTGCTGTAGATGATGGGGCAGAATTGAATGTGTGTCAAAAGTGAAACCTGTGGGGAGAGGGGGGGTGGGGTTATGGACATTGGGGAGGGTATGTGCTATGGTGAGTGCTGTGAAGTGTGTAAACCTGGCGATTCACAGACCTGTACCCCTGGGGATGAAAATATATGTTTATAAAAAATAAAATTAAAAAAAAAAAAGTGAAACCTGTGAAGTTTGTGTTTTAGAGGGATCATTTTGCCGAAAGTGTGGAACATGCATTTGAGGGGATGAGGCAAGGGGCCAGTTTAGAGAACAGTTGTGTTAGCTCAGCTGAGAGCAAACAGGGTGGGTAGGGGAGCCGGCTTTAGGAGTATGAAGCACTGAAGAGAAGTCTGCCTTGTATGAGAGATTTGGGACTTCCCGGCATACATCTCAGTTTAAACCTCAAGTGTAGATAAGATCACACAAGAAGACTAGGCTGAGGGAGAAGATGTGTTATCGAAAGACTAACACTCGCTAGACACATTGACTTGTTAGCGCATTCATCCTTAATATTACGCCGTATAGATGGATTTTATTACTCCCATTTTACAGATTATGCACCTAAAGTCTTAGAGGGGTTAGGCAGCTTATTCAGAGCCACCAAGGAGAAAGAAAGAATATAAAACCAATCCATTTGGTTCCAAAGCTTTATTCCATTCTCCGTTGCTCTCCTTAGACATCACGCTGGTGGCCTTGGGCCGTGTGGCTTCCGGTCACACTGCTCCCCTCCTCACTGCTTGTGTCTCATTGCACTTTGCCTTCAACCATTCGCCAGTGGTCCAGGGATCCAAGAACTGGCCCAGCTGCTCACAAAGGAAGGAAACCCTGCGTTGCTGCTGAACGCCTAATATATTACCCTTTCCAGAGGGCACACCTTCTCTCTCTGCGATGAATTTGGCCTCCACACCCTCGAATTTCAACCAACCCCATTGCCCTATCACTAATCCTTTAAAAGTTAAAAATTCAGATAGTTCAGACACACAAAATTCATATGATCCTTGAGACACTCTCCTGTAGTGAGGAATTTCTAAAAGTCGAGCTAGCACTGCAACTGTTCACAAAGAGAAACTGGCCAATATTCATAATTCTTCAAACATATGGTAAGGCAGAACATATTTTAAATATCAAGAACATCTACTCGAGACCTTCCCAAATGGTTTCAGAATTTTATTTGGGGTTTGGACATGGATCAAAACATGTATTTACCTGACAGAGCATGGCCTGCCTAAGCCTTCAGGGTGTGTGTGTGTTTTTCATGCCACAATATTAAATATACATATTAATTAAATTTTATATCCAGTGTTGCACCAGAACTGGGAACGGCTTTGATAGATAGGCAGGACTTCACTGAAGTAACTCTAACATACTTCTCTTCACACGAGTTTCCCCTTTTTATTTGTTCAACATGGAAAATAAACACTGAGCATATGGAAGGATAACAGGGAGTGCTGAAACTTTGAAAAATATTTTGTGCAGGTTTAATTTTGGTTACATGGGACTTAATGTTTTGAAGAATTTAGTGCAAATTTTTCTTCATTCCTAGGGAATTGGCCGATCTGAAAAACAGAATTGTGCTTGTCCTTGAACAAGCAGGAGATTTGGGAAGAAGGAGGCAGGGCTGTGGACTTTGTTACAGATTCGTTTCACTCGCAGGAAGCTGAGGACATCAGAGGAGGGCATATTTCACAGAATTACACCAGTTTGCTAAGAAAACTTGAAAAGACCCCACGGCTTTCACTTCCCCAATATTTTACTCTAATTCTCTACTCTACCGTAGCAGAACTCTTCTTTTAAAACTGGAAGTTGCATAAAAAGACTGAAGAGAAATGCTTTTAAAATTTATTGGATTAAATCTTGATACCAGAAATCTACCAGGAATCAAACAGTAACATGAATCAAGAAACAATGAAATTACATAAATGTGATAAGAATAGGATACCAGCGAAACAACAGATCATTTGTAATGTCTTCGTTGCTTAAAAGTACTTAGGTCTAATTTTCTGAATTTCTGGCTCCTCCCCATCCATGTATCCCCCATGTGTCCTCCACAATTTCTTTCATACCATCCCTTTGTTTCCACTGAGCTATCTTTCTCTGTCCAAAGTATCTAACATTCCACTTTTCATTAGAAATCTACTTTGATTACAGGGCAGGAGGGGGTACACAGAGATGGGAAAATGAAAATGTTCTCTCCTTTTTCTAGCAGAGTCACAAACATCTGACCATTCTTTGGCTTTAATTTCAAATGAAATGAAATGTAAAGCATCCCTAGACAAACATTTTATTATGCCTGTTACACCCCTTCATACTTTTCCAGGAATGTTGCTTATTGATAAATATTTCTATAATATTAAATCCGTGGACAAATTTATTCCTTTTCATTAAAGGATCCCAAAAAGAGTGATGTTTTCTTCTATATGAAATAAAATTACATTTGTTACATGTGGATATGTGTGTGTGTGTGTATTATTTTCCTGTTTTTAAATGCAGCACTTTAAAAAGTTCCTTTTTTAACAGCAAACATAATAGCATATTTTGTCTTTAGAACTGTATTGTTTCTGTGAAACATGAGATCTCTTGTGGATTTATAAGCTTTGAGAAATATGAATATAATAAAAGAGGCCAGTGTCACTGACATATCGTGAACACCCACTACTTGTTTTTTAAATAGTAAATGCAAAACACATTCTAATTAGTAGCTATAATCCTGTTACTTGAAAGATTTATCATGTTGACTCTATTGCAAGTGTACCACCTTATAGATCAGAAATTTCTAGTGAAGATTTGCTTTACAAATAAAAGAAGATATGGCTGCATATAAATCTGGGTGTGTGCATAATTGAAAGAGCTATAGAAACGAAAATGGGGAGGGAACGAGCAATTCCTGGAATTGATGCCCATTGAATCTCTGCCCATTTCTAAAAAAGAACCTTGAAAAAAACATATCCTGGCAAAATATTGGTTTCCATTACTTTTCATTTTCTCTTGCCAGGATCAGAACCAGATGTTCTGTAATATAGCAAAGTCTGTTCTATTGGCATTTTTGGTTGTATTAACTTCAGGAACTACTGGAAATTTTATGTGAGAAGATTCACAGGTGATTAGCATCCAAATTTCCTGAGACTTCAGAGGTTTTGATGGGGTTGGAGAAGAGAGGCACACAGTCAAAGTGTCCAAATATCCTGTGTTCTCTTCTTGATATGTTCATATTCATAATGAAATACATATGCTCATGTAACTTATCTTACAACATATGGTACAATATAATTGAAGAAAGTCTTTGCAATTATTTCACCCCTCCAAAAAAAGAAAACAGTTCTACATTACTAATAAAAACTAGTCAGGGCTTAGAGTGTGTGCTAGAGATGCAGATTTTAAATACAGTCTACCCAAATATCCCACAAGTTTAAGTGAAAATAAGAAAGGAACATGGTACGACTAGGCTGCAACTTGGGGTAGTGTCATTTCTCTTTTTTTCCCCCCTCTCAATTCTAACCTACTACAAACTAACCTAAGTGATTTCTAAACTGACAACTAAAACATGTAAAACTTGAAGTTACGTGGGCGATCATCCTTAAAATAAGATGAACACTGGGTGTGGTGCATAAACAATGAATTTTGGAACACTGAAAAGAAATAAAATAAAACAAAATGAAAAAAAAAAGATCCGTGACTTTCATCCTCTGTAAATTTTGTTTAATCAGTTAATGGGGGGGGGATGCCTCTTAAAATGTAATACCATATTTAAAAGCACACCCCCCCACCCACATTACATTTGAAGAGCTGGTCAAAGTGATTGCATTTAATAGCATTTCTGGTATTAAATTTCAGCAACAGTGCCATAGTCTGGCTGTCATGAGAAGCTTGCTACCCCTGGAAGCTCTGTCTCTGACATAGCATTGACCCTGTGACTCAGTTTCAACTGGTTATGCTTCCATTTTTAATTTTATAATGGTGATTAGGTGAGGCAATGAACGACACGTACTTTGGTAAAGAGAAAAAGGATAATAAAGTTAATAATATTTTGCTTTAGTGAAATAACTTCTCTGAAGAGGCTCCCAATTCTTTGTTTTATTTACCACCTCAGTGGTGGTGTGGAAACAAATGTGATGAGACAGAGCAGGTGTCTCTAAGAATGGGAGAGAAAGGTGGTCACTAAAGTGTCAAACTTCCTATGTCCACCACATCTCTCTCTCTCTCTCTCTCACACACACACACACACACACACACACACACACACACACACGGCTCTGTGAGTGAATTTCCAGCACACTATTTCATATCCCATGGGAAGAATGAGGATCAGAAAGGTTATCGATGAAGTCAGGCAGGCTATGACCAAATGTTCAGAGACTCCTTAACCACAATGCTGCTGGGCTAAGCTCGGGTCCTGACATTTTCCAAAAGGAAAAGCCCTCTCCTTTAAGAGGGCTTCTGTGGACAGGTCACCTAGAAGTATTAGGCTACATTTTCCCCAAATATATTACAATCATGATCTATCAAAAAAACTAAGCAATGCAAACTCTCCTTGTATAGATTTTTTTTCCATAATATATGCCAATGAGCAACACCTCAGTCACTAGTTGAAGCTTTATCAGGAATTACTTGATAACCCACTGAGAGAAAGAGGGAAACATACACAGTGGAGGCTCTGGGAGCTGGAGCATTGGGATTTAGGGAACAGGATGATAGAATGGAAAATAAGAGCCGATGCGGGTGAGGGCAAAGTGTTAATGGTAAGTCTCTATCTGTTTCACAATTTTTCCTCAAATTGGCTTTGACAATGAAATCCAAATTATATTCAGACATGTTCTAGATTGCCAATGCTGAGGACAATACTTGTTTTTCTCCGTCTACATTGCCCAGAGATGGACCTAACTATGTATTACTATTCTAATTCCTAAAATGGTAAATCAGCTTTAGAAAGAAGCTGGCTCACTTCCAAAAGGTGGGTTTTGGAATCTCTGGAAACATCAAGAGATATTTTTCTTAGAAGGTTGGCAAAGTGCCCCATCGCCTGGGGAAAGGGTTTGTTATCATATTTGCCAGAGTGTAAAATATAATTACCCCCTCTGAACCAATATGCTTTGAGCTGCTCCCAGATAGCTAATCAGAGTTGATCTGTTACTATCCATTGCTTCCCAAATAAAAGCAATCATAAGGCCTTGATACCGAGAGACCTTTAGGTAGACTTCTGGACCATCTGACATACCCCTAGGCCAATGAAAGAGTGTATAAAAAGACCTGGCCCAGAGGAAAGTAGGAGGGCAATACTTAAATATCTTAAAATTTAAACTGAGATAAGTCAAATGCAGGTGTGTCTTATAATCTACAGATAGGATGGTCAGACAATTTGTGTTCTGAAGGTCTGAAAGAAAACCAGTCCATCCTCTGGAAGCGTGAGCCCTACAAAGGAAAGACAGTCATGGTTCTGGTTCAGAAAAATGGTAAACACGTAACAAATCACGTCCCCATGCTAGCCAAGCACCCTGCAAGACCACTGGGCTTCGGATTTAAAGAGTTCTGCACTAAATATTACAACCTAAGAACGGCTCAGTCTGACTCAAGTGATTGTAATTATTCTCCCCCACTTCTGGAACCATGCAGAGGGACCAGCTATGTGTATTGGGGAGCATGACTCCTGGGTGGACTGGTATCAGCTGTCAAAGGTGACCCCGGCAGCACAAAACAAGGGAGACCAGTGAGTCTTATGTTCTCCCTGCTTCACACTGCAACTGCCCTGAGGTTAATAGATCTACCAGGGAAGAGAAACAGAGATTTTTCTGGCTAATTTGACACATCAGGTATTAGAGTAAATAACTGGAAAAAAAAAAAAAAGGTTCCTACCACTATATTTGTTACTTGAGTTTGTGGAGAAATTTACATTGACTATATTCACAAGAAACCCTCTCAATCCTCAGATTACAAAAGAGAAAATTTAGGTTAGGAGGAATAATAGTTGGGGGTAAGGTGTTGATCTAAATATTACATAGCAAGTTAGTCCCATGCAAGGAAGGAGAATCCACTTCTGATATATCTTGCATGGCGTTATTCATTACAACAGGCACCATTTTCTGAAGTCTCACAGCCTTCCTACTGTCCTTTGTGGACTGCTGAGTTCATTCACTTATCATTCCTTTATCCACTTATTCAATCAACAAATATTTACTGAACAACTATTATGTGCTGAACACTCTCCTAAAGGCCAGGAATAGAAAAAGGAAAAATACAAATTCCTTGTTTTTTAGAGCTTCATTTTTAGTAAGTTTGTTTGTTTTCATTTTCACACTCAGGTTGAGAGAACAAAAAGCCATGTTGAAACCTGTGACAAATAGAACATCTCAAAACCTCAAAATCATCCTCAACAACTGGACATTGTCAATGAATTCCATCTCCTGGACATTGTTTGATCAAACACTCCACCCCCATGTACCTAAATAGACTCATCATGACTTACGGTGGATAAGACATCATTTGTGGACTAACAGTCAGATAAGGGTTAACTAAGCAAAACTAATGTGGGCAAAACTTGCTTTGTACCCATCCTTCATCCTTTGTCTTCTCCTGTTCTGATTTTTTTCCCAATAGTAGCATCATCTTTTCACCCTGGTGATAGGGCCTCCTTCCTCAATCTTTCCCCTTCTCCTTTTTCTCATACCTACATTCCCTTCAGAGCAAAATGTAAATATATAGTGAGGGTTTTTAGTGCTTTAACCCAGGTACTTTAGCAGGAATCAGAGCAAATCCCTAGCAGAATTTAAATCCAACTAGTACTAAATCTAAAGGGTCAAGCATTGATCGTATGGGGTAGAACATACGGAAATATTTGAACAGTATTTGATTCCTGTAGGCATCTCGGAGTCTCTAAGTTTGGGATCACAATCACTGATGCCATTTTGGATATCATTATAATGATTTTTATTACATTGATATTAAGTTATGAGATAAATTTTACATTAGGATGTTAGAGATATTGTAAGATATTAATTCTTATAATTTTTATTGCATACTAGCAGATCATTAGTTAATACTTGTTCACCAATTTAGAAGCTGTCAACAATATAGTCATGTAATTTTACTGTTCACGCAATTTTGCATAGCTCAAATACAGAACTCATAGGCACTACATTTTTCTAAAAAAGCAAAACATGGAGACATTTAGATTGATCTTAGATTTAATGCTGCACATAGATCCTCACAAATTCCAACTTAAAAGAACCTATAGAGACAATAAAAAAAGGAACATTCACAACCATTACTACTAAAGAAAAGAAGATAAACAAATATGAGAAGAAAGGAATACCACCAAGTGTAAGGCAAATGAAGTCCGATTTGGAAAATGCTTCTCCAAGCTTTGACTTTGGAACAAAAAAAAAATTAAGAAAATATGTTGTACTTCTCATTCTCTCAGAGACCCACAGCCTCTGCCAACTCAAGCCTGCTCACAAAGTGCTGCTTTTTGGAGAAAGCTAAATACTGTGCCTTTCCTGCTTCTTCAATCCCAGCTATTTACAAGCAATCAGATTTAGAAAATTACAAAAGCCAAGAGACCAGTAAGTTGACAATAAGCATGCCTTGTAGTTTGAGAGGTACAGTCTCTATGGCTAAAATGCATTAGGTCAAAGAGAGATATAAAGGAGCCCCAGAGCAATCAGTGTCAGCTTAGCAGTGTAGATTTCGTATGCTCCACTGGTTATGAAATAATATATTAGTGCCTGCCGAAAATAGAGAATTGGATAGGTGCTGTGCAACTCAAATCCCACAGCTAAGAAAAATAATAGAAGAAAACTGATCATCTCTCAGCTTCAGGTAACCCACAGTTATGTCATTAGTAAATATTATGTCTGAAAATATCTTGTCCCATTTGAATAAAATCCCAGGAAAAGAATGTATATCTTTTGAAAAAGGTATGTATAAACAATGGACTAATAAACTGTGAAAGAAATCTCAAGAAGTAGATTTACACTGAAAATTAGAAAAAAGTTTCATAAAACAAATTGGCATGCTCAATGAAATTTAAGAAGATATGGCCATATAATGCTATTTAGCTGTTAAGGGACAAAATCTAAAATAAAAAGTCAAGAAGATGGACTATAAATGGATATAAACACAAAACACTTCCAGGAAACCAATATGCAATAACTGGAGGTAGTAAAGATAGAAATGATAAAAAAGAAGATGTAATTAGTCATCTGATGTCCAGACTTGCAAATTACCTTACATCTCAGAGCAAAAAGAAGATGTTAAAAGCAAATACTAAGAAAATGAGACTTGGACAACAGATTAAAACAAATGTAAGTCTAAGTCATGCACCTGAAGAAGAAGCAAGAACTTTTGGTCATAATCAAAGACATATCCCGAGAAAATATTCTGAATTAAAAAGCATTCATGTTAACAAACGTATAGGTTTCCCATATTTTATGTTAAATAACTAGGGGAAGACATGTCATTTCCAGAACATTTCCAGAAGAAACATTTGAAATAAAAGGATTATGAAAATCTCCTCAAGCATTATGGATATATCACAATGCCATGTGGTTTTCCTTCACAATATTAATAAAGAGTAATATAGTGATATATGCAAAGAAACTTTGTAGAGCAAGATTATAAAAAATTATTTTTATATGTGAAGAAAATATATTGTCAGATATGCAAGAACATGGAAGATACACTGCCTTCTGTATAATTTATAATTGAAGACCTAAAAAAAAGACATAAGGTAAAATAAAAAATGAAAAATTTAAGGCATGAGATATTGTATACATGACTTTAAAATTAAATGTCACAATGTCAAAATTATTCAGAAAGTAACATGTATAATATAGAAATTTTAATAAGTGATCACATTCTAATATTGGTATATGTATACAAAGAGAAGTGCAGGACTCTAAGTTCAGATAAAGGCAAAATTATGTAACTTAAAGAGAAATTGAAAGTATCTTAAAGAGAAACTAAAAGTTATTTCAGCTTATATTAGACTGAATAGAGAATTACAGTTAGTATCTTTGTTGAGAAACATAAGATAACCACTAACAGACATATAATTTATACATTTTAAAATAACAGAGTTTTAAATAAATGCAGAAAAAATCTATTTACTAAGATAAAAATAATCAGCAAAAATTTAAAAATATTGTGTATAAGATGACAAAGTAAGATAAATGTCAATAATAATGATGAATACAGATCAGCCATATTTTTTATGAAAGAAAAAAAGATTCTTAGATTGGTTTGATAAATAAGATGGCAGTGCATCTCAATGTAATGATTTTAAAAGATTCCTCTATCCCTAATGAAATAAAGATTAAAAGTTTAAAAATCAGAAAGACATCATACAAATATAAATACAAAATAAAAGGGGGTCATAAATAATATTTCAAAGAACATCCTGAAACAAAGGCCATTTCATTAAAGTGAACAGTGAAAACAGACTGCTAAATATATGACAAGCTCAACAAGAAATATATAGTTATATGAAGAACAGTATAAAATTACCAGTCATGAAAGAAAACTTTATAAGAAATTTCTGCCATATCCCTAGTAGAAAGGCTCAACTCTCAAACTTAATCCAGCTCTCAAAATTAATTTTTGTATTTAATAAAAGTATCAATTAAATTCCCAATCTTCAAAACTTGAAATTGTTCCATCATTCATCAAGAAGAAGGAAAGTATATAAATATTTTTTAGGAAAGATAACTAATGAAGCAAGACTTATTTATTAAATATTAAAATATACTAAAAATTATATTGAAAATAGAATAAAAATAAAATAGGACAGAACAGTTAAAAGGAAGAGAAATTTTATAAGAAAAAGAAATCCCATCAAAAGTCCATACTATCTACTAAATATTGTATTAAAAAGTCAGCAGATAATAAGTGGATTATTTGACAAATGAACCTAAGATAATTGGTTAAGTATATTAAGTAAATCCAGGTTAATTATAGTTAAATAACGCAGGAGGTGAAATGGACTTCCAGGAAGATCCTAAGTTCACCACACAGATACATCTAGATAACACCCACATCGGTGTAAACAACCCAGAAAATGTTTTGCAGACTCCACAGCTAAATGCAAAGAAGAAGCCATATCAAAGAGTGTAGTAAGGGCAGAGATTTGGTCCTGAGCTTAACAGACCCTAGGTACTGGTCTTGGCAGGTGGAGAGGGGAGAGAAACAGACCCTCATGCCAAGCACCCCAGGCACAGGGAATACACACAGAGAAAACAAATCTCCATAACATTCAGCTTTGAAACCCAGAGGGGCCTAATTTCCTCAGTTCTTACAATTAGCAGGGCTTAACACCTGGAACTTTAAAA
The DNA here is from genome assembly GCF_002288905.1 of Enhydra lutris kenyoni. Taxonomy (NCBI): domain Eukaryota; kingdom Metazoa; phylum Chordata; class Mammalia; order Carnivora; family Mustelidae; genus Enhydra; species Enhydra lutris. The sequence goes on along the minus strand of NW_019154156.1, from coordinate 1,095,675 downwards.
ATCAGCAGCCTCAGCTCTGGGAGAGCCAGGAGGGCAAGAAGAAACTGAGTGCCCACCGTTAAAGGGACAGCACGAAAAACAGCCCTGTAGAGATACAACATAGAAGCAGCAGTTTGAAAATCACCTGGGGTATATAGGAAAGAGACTTACTTACTAATGTCACAGCATATACTGAAGTGAGAGTGATTATTAGGAGACTTCTCCAGGAACAAAGGAGCTGGAGGATGCTATTTACCTCCTCCAGCCTTCAGCCCGGACACACAGACACCTGTAGGAACCAGCACAGGCCAACACTTTCCAACAAACTTGCTAACAGCATGCCATACCCCCATTCTTCTGTGAACACACCCTCTCTAGCCCCATGACAGGAGTTTTCTAAAGTGCCTCCAAGTCCTTTCCTACAATAGACCTATGAAAACCTTGCTAATACCGCATGCCCCAACAGCACATTCTCCTGTGTACCTCCCTGTCTAACACACCCTTGGTGGAAGCCCATCCAAAGTGTTGCCCCAAACGTGGGAGTGCATAAACAGCCTCAGCAGGGGTCAGCACCACTCCAAAGTCACTCCTGCCCTGGGGAGAGGGGAAGACAACCACACACACCAGTCCAACTGTGACCCCAGCAGTGGGCTGGAGGCAGACTGCTGGTCTGACTACAGAGCTCACCAACCAAAGGAAGCTTCTCAGGGCCCAACACAAGAAAAGCACCTTGCACTTGAATGCTACCATCTCTGGGAAACACCTGGTCTCATTCAACTCAAGCCCAAGGCAAACCCAGATTTGCCAACTAACAGCACAGGGACCAAACGCTGCCCACAAGTGGCAAAGAGAGCCATTGAAGATGACTGGACTGAAGGAAACAGTGGCTCAGCCACAATAACAGGGGCACACAACACATAGGAGACACCCAAGAAGCACAACATTCTGGTGAACAGGGGACAATACACTGTAGGGCACTGCAGGATCTCTTCTTCATAAGGCCACTACTTCCAAAACAGGAGAAATAGTTGACTTCCTGACACACAGAAATAGACACAGAGAGGCAAACAAACTGAGGAGACAGGAATATGTCCCAAGTCAAAGAGCAGGACATAATCACAAAAAGAGACCTAAGCAAAACAGAGACAAGTAATATGCCTGGTAGAGAATTTAAAGTAATAATAATAAAAACACTCATTGGACTTGAGAAAAAAGTGGAGGACTTCATTGAGACCTTCAACAAAAGATAGAAAGCATAAAAAAAAAATCAGAGATGAAGAACTCAATAACTGAAATTTAAAATACCCTTGATGGAATAAATAGTAGAATAGAGGAAGCAGAGGAATGATCAATGATGTGGAGGACAGATAATAGAAAGCAATCAAGCTGAACAGGAGAGAGAGAAAGAAATATTTAAAAATGAAAATAAACATAAGGAACTCAGTGGCACCACCAAGTATCATAACATTTACGTTATAGGGATCTCAGAAGAAAGAGAAAGGGTGGGAGAAAATTTATTTGTAGAAATAATGGCTTAAAATTTCCTGAATTTGGAGAGGGGAGCAGAAATCCATATCTAGGAGGCACACAGAGCCCCCTAAAGAATCAACCCAAGGAGGTCCACACCAAGATACATAGTAATTAAAATGACAAAAAGTAGTGATAAAGAGAGAATTTTAAAAGAACCAAAAGAAAAGAAAAGAGTTACATACAAGGGAAGCCACATAAGATTTTCAGTGTATTTTTCAGCAGAAACTTTGTAGGCCAGAAGAGAATTCCATGATATATGCCAAGTGCTGAAAGGGAAAAAAAAACAAAACCTATAGCTAAGGATACTCTGTCCAGCAAGGCTATCATTCAGAATGAAAAGAGAGTTAAAGTTTTACAAGTACACAGAAGTTAAAGGAATTCATCACCACTAAACCAGACTTACAAGAAATGCTAAAGGGGATTCTTTGAGTGGAAAAGAAGGACCATAAGCAGGAGTAGGAAAAGTAGGAAGAGCAAAAGCTATAAAATTAAGTATATCTATAAAATCAGAGATTAACAAAATAAAATGATGTAAGGTATGACACTGTGTACCTAAAACATAGTATTCAAACTCAAGTGGCCATATGTATGTTACACATAAACATAATGATAACCAAAAATCAAAACCAGTAATAGTTGTACAAAAAAAACAGAGAAAGGCATCTAGGTATAACATTAGAGAAAGACAGCAAGCCATAAGATAAAAGAGCAAGAGAAGAAATGAATAGAGAACTACTAAAAGAACTATAAAATAAGTAACAAATGGCAATAAGTACATATGTATTAATAATTACTTTGAATGTAAACAGACTAAATGCTCCAATAAAAAAGTAACAGGGTTGCAAGATGGTTAAAAAACCAAAACCATATATAAAGAGGCTCAGACCTAAAGACACATGAGGACTGAAAGTGAAAGAACGAAAAGACACTTGTATGGCCCAGCTGGTTAAACATCTGCCTTTGGCTCAGGTCATATTCCCAGAGGCCTGGGATTGAGTCCCACATCAGGACTCCTTGCTCAGCGGGGAGCCTACTTCTCCCTCTGCCTACAGCTTTCAATGCTTGTGCTCTCTTTCTCTGACAAATAAATAAATAAAATCTTTAAAATAATAATAATAATTTTTTAAAAAATGAAAGTGAAGGAATGGAAAAGCATTTATCACACAAATGGAAATGAAAAGAAAGCTGAGGTAGCAATACTTATATCTGACGAAATATACGTTAAAGCAAAGACTGTAACAAGAGACAAAGGACACTGTATAATCATAAAGGGAACAATACAACAAGAAGATATAACAATTGTAAATATTTCTGCACCAAATATGGGAGCACCCAAATAAATAAAGCAGCTAATAACAAACATAAAGGAATTAATCAATAGTAATACAGTAATAGTAGAGGACTTTAACACCCCACTTACATCAATGGTTGGATTATCTACACAGAAAATCAACAAGAAAACAGTGACTTTGAATGACACATTAGACCAGATGGATCTAACAGATACATTCAGAACACACCATCCTAAGCAGGAGAATACACATTCTTTTCAAGTGCACATAAAAAACATTCTCCGGAATACAGCACATATTAGGCCACAAAATAAGTCTCAACAAATTAAAAAAGATTGAAATCATACCATGCACCTTTTTTGACCATAACACTATGAAACTAAAAATCAACCATAAGAAAAAATCTGAAAAGAACACAAATATATGGAAGTTAAATAACATGAATCTAAACAATGAAAGGGTCAACCAAGAAATCAAAGAGCAATTTTTAAAAAATACATGGAGACAACGAAAATGAAAACACAACTGTTAAAAAACTTTGAGATGTAGCAAAAGTTTTTCTAAGAGGGAAGTTTATGGCAATACATGCCTACCAAATAAACAACCTAATCTTACACCTAAAGGAGCTAGAAAAAGAAGAAAAAAACAAAACCCAAAACCAGAAGAAGGAAAGAAAAAATAAAGATTAGAGCAGAAATAAACAAAATGAACCTAAAAAGGAAAGAAAACTAAACTAAACTAATAGAGCATATCAATGAAACCAGGAGCTAGTTCTTTAAGAAGATCAACAAATTTGATAAATCTTTCATCAGGCTCATAAAAGGAGAGAGAGAGGACTCAAACAAAAACAGTAAGTAAAGAGAAGTATCAACCAACACTACAAAAATACAAAGGATTATGAGAGAATATTATTAGAAATTATATGCCAACAAATTGACAACCTAAAAGAAATGCATAAATTCCTAGAAAGATATAACCTCCAAAAACTGAATCAGGAAGAAATAGAAGATTGGAACAGAATGATTTTCAGCAATGAAATTGAATCAGTAATAAAACAAAAACAAAAACAAAACAAAACAACACTTTCAACAAACAGAAGTCCAGGAACAGACAGCTTCACAGGTAAATTCTACCAATCACTTATTTTATCTTTTTAATTTAAAATTTAGTTAGTGAAGGTACAGTAAAATATTGGTTTCTGGAGTAGAATTCAGTGATTCATCACTTACATTCAACACCCAGTGCTCATCTCCCACAGATGCCCTCTTTAATACCCATTACCTATCTAGCCCATCCCCCACCCACCTCTCTCTATCAACCCTCAGTTTGTTCTCTGTTGTTAAGAGTCTCTTATGGTTTGTTTCCTTTTCTTCCTTTTTTCTCCCCCCCCATCCTATATGTTCATCTTCCCATATGTTCATCTTTAATTTCACGTATGAATGAGATCGTATGGTATTTGTCCTTCTTTGTCTTATTTCACTTAGCATAATACAGTCTAGCTCCAGCCACATCATTGCAAATGGCAAGAGCTCATTTTTTGATGACTGAGTAATATTTTGTTATATATATACACCACATCTTCTTTATCTATTCATTAGTTGATGGACAATTGGGATCTCTTCATAGCTTGGCTATTGTTGGTAATGCTGCTATAAACATTGTGGTGCATGTACTACCTTGAATCAATTTTTTGTTGTATCCTTTGGGTAAATACCTACTAGTGCAATTGCTGGATCATAGGGTAATTCTATTTTTAACTTTTTGAGGAACAACCATATTCTTCTTAAAGTGCCTGCACCAGTTTGCATTCTTACCAACAGTGCAAGAGGGTTCCCTTTTTCTGCATCCTTGCCAAAATCATTGTTTCCTGTGTTGTTAATTTTAGCCACTCTGAAAATCTATTCTTCTAGAACTATTCCAAAAAATAGAAGAGGAAAGAAAGCTTCCAAATTCATTCTATGATGTCAGCATTACCCTTGATACCAAAATCAAATAAAGACACTACAAAAAAGTAAAACTATAGCTAAGATCTCTGGTGAACTTAGATGCAAAAATCCTCAATAAAATGTTAGCAAACCAAATCCAACAATACATTAAAAAAATCATTCACCACAATCAAGTGGGATTTATTTCTGTGATGCAAGGATGGCTCAATATTCACAAATCAATCAATATGATACATCACATCACAAGAAATAGAATAAAAACCACATGATCATTTTAATAGATGAAGAAAGAGCATTTGGCAAAGTATAACATCCATTCATGATTAAAAAAGAGTGGGTTTAAAGGAAATATACCTCAACATAATAAAGGCCATATATGAAAAACCCATAGTAAACATCATACTTAATGGTGAAAAACTGAGAGCCTTTCCCCTAAAATCAGGAACACAAGATATCTATTTTCATCATTTTTACTCAACATAGTACTGGGCCCTTGAAACAGCAATCAGACAAGAAAAAGAAATAAAAGGCATCCAACCTGGTAAGGAAGAAGTAAAATTTTCACTATTTGCAGATGACATACTGTTGTATATAGAAATTCCTAAAGATTTCACCAACTACTAGAACTGATAAGCAAATTCAGTAAGGTCACAGGATACAAAATAATATATGGAAATCCATTGCATGTCTATACACTAATAATGAAGCAGCAGAAAGAGAAATTAAGAAAACAATCCCGGGCGCTCAGTGGGTTAAGCCTCTGCCTTCAGTCCAGGTCATGATCCCGGGGTCCTGGGATCGAGGCCCACATCAGGCTCTCTGCTCAGCAGGGAGTCTGCTCTCGCCCATCTCTCTGCCTGCCTCTCTGCCTACGTATGATCTCTCTCTGTCAAATAAATCAATAAAATCTTTAAAAAAAAATCCCATTTACAACTGCACCGAAAATTATAAAATATCTGAAAATAAATTTATGAAGTGAAAGACCTGTATTCTGAACACTATAAAACATCAATGAAAGAAATTGAAGACAACACAAACAAATGGAAAGATATTCTATCCTCATGGATCAGGAGAACAAATATTGTTAAAATGCCCATTGTATCTAAAGCAATCTATAGATTAACGCAATCTCCATCAAAATACTAATAACATTTTTCACAGAACTAGATAGAACAAGTAATCCTGAAATTTGCATAGAAGAAATCACAAAAGGCCCTGAAGAGCCAAAGCGATCTTGAAAAAGAAGGGCAAACCTGGAGGTGTCAAAATCCCATATTTCAATATATATTACAAAGTTGTAATAATCAAAACAGTGTATACACCATACATAAAAATAAACTCAAAATGGATTAAAGATCTAAATGTGAGACCTGAAACCATAAACATTCTAGAATAGAACACAAGCAGAATTTCTCTAACCTTGGCTGCAGCAATATTTTTCTAGATATGTCTCCTGTGGCAAGGAAAACAAAAACAAAAATAAACTATTGGGATTACATAAAGATAAAAAGCTTCTGCACAACAAAGGAAACAATCAACAAAATTAAAAGATAATGTAACTGAATAGAAGATATTTACAAATGGCATTTTGGATAAAGGGTGAGTATCTAAAATATATGAAGAACTTCTACAGCTCAACACAAAACAAAACCCCATAATAATCTAATTAAAAATGGGCAGAAGAGATGATCAGACATTTCTCCACATAAGACATACAGATGGTCAACAAACACATAAAAAGATGCTCCACATCACTCATCATTAGGGAAATTCAAATAAAAAAACCACAGTGAGATATCACCTCACACCTGAGTGGCTAAAATTAGAAAAACACAAGAAACAACAGGTGTTGGTGAGAATGTGGAGAAAAAGGAACACTGGTGCACTGTTGAAGGCAATACAAACTGGTGCAACCATTGTGAAAAACAGTATGGAAGTTCCTCAAAAAGTTAAAAATAGAATTATCATATGGTTTAGTAATTCCACTATTGGGTATTTGCCCAAAGAATATGAAAACACTAATTTAAAAAGATATATGCACCCTTATGTTTATTGCAGCATTATTTACAATAGTCAAGACATGGAAGCAGCTCAAGAGTCCATTGAGAGATGAATGGACACACACACACACACCTATATATACACACATATACATATGTACATATATATATACATATATACACACACAATGGAATACTACTCAGTTATAAAAAATATTGAATGAAAAAAAAGAATGAAATCTTGCCATTTATGACAACATGGTTGGATCTAGAGAATATAACGCTAAGTGAAATAAGTCAGTCAGAGAAAGACAAGTACTTATATGATTTCATCCACATGCAGAATTGAAGAAACGAAACAAATGGACATAGAAAAAAAGAGGAAAACCAAATAATAGACTCTTAACTATAAAGAGCAAGCTGATGGTTGCCAGAGTGGAGGTGGGTGGGGGGATGGGTGAAATAGCTGAAGGCGATTAAGAGTGCACGTATCATGATGAGCAGTGAGTAACGTACAGAACTCTTGAATCACTGTATTGTATGCCTGAAGCTAATATAAAATCGTATGTTAGCCATAGTAACATATTTTTTAAAAAAGTAAATGAAATGGATCTAAGTATAGCAAAGATTTTATTAAGCATAAAAGCAAAGAAATAAAATTAAAAGAAGAGTTGCTAGGGAATGAAAAGATTGCTAGATGTTAAATCAAATATGAAAATGTATTTACACTAAAATAATAAATAAAACAAGAAGACAATTTAAAAAATGAAAAGCAAGGGTACCTGGGTGGTGCAGTCGTTTAAGCATCTGACTCGGTTTCTGTTCAGGTTGTGATCTCAGGGTCATGAGACAGAGCCCAGCATGGAGTTCCACACTCAGTGTAGAGTCTGCTTAAGACTGTCTCCCTCTGAAACATCCCCCCCCCTACACACTCTCTCTCTTTCTCTCTCAAATAAATAAATAAATCTTTTTTTAAAAATGAACAGCAAGGGGCCCCTGGGTGGTTCAGTCGGTTAAGCATCTGCCTTTGGCTCAGGTCGTGATCTCAGGATCTTGGGATTGAGCCATGTGTTGGGTTCCCTGTTCAGCAAGGAGTCTATTCCTCCCTCTCCCTCTGTCCCTACTTTCTCCTTGTGCTCCTCCCCCCACACCATCTCAAATAAATAAGATTTTTTTAAAAAAGATATGTGAAAATATTCACATCCATTGTCTAACATTCTCCTTCTAAAGCTAACTCCTAAGAAAATGATGAAAAATTTTCCTAAGGAAACTTTATTATATAGTCATAATATGAATTTAATGCAACCATTAAAAATATTTACTAGCAGATAATTTAATATCAAATGAAAAAATGAAGACCCAAATTGATCCATGTGTAATGTTAAGCTATATATATCACATATGTTTTATTTTAATTACATAATTATTATGAGCATTTTCATTAATTCAAAAAATATTTATTGAGTACCTATTATAAAGTAGGCAATGATCTAGACACTGATGATACAGCAATAAACAAAGCTAAACAAAACAAAACTAAATGCCTGCCACCAATGGAGGTCATGTTCAATTTGATATAACACTTAATAGTAGATGTAATATAGTACATAAACTGTATACAATACAGGCAAGCAAATATTAAATCATCAGTATGGTGGGATTGTGATATTTTAAAAATATTTTTAATTCTCTCCAATAACCATGTATTATTTTTACACAAAAATACATTTAAAAATGACTTCTAAATCAGATTTCTCAATAAAGATGTATTTCAGTAGAACTCCTTAATGTTAAGAGACTATTAAATTGTTTTTTTACAACTTTGGGTAGACCTTGGATGCATGATCCAAAATGAAAATCAGGAGCATTCTTTTAATTCTGATTCATTAAAATTCAAAAAAGGGGCATTTTTCCATTTCGCTATTCCTAGAAATATACTCCTTACGTATCCTCAGTGAAATTTTCCAGCTTGTCAGTTATTTCCTAGGAACTTCTGATGCTCTAATTCCAATTATTTATTTTAAATAATTTAATTTTGTTTGTACTGCATCCCTTTCCTCCTGCATTGAGTTTCTGTCTGACACTAGTGGAAACAAATTGCAAAACAACACAACAAAGGTTTTCCTCACAGCTGCTTCAACCAGATGGTAGATTTGAGCTTCTGGAAACGTATTAGGAAAGCCTTTTCCCATATAAAGTCTATCTCAAGCTTAGCCATCTCTAAGGCCCTTGAAAGACATGGAGAAGACTGCTAAGTCTGAGTTGTTTTTCTATGCGGTATTTCTATTGCTGTGCTATTCAACTGTCATGAACTCATAGTTATCTCTAGCTCCCTTACCTCATCATATAGATGGTTATATAACACCATGAATGAAATACATGAATTAGGTAATCCTTTTTGTAGCCTTTGCAGTATCCGGATTCCCTGTATTTTATGATGCCATTTCAGAGAACAGCTACAATCTATGATAGCCCTTTTCCTCAAGGAGACAATCTTTCTGAGGACCAAGATATGAAGATATTATGAGAGCAGCTGCAACCTATTCAAATGTGGTGACAAGCGGTCTTAGAAACCACCATCAGGAGTCGAGAAACAAGTGGTCCCTCTCTCTTGACCACTCATCTCTGTATTTTCTTCCATATGAACAACTAAAAAAACAGAAGAATATGATAATTTGATTATAGGATGACATTTTATCACCACACTGTGGCAATGCCTTTTATAAGCTTTTCTTAGTTTTTGTTTTTAAATACATATAATTTGTGTTCCTGAATTGGCAGTTTGCCCTATGTAAGCCAATGAGCCAAAACACTGCTAACTCTGTCTTGAACAAACAGAAAGCAAGCCCAGCACCTAATTTCTTCCACCTCTAGGCAAGAATTTGAGTTAAGTTATTGTCTAAAATTTTACCCTAAAGAATAGCTCCAATCATGTAATTTCACTGGAAAAAGACTTAATGGCTCTCTACTGGCTGCAGAAAGGCATAAACTCTTCAGTGTAGTATTTAAGAAGCTACACAATATGATCAAGCCATTTTTCCAGTTTTACCTTCTTTTGACCTATATATCCTAGGGTTTCTCAAAAAATATGCACTTTGGGGGAATATCCGTATCAAAATAAAATTTGTCAGCCTACTCGTTGTCACTCAAATTCCTAGTTTCTCCTCTAAACTTCAGGTCACACTACTCTCATTATTTAAGATTCAGCTCTGACACTTATTATTTATTAAAGTCTTTCTTAATCAAAGCTGAGAAGGATTCTTTCCCACCTGTGATTCTACAAAGATAATACACTGGGAAGGTCACCAGACTTGGGAAACTGGAAACTATTAGCATAATTTAGACAAATTCCCTAACTTTCCACAAACTTCCATTTTCTGACCCATAATATGAGCTATTCATTCATTCATTCATTCATTCATTCATTCATTCATTCATTCATTTGGAAAGGTTTTATTGAATATTTCTATACCTTAAGCACTCTTCTAAGAACTGAAGTTCATGGTCAATGTAAATGACCAAGCTCTATGGGCTTCCAAGACTGCCCTAGACTTCCACAATCCCATGTGCTTTCTGAAAGGACCAGAGACTGAAGCTTCCCAGCTTTGAACTTTCTCAAAGGGGTACCTGAAACACAAACAGTCCATCTTCTAGGAATTTTTCAGATGAAAATTCTCAGCCTCAGCCCAGATCTACTGAGTAAGAAGTTTTGGAGGTGACACCTATCTCATCTGACCTGAGCCTTAATCTTATCCTGCCCTTTGAATACTTCTATTGTACCCTAATTCATTTAGCTTGCCACTTTCCCCCCTTCCTGTGTTTTCCTTTTGTACCTCAGCTCCAGAGGGTTAGATTAACCATATTGATCACACTGTTTGGTTTATTATGCAACGTCATCACTGTTCCACGTAGCATTCTTCTTTTCTTTAAATTTATTTTCACTTCTCTCACTCCACTTCCATTTTCTCCCCTTGTGTAGGCAACCTCCATAGTGAGTTGTCATTTATCCTTGAATGCATATATTTTCGTTTATATGCTAGAATTGTACTTTATATACCATTTGGTTTGCTATCATCCTCACTCAGGACTCTGCATTTTTGTAGGTGTCTGTGTCTGTATTGATTTGTTCTTATTCCTAACTGATACATTATATTAGGTTTTTCTGCATCCATTCTATTTTAATTATCTGTTTTATCAATGGGGGACTTCTAGTGTATCCATACTTCCCCGTTAACAAAAGCAAGTCTTCAGGGAACAGATTTGAACAGGTCTCTATCTCTAGTCCTATGAGGGAGAATTGCTGAGTCATTTTGACCCAGGACTGGCAGATTACCCTCTGGAATGACTGCACCATCTACACACTTCTTAAGAAATTATGAGGATGCTATTTCTCTCCATCTTTGCTAACACTTAGCATTATATGACTTTACTAATGCTTTATATGTTGATGGTTGCAAAGGTTGCTTTGATTTACTTTACATTTCTGCAAATACTAATGGTATTTAGCAGCTCCTTATTTGTATTAGTTATCTTATACTATATTTATATTTTATAAATCAAATTGTTCATCAACTTGTCCATTTTGATATTAGATTTTTTATTTTTTGTCTATTAGCTTGCAAGGTTCTTATATATCCTACATATCAGTAATTTTTCCTCCTTAGAAACCATAGATATCTCTGCTAATATTTGATCTTTCTATGAACTATGATGTTTCAGTGCATAGAAATGTTCAAATGTATGTAGTAAGAAAACCTCAATTCATCAACTGTATTTTCTTTTTTCCTTCTTACTTTCACATTTCTCACTTTGGTTTTTATTTTATCTGGAATTCATTTTTTTTTAAATGTGGTATGAGTTAGAGATATCCATACAGTGAGTCACTACAGGCTAATTATTCTTTTTCCAGTGATTTTTGGTGGCATTTATTTATATTAAGTGTCTCTCTCTCTCTCTATATATATATATATATACATATATCTTTCTTTCTTTCTTTCTTTCTTTCTTTTGGTTATTTTCCATTACATTTTTATATATGAATATCATACTGTTTGTTATTATAGCTATTATAGTTATGATATGCCCTAACATCTAGAAGGACAAGTATCCCTTCTCTGAACTCTTTAGTTAAGTTGATGAACTTTATGGTCCCTTAATATTTCCAAATAAATTTGAAATATATTGATCACATTCTTATAAAACTCTTGGTGGGATTTTTATTGGTATTATATTCAACTTGTAAATTAATTTAGAGAACATTGGGACCTTCATAATATTAAAACTTTCTATACAAAACAACAAAAAACAGAAACAGAGTATTTTTCATTTTGTTCTTCCTTAATATAACAATCTCAACTGTAGAGGTCTGGTTTATTCTTTCGTAAATGAAATTCCTAGATATTTTATATTGTTGATAGTGAATACTATTTTTAGATTGTCACATTTTTGGATGATCCTTGCTGGTGTCAAGAAAAATATTTATATAATAGTTGGTGTCCTAATTTTGTCTTTTCTGTGTTGATGATCACATAATACATATGGGATGTTTCACCTCTTTTATTGAAAGTCTTGTGCCTCTTACTATACTTTTATGTCTCATACTACTTGCAGCTCTCTAGGATTATATTAAACACAAGGAGTAACACTCACATCCTCTCTATTTCCTGTTTTATAGGGGATAGATCTAAAATCTTCCATAAAGACAATTTACTTAAGATGTTTGCTATATAAACTTTATTAACTTAAAGATGTTATTTTCTATTCTTAGTTTAGAATATTAAATCACAAGGAGATAATGAATCTTACCCAGTGCTTTTAATATATTTATTGAGATAAATATATGAATAATATGCTGTATTATGGGATGCATTTTGTGATACTGAAGCATCCTTACACAGTTGGGAGGAACCAAAAAAAACCCAAAAAAGATAAAAATCAAGTTATTAATTTCCTTTCTTTCATAGTTGGTGTTTTAAAATATTAAGTTTCAGAAATCTTCACCAACTCCACATTCGCTAAGAGGGTCTATTGTTTTCTTTGGAACTTTTATAGTTTTAACACTTATCATTAGATCTACTCTACTTTAAAATTAATATATAATTCATATACTAAGTTAAATGCACTTGTAAAGTGCATTTTAATTCAGTGGATTTTAGTACACTCACAAAATTATGCAAACATTACCAGTATTTTCTGTTCCATGTGTTTATATGAGTATAAAATTCCAGAACATTTTCACACCCCCAAAAGAAACCCAATAGCTATTAGCATTCACTCCACATTCCTCCCTTCTCCAGGTCCCTGGCAATCTCTAATCCACTCTGTCTCTATAGATTTACCAATTCTGAACTTTTTCAAAGAGACGATGGATTGTTTTCCAAAGTGCCACATCATTTTTATTTCCATCAGCAGTATCTAAGGGTTATAATTCTTTCTCTTAACACTTGTCATTATCTGTATTCTTTATTATAATCATCCTAATAGGTATAAAGTTGTATCTTATTGTGGTTTTGATTTGCATTTCTCTAATGACTACTGATGTTGGACATCTTGCATGTGCTTATTGGCCACTTGTATTTGTTCTTTGGAGAAATATTATCCAAATCCTGAAATCAGATAGTGTCAATCTTCCGGCTTTATCTTCTTTTCAAAGTTGTTTCGGCTATTCTAGGTGCTTTCCATTTCTGTATAAATTTCAAAAACAGCTTTTCAATTTCTACAAATAAAACATCTACTGGGATTTTGATTAGAATTATACGGAATCTCTCAATCAATCTTATGAGATTTAATATTTTCACAATCTTGAGCCTTTCAATCGATAAAGATTGTATATCTCTGCATTTATTTAAACATTCCTTAATTCTCCCAGTAACATTCTTTTAGGACACAGGCCATCTACATTTTTTAAGAAACATAACCCTGAGTAATTCAGATTTTTGATGCTATTTGTAAATTTTCTTAAATTTTTAAATTCTGATTAGATAATTGATTTCTATATAGAAAGAATATATATAATAACTACTTTTTATTTATTGATATTTAATCCCCAAACTTGCTGCTTACTTATTAGTTCCAGCAGCTTTTTTGTGATTTTGTAGGATCAGGGTATTTTTAAATATAAAAAGTTTATACCTCTCTATGTATCTTTTTTCCTCTCTGGTTTCTTACAAGTTCTTTTACTTTATTTTTGTTTTTAAGCAATTTGATGAAGGTATGACTTGGTGTGTGTGTGTGTGTATGTATGTTTGTATGTGCTTTAATCTTGATTCATCTTGTAGTTCGTAACGCTTCTTAGATCTATTGTTAAAATTGCCACTAAATTTGGATTTTTCAGCATTTTTTTCTTCAATTATTTTTTTCTTTTTCTCCATCACATCCTTTCTTTCTGGAATCCAGTTATGTGTATGTCCATTTGTTGTTTACATGATATTGTCCCTTAGGTCATCGATTATATTTTTAGGGTCCTTTTCTTTCTATGCTTCATTTTAAATAGGTTCTATTGTTATATCTTCAAGTTCACTGATTTTTTTCTGTTTTGTCTGCTCTACTATTAACTTCATCCCATAATACAGATTGTGAAAATTACAGATATTGTATTTTTTCATTTGTTTTCGTTCCATTTGGTTTGTGTTTGTGTCTTCCATTTTTCTCCTTACATAATCATGCTTTCCTCTACATTCTTTAGCATATGTAGCATATTTATAATAGTTGTGCTAACATCTTTACTACTGCCTTATCTAGGTCTGTTTCTAAACATGGAGATATTTTTCCTATCGGTCATGTATTTCTGCTTCTTTGTATATCTGATAATTTTTATAAATTTTACATTTACCAAGTGCTATTTATTATTGAATTCTTTTGAGTGGTGGATTATATTCTAGTACATCATGTCTCCACACTGAGTTGTAGGAACATCAACTCTTCCAACCCTGCCTCAACCCTGAGTATTATTTAGCCTGTAGATTTATGGTCGCTCTTTCTCCAGTTTAGTGACATTCCTCTTTCACATGACCTGGCCATTATTAAACCAAAGATTAAAAGAAACTTCTGCCTGGCTCCCTATAGCTCTCCTTGTATATGTTTCTTCTCCCTGACCACCTTCTCCACTCATTCAAGCTACTTCAGCCTTCCTGAACTTTGATCTCTGTCTTTCCAAGTCGATGAAACAACCAGACTTTCATTGGGTTTTTGCTCCCTCCTCTGCAGTCTGAAAACTGCATTTAGGAAGTAAATTAAAATAATTGTTGGACTCATCTCATTTGTTGTTTTTGTTTTTGTTTTTCTTAGTGACCGCAGTCCTTGATTGCCTGCTCTTCAATGTGTGAAGAGTTGTTTCAGATATTTTCCTGATTTCTAGTTGTTAAGGAAAGGTTGATTCTCATATCTTTTCTATTTTATGGCCAGAAGTTAAAATCCTTTCTCTCTGTGTTTATTTCCTTTTCTACTGAACTTAGATTTCATAGACCTTGGTCCATTGTTATAATCACTTTTTGTAAAATTTCTCTCCTTCACTTATCTGCTATAGCCTAAACTTCAATGTCAGCTCAACTCAGTCCCCATCTCTTTTATTACTTCACCCAATTAGCTGAATGTTGCTAAAGAAGGTTACACAACTTGGAAAACTGCTCCTACTTTAAATTTATATAAACCTCAAGTAGCCATCTGGCTTTTCCAAAAAATTTTACTACTTTTCCCAATTTTGTCCTCCTTATTCAACAATGTATTCATTTCATATATTCCTCCCTATCTTTAAAAACTATGCTCTCCAAGGCTCTCCTCCCAAAATTATATTTGATATCCTCTTGTCAGTTGTTCTGAACCTTAAAAAATTAGAAACAATCAGACAGAAAACCCCCTAAGTTTTTCCTCATCAAATCTAAAATTCAACTTATGTTTTTACTTGTTTTCAACCTGTTATGAAAGATAATGCTTTCCTCATCTTTTCAAGGTTGATCTTAAATAGATCTTGACCTTGAATAGATCTCTTGACCATGAATTGGTTTCATTCCCTCTTGCCTTCTCAAGAACTTTGAATAGCTCCCCACTCCTTAAACTATCATTGGTCTCTCTTAGTAGTTCTTACACATTAAAAAAAAAAAAATCCATCACTACTTCCCAACCTTTAAAACTCTCCTTGGTCCCACATTTTCCCATGGCTATTTTTTCATTTTTTTCCCTTCTTTTCTACACAGTTAAATGTCTTTAAATTATGGTCTGCATAAGTTGGTTCCATTTTTTCCCTGATGATTCTCTATTTAGCTCATTCAGGTTTGACTTCTGTCCCCCAAATTCCACCAACTTTGTTGTCCAAATCATTATCTATTCCTTTACTCAAATCAAAATTCAGAGTTTTCCTTAATTCCTATCTTTTCCTCATTCTCCATATCCAATTTTACAGGAAATGCTATTTATTTTTACATATAAAAAGCATCTAAAACCCATACAATGTCATTCTATCACCAGTTCGGCCACCCTAGCTTCAGATATTATTATGTCTTTCCTACTGCAATATATAAGTTCTGAAGTGATGTCTCTTATTCTACCATTGTCTTCCACAATCCATTCTTGACACAGAAGTCATAGTGACTTATATTACATGAAATTTGTATCCTTTTTCTTATATAAAATTCTTTTACCATCGCCTATAAAGTTGTATGTAAACTGGCTTAATGTCTTCTTCTCTACCACATCTTTTATCATGGTTTCCAGGAATCACTAGTTTCTAGACACCGGCCTTCTTTCTGTATTTGCAAAAGTCCTTCCCAACTTCAAAAACTTCATGCATTCACTGGTTTCTCCGCACATTATTCTGTTCCCCCAGTGCTTCACATAGTTCCTCTTTTTCAAGATTGTAAACATGTCAGCCCCTCAGGATGGCCTCTCATCCCCCAGAATCCACCTACATTAGTCCCAACCTGTCATTCTTTTCTTGTCTTTCTTTCTTTCTTTCTTTCAGACAGAGAGAACATGAAGTGTATGCATGTGAGCGAGCAAAAGCTGGGCAGAGGAAGAGGGAGAGAGAATCTCAAGAAGGCTACATACCAAGCTTGGAGCTCAATGAGGGACTCAATTTCATGACCCTGAGATCATGACCTCAGCTGAAATCAAGAGTTTGTCGCTCAAAAACTGAGCCACCCAGGCACCCCCACCATTATTTCCTATCACAGTTGTCCATTTATTTCCTACACATCATTTATTTCAAGAAATCTCTTCATTTTCTGTTTTTCATCTCCTTCCCTTCCTGTCCCATTAAGATGTGTTTTCCTTAAGAGTAGGGATTTGGGGGGCACCTTGGTGGCTCAAATGGTTAAGCATCTGCTTTGGGCTCAGGTCATGATCTCAAGGTCCTGGGATCCAGCCCCATGTTGGGCTCCCTGCTTAGCAGGGAGTCTGTTTCTCCTTCTCTCACTGTTCCTGCTTTTTCTTGCTCACTCTCTCTCAAATAAATATATAAAATCTTAAAAAAAAATAAGAGTAAGGACTCTGTTTTAGTAGAGTATTTAGCACATAACATATACACAAGAACCATCAGTTGAATAACTGATAGAACTTGGTGCATAATGGTACAGTTATAAATACTTTATAACTTTGCATACTTTGTTACAAAAGAGTTTTGTAGATAAAAGGGGAAGGGGCAGATATCAGAATTGTTGAGTATTCATTCCATGTTAGAAAAAATATTAGAATATGTCCATATTACCTCATTTAATTTTATTCTTACATCTACCCTCTAAGTATTATTATCTCATTTTCAGATGAAACCAGGGCCCAGATGAGTTTATTTTCTTGTTCACTATTATATAGTTAATGGCTGAGTCTGGAATTAACTACAAAGTTGGTACTCTTTATTTTAATCACATTAGTCTTCAGTAATACTTTGCAAACTAGTTATAAATCCCTCTATATTAATGTACTTATAATATTTTTAATAGTAAAAATATTTGTACAGAGTATCCTTTTCCTAAAATTATAAAGTTCATTTAAGTAGGGTTGACACTTACTCATCTGTTTACCTCTGCAAACGCTAGCACGTTATCTAGCATAGAGAAAATATTCCATAATATTTTATGATTTTAAGTGAATTGAAGGCTGAATTTTCCTGTTAACCTTTTGGACAAAGTGCTTACCCTGTTTTTTAGGCTGGTATTTGCCTGCGGGTAATGTTCTTGTTAAGAAACTGACCAAGTACAAAGGGTTGATGTATTTTACTGTTGTATTTATTGCATTTCTCAGCCCTGGAGATTATCTAAATGAAGTCATTTGAAAAATTTCACTTCAAAAGACCCTCCACGCTTGGATATACTTCACAGAAGACGAAGTAAAATAAGAATTTGGTCTCTAATGACATGAAGAAAGTGAAGAAGTTACTGGCTGTATAATAGGCTTTGTCCGGTAAAAAACAAAGTATCTATTCCCAAATTCTTCAAAAGAAGTAAGTGTTTTATTTTTTTTAATTTGGGGCTCTGTTGCTCATGTGTCAAATGCATAAGAGAATGACAATACTTCCTATTACCATAACACTCAACTTTTATTGTGTCCTGTGATGTATTCATTTTTTTAAAGATCTACTGATTTATTTTAGAGGTGGGGGGAGCCAGGGAGGGAGAAGGAAGATGGAGAGAGAGAATCTTTTTTTTTTTTTAAGATTTTATTTTATTTTTTTTGTTTATTTATCAGAGCGAGAGAGCGAACATAGGAGTAAGGGGAGCAGCAGGCAGAGGGAGAAGCAGGCTCCCCTAATAGCAAGGAGCCCAATGTGGGATTCTATCCCAGGACCCTGGGATCATGACCTGAGCAGAAGGCAGATGCTTAACGACTGAACCACCCAGGCATCCTGGGAGAGAGAGAATATTAAGCAGACTCCTCACTGAGTGCGGAACCCACACAGGGCTCAATCTCAAGACCCTGAGATCATGATCCTGAGGTCATGACCTGACCCAAAACCAAGAGTTAGTTGTTTAATTGACTGAGCTATCCAGGCACCTTGTGTCCTGTGATTTAGAGACAATATTTCTTTGAATCCATACATTAACTGAATAATATTCCTATAAGGCAAAGTTATTATTCATTAGGAAAACTGAAATCCAAAGGGTTAACCTACCTATAATGCATTTCAATTCTACTTGTACTAATCTCACTGCATAATTTTGTCAACAGATGTCTACGTTTTGTTGTATTACTTCATTTCATGGATGTATCAAGATCATTAAATGTACAGAAATATAAGGAAATTAAGGAAGTCTAACTGAACGATTTACACCTTTAAAATTTGGGACTAAATACATTTATCTTGCAGAAATAGTAATTCATCCCATAATTCAAGCATTTTTGAAAAGTCCTTTCCCTAGATGAGCATCTTACCTCAAAATTAAATGTTACTTTTGATCTGCTTTATAATATTTGATATAACTTAAGGATAATATAAACACACTAGCTTTAATATATTGACAACTTTTACTATGTCACTAAACTGCTTAATTCAGGTGACGTTTGTTTTTTTGTAGCAAGACTTTCTTGGTGATAGAAGTAGCCTGTTGATTCACTTTCTGACACAGGTTCATTCATCTGGTTAATAACTCCAGAATGCTTGCCTATAATTTCATCTGTGTCACAGAATATATCCTGACACAGAACTTTAACTCCAAACCACATTTGTGGATCATGCAATCCTTCCTAGTAGTAGGACAGTTCAAACATTGCTATTTATCCTCTATAAAGCTGAAAAAAAATTCTTCCTTCATATTAGTATGTTCAAATTGCACTTACACTAAAGAATTTTCATGTTAGAATTGTATGTGTTCATCAACTTGCAACAGAAATACTTTCCTAGCATTATTTGTTTTGTGTGTTGGCTTTCCACATCACAAGCCAATTCCTGAATATGCTGAGACATTGTGTCGTGGGAGTGTGATACTTGAGCTATCTTCTATACAGATCTGACCAACAATTCTAAGCAAACAGATTTAATGCAGACTTTCACTAATGTCTTGAAAATGACATGATTTTTTACTTGAAGAAACCTAAAGTCCTTCTTTGCAAGAAGTGACAAATGTTTTTTGGCATTTTAAATCAATAGTTTTTTCCTTTGAAGAATTCTTTCAGTTTGGGAGATACCACTTTATGTCATTTAAAAATGTATGTACTGTTTACCTTACAATAGTTCCATTTTTTCAGTAGCTAGTATATCTCTGCATTTAACACACCAGGGTTTCACACTTCAGCATTATATATGGCTACAACTCAACATATAAAGATTTTTACTTCCAAGCGAAACTAGTATGAACTTTTTTGTTCTTCATGTATTCAAAATCACTTTCATAATCATCATTTGGTTTATCACTACTTACTGCAGTAAAGAAATTATGTCTTTTCTCATATAAGAAATTTCCAGGGAGGTGTGCCCTATGCAAATTAGGGTTAAAATAAATAACATAAATTATACTTTCTTCATTTAGTAAATAATGCTAGACCATAAATTGAAAAACAGGTTTAGCTAAAAATGAAAATGATTGCTAAGACAGCAAGTTAAAGAATAAAGAACTCCTATTTAAAAAAAAAAAAAAAAGACTTTTGAACTTAAAAGTAATGATTGTAAAACTGCTTTTAATGCATTCGTGTTGGAATGTGGTGCTAGTACGCATGACCAGTATGCCTCTTATTCCACAAGTGACTTACCACCTGAATTGAACAATATGCAACCTGGTCTATGTCCTGCACAATGAAACCAGCTCACGAGGCCAACACGAGGACACATTTCTATGAAAATTTCTACGCACTCTAAATTCCTCTGTTTATCATAGACTGGTAACAAATAGTTTCCAGACAAGTTCCTGGGACCGTGGTTAGGGCCTGTCTTTGGGCTGTGAGTTTGGGGGACAATAATTGAGGACCTACAAACTGGTAGTCCTATTCCCCTTCAGGTTTCTCTAAGTTTCATAAAGTCCTGTTTCATAAATTTACCTCCATGAAGTGAAGTGGAGGTGATATTATTTTCCCAATGCAGTTTTATTTTCCAAATGGTCCCAGATATGGCTCCTCCATAATCAATCATTCATTTGGTGCTGATTTGGATTTTTATCCTTTTTTTTTGCTTCTTTTAGTGTGTTGTTTGAACAACTGTATCAGATGCTGCCAGCCAGATATTTTATTAAACCAAAAGTGTTTGGCATAGTCTTTTGATTGTCCTCAGAGATAACAAATCTTGCAACTTTGAGAATAGACTTGTCTTTAAGAACTGGCCAAAATCGAACAAAGTCAAAGTGTGGCTAGACAGTGATGGGATTAATTTATTCTGGTGCTCATTAATTAAACTCTAAAGGCAATTCAAGAGGAAAGTTTGAAAACTGAATTGAGTTACAATAATATCATTGCAAAGAGTGATCTTCTAAAAGTAGAGACCAATCATGCTAAAAATCCATCAAAAATTTTCTGGATAAACTTCTTGGCTTACCAACTGAGACATCCTTTATCTAGGTACTGCCTCTTACTTCTTCTGTTGCCCATATAATTTAAATAGCTTCAGACAAACCAAAGTGGTTTTTTGTTTTGTTTTGTTTTGTTTTTTGTTTTTTTTTTTTTTAGTTCTCTAATTATATCATAGATATTATGCTTCCTTGCATTTACACTTCTTGATTCCTCCCTCAGAAATATCTTCTACACTGAATCACCTAACACCAATTTCTCCTTTGGTACTCATTTCTAGCATTATCTTATATCTTACCAAACATACCCTCTAGTCTGAATTACCTACTTCTCCTCTACCTATGGTGTATAATTCCCTCACTGTACAGCATAATCATTGACTCACTGTTATGATAATCATGGCTATTAGTCATGACCCCAAGGGTTTTTCAGAATGCTGGATATAATGTATTTTGGGGACATATAAGATCAATTTGCTAAATTAGAAAATGAAATAGGATAAGATAGGATGAAATTGAATGAACAGGAAGAACATAGACTAGACAAGAAAATATCAGAATGCCTTACCAGTACTTAGCAGAAGGACAGTTTTTGAAACTTCTGATTAAACACAAACAAACATTAGTTTACTATGTGACATGTACTTCTTTTTGGGAGCCACTGTCAAAAATGTTTGAAAGCCGGGGTGCCTGGGTGGCTCAGTCAGTTAAGATTCTGCCTTCAGCTCAGATAATGATCCCAGGGTCCTGGGACTGAGTCCCGCATAGGGGCTCCTACTCAGCAGGGAGTCTGCTTCTCCCTCTGCATTCCCCCCTCAATTGTGATCTCTCTGTCTCACATACATACATACACTCTCTCTCTCAAATAAATAAATAAAATCTTAAAAAAAGAAGTTTGAAAGCCACAGCACTACGTTTTAAGTGCTTGTTGATCTTGTCTTCCCAGTACCCAGCACCATCGTTGTCATGTTGTAGGCAATGAGATGCTTGTTGAATGACTAAGTATGCATAAAACCTCCCAAGTTAATTATCTTAAAAAAGAGATATACTTGATTTTATAAGTGCTAGTATTTTTAAGGGGAGTTATTGTTACATTATAATCAATATCAATATAATGTTATTGGTGTAATTATTATATTTATAATTAATGTTTACAAATTCATCTCTTGATGCTTTTTATTTTCTCCAGTATAATTCTCCTATATTCAGGAAGGTGATGCCTTGGTTATAGATTTCTGGGTCAAGCAGCCAGGCCACCATAGGACAGGTGGACTCAGAAAATTAATATACTTTTCTGTTCAAGGGTTCTTTTATAACAATGAAACCAAATATTTTATTAACAGTTAAGCTTAGCATTAATGATTCTGTACCTCTCCCATATACACAGAAAGTACAATTCAGTGCTGTTCTTGCTAACGTTTTGTTGCTATACCGTTTTAAGTAACATTATCCTGTTTAGCTCTAGCCCTACTTAGAAAGTTAATTTTAATCTATCTAAATTTCTTCCTTAGATGTTTCCATAGTGTATAGGTGGTCCTGTATTCCCAGGTTTATGGAGTGAGGTAATGAAACAGAAAGAGCCCTGTGTCATATTTAGAACATGTGGGCCTGCTCTTTCTTTAACTAGCTTATTAACTTGATTATATCTGGTTCTCCCTCTACCGTAGTTTCTTCGAATGGAATGTATTCTCAGGTTCCCACTCAAGTTCTGATGTTCTGTGAATCAGGTAAGAAGTTCTCTGAAATTCTTGCTTTCTCCAAAATTCCAAGTTTCTGCTTTTGCTCTCATCTTTAGTGAAAAACTTCTCCCCCTGGACACTTCCTGACAGCATACTGTTATTTTGTTTCCCTGAAACATTCTTAAATTTAATTTTTCCTATCTATGTGCAAAAATAGACTGTTTGTTAGCAGTGAATATCTTCATATGTTTCTTATTTTCAATAATGTTGGTTTTTTCTTCATCTGATGATGTTTTCATCTTTGTTTTTGCATAAAATTCTTTTTAAGCATTTGTTTTCCTATTTGGCATTTGGTTCATGCCAATGGTTACCAATTTTGGTCACACCTAGAAATGACTGAGAAGTTTTCTAAAATATTGGTGATGAGGCCTCATTCAAAACCAATTCCTTTTGAAAGAATTAATAAGATTGATAAACCCCTGGCCAGACTTATCAAAAAGAAAAGAGAAAGGACCCAAATAAATAAAATCATGAATGAAAGAGGAGAGATCACAACCAACACCAAAGAAATACAAACAATTATAAGAATATATTATGAGCAACTATACACCAGCAAATTTCACAATCTGGAAGAAATGGATGCATTCCTAGAGACATATAAACTACCACAACTGAACCAGGAAGAAATAGAAAACCTGAACAGACCCATAACCAGTAAGGAGATTGAAGCAGTCATCAAAAATCTCCCAACAAACAAGAGCCCAGGGCCAGATGGCTTCCCAGGGGAATTCTACCAAACATTTAAAGAAGAATAAATACCTATTCTCCTGAAACTGTTCCAAACAATAGAAATGGAAGGAAAACTTCCAAACTCATTTTATGAGGCCAGTATTACCTTGATCCCAAAACCACACAGACACCCCATCAAAGAGGAGAATTACAGACCAATATCCTTGATGAACACAGATGCAAAAATTCTCACCAAAATACTAGCCAATAGGATTCAACAGTACATTAAAAGGATTATTCACCATGAGCAAGTGAGATTTATTCCTGGGCTGCAAGGATGGTTCAACATCTGCAAATCAATCAAAGTGATACAATACATTAGCAAAAGAAAGAACAAGAACCATATGATACTCTCAATAGATGCTGAAAAAGCATTTGACAAAGTACAGCATCCTTTCTTGATCAAAACTCTTCAAAGTGTAGGGATAGAGGGTACATACCTCAACAAATAATCCTAAAATTTATATGGAACCAGAAAAGACCCCAAACAGCCAGAATAATGTTGAAAAGGAAAGCCAAAGTTGGCATCATAATTCCAGACTTCAAGCTCTAATACAAAGCTGTCATCATCAAGACAGTATGGTATTGGCACAAAAATAGACACATAGATCAATGGAACAGAATAGAGAGCCCAGAAATAGACCCTCAACACTAATCTTCAATAAAGCAGGAAAGAATGTCCAATGGAAAAAGTCTCCTCAACAAATGGTATGGGAAAATTGGACAGCCACATGTAGAAAAATGAAACTGGACCTTTTTTCCTTATACCACACACAAAAATAGACTCAAAATGGACGAAGGACCTCAATGTGAGAAAGGAATCCATCAAAATCCTTGAGGAGAACACAGGCAGCAACCTCTTTGACCTCAGCTTCAGCCACTTCTTCCCAGAAATATCACCAAAGGCAAGGGAAGCAAGGGCAAAAATGAACTATTGGGACTTCATCAAGATCAAAACTTTTGCACAGCAAAAGAAACAGTCAACAAAACCAAAAGACAACTGACAGAATGGGAGAAGATATTTGTAAATGACATATTAGATAAAGGGCAAGTATCCAAAATCTATAAGGAACTTATCAAACTCAACATCCAAAGAACAAATAATCCAATCAAGAAATGGGCAGAAGACATGAACAGACATATGTGCAAAAAATACATCCCAATAGCCAACAGACACATGAAAAAGTGCTCCATATCACTCGGCATCAGGGAAATACAAATCAAAACCACAATGAGATACCACCTCACACCAGTCAGAATGACTAAAATTAACAAGTCAGGAAATGACAGATGCTGGCGAGGATGTGGAGAAAGGGGAACCCTCCTATACTGTTGGTAGGAATGCAAGCTGGTGCAGCCACTGTGGAAAACAGCATGAAGATTCCTCAAAAATTTGAAAATAGAGCTACCCTATGACTCAGCAATCACACTATTGGATATTTACCCTAAAGATACAAATGTAGTGATCTGAAGGGGCATGCACACCTGAATGTTTATAGCAGCAATGTCCACAATAGTCAAACTATGGAAATAACAGATATCCATCAACAGATAAATGGATAAAGAAGATGTGCTGTATATATTCCATCATATATGTATATATGATGGAATACTATGCAGCCATCAAAAGAAATGAAATCTTGCCATTTACAATGATGTGGATGTAACTAGAGGGTATTATGCTAAGCAAAATAAGTGAATCAGAGAAAGACAACTTTCATATGATTTCCCTAATATGAGGAATTTGAGAGGCAGGGCAGGGGATTGTGGGGGGTAGGGAAGGAAAAAATGAAACATGATGGGATCAGGAGGGAGACAATCCATAAGAGACTCTTAATCTCACAAAACAAACTGACGGTTGCTGGGGGGTGGGGGAAGTAGGGATAGGGTAGCTGGGTTATGGACATTGGGGAAGGTATGTGTTGTGGTAAGTGCTGTGAAATGTGTAAGACTGATGATTCACAGACCTGTACCCCTGGGGCAAATAATGCATTATATGTTAATAAAAATAATTTTTAAAAAAACCCAATTCTTTAAAACTAGAGGAGACACCAGGATGTGAGTATATTTTCATCTCCTTAGAAACTCACAGGACTACTTATCAACTGTTTCCTACATATATATTGTTTTTCTAATGGCTTTAGCTAAAAGTACAGAGTTTAAGCCATAGGTTTAAAAGACATGTCTAAGGGGAGAACAGAGATTTAGAATAGTTCAGCCATAGTGTAATCTCATAAAAAGTAACTGTGATAAATATGTGAGAAAGGGGTTATTAAAAATTTTCCGAGGATAAATAGAAATAATATGTTTACTGGCTGGAATAACTAAAAGATGAGGCAGAACCAATCAAAGGTACAAATGGGTTGTGTCATATTATTAAATGCAAAGCAAGACCTTTGGTGGCATTTGGAGTAAGTACAATGCATCAATCCTGGACCTAATCTAAATGAAGGTGACATATTCAAAGTGGTTATAGGAAACATGACTTTCCTTAGGAGCATCATTGGTTGGGAATCTGGTAAGGAGAAATACAGTGATACCCAGATCCTCAGCTAAGGTTGCCTCCCAAGGACTAGTAAGTTAATCAGTCTGTTTCCTACCTTTTAATAACCTAAGAAAGAATTTAAGTATATACTCTTTTAATGCTTTGCCATGAACTGCCTTTAGAATAAGAATGCTTGTTTTTCCTTTTAAGACAATTTTAAAGACCTAAAGGACCACGGACTATTTAGCCAAATGACATTTTTATATTGGAAAATCTAGATATTCTTTTGGAAAGTTTGGCTTGAGTGTCATTTGTACTTTGAGAGAACACCCTTGTGAAAAATACAGCACTGCTAAGTAAGCGTGACTCTAAACTCAGATCAATATGTGACGGTGATAGAAAATGCAGAGCATACCTAATCCAGCTAACTATGCCCCTGACAAATGCAGTGTGAGCACGGTGTCATTGGTGCCTTTCCTTTCTTTATTTGCATTATCCATCAGGACAGCCCATGAGGGAATGCCTGGGAACCGTGGAGTTCTCTGTAATAAGCCACAACACTAATGAGGCATAACAAATTTAGCAAGTATCATGTATAATCTTGATCTTTCATTGACACTATTACCCACATAGATTACAGGTTGCGATTTGTTATCTGCCTAATGCAGATGAGCTGGGAGGGTGCAGCTGAGTTACTCCTTCCTTGGTTAAATAATTTTTAACAAATTATCATCCCCCAAGACAAAAACTCAATAGTCCTGGCCTCTGCTTTTGCTGCTGCTGCCTCTCAGCAGGGTTGGCTTGCTGTTTTTGCAGAAGGTCAGCCAGATTTTGTCTTTCTCACAGTTTCGGTTTCCTCCTGGGAGAGAGGGTCTAATATATTTCTGTAACACACCAACTGAACCCAAGATAAACAAGTGCCCAGAGAAACATGGCCCTAGTATATGCCTCTCTCTAGTTCAATGATTTAGAAATCAGATGTCTGCAGTGATCCTTGTCTGTAGGAATTGTTGAGCCTCAGCCAAGAGAAGGAGGTTGTGGAGAGGCCATGTATGGATGCTACTTTGAGTTGAAACTAGTAATAATAACTTACAAGGAATCCCTGTATATTACTATTTCATAGATCCTTTTAAACAGTTAAATTCATTACCCTTCAAATGACCTCTTGGGAGGAGCCACATGCTAATTCCATTTTATAGATAAATGCATTTTCTACAGAGAGATGTTGTTATAGTAGTAGAAGGAAAATGTGTATACCCTGACGTGTAGCTCTGAATTTTTCTGAAAAGGGGGAAACAATCATAAGTATATGTACATATGAAATGTACTCAAAAATATTTTAGAGGATCATGAAAATGTGCAAGTTCCCTTATTTCTCTTATTCTTTCTATTCTAATTAACGTTTCTAGAATGAATTTTACATTTATCTCTACTAAATTCTTATTTGCAAAAAAAAAAAAATCTGCACTGGCTGAAGTATTTCATATAAATTTAGACGCAGAAATGACAAAATTGTAACTCATATTTTCATTCCCTCCAAATCCTAAATTTTTAAAATCCAAAAGGGAAAGTAGGTACTTCATTTAATCACACATGAATTGTAGTTGATAACATCAAACTAAACAAACTGAAAGGGATTAGACTAAGAATGGTACCAAAGGGAAGAAATGGAGAGTAGTAATCACATGAGTTATAATTAAGCATTTATGAAGTTTCTCTTAACAGACAGTGGCCATATACTTAGGAAAAATTATCTATGATTCAGAACCTATGCCACCCTTCCTCTATCAAGTACTTGATTGGGTTGGTCCAGTGAAAATTATTATTTGGGAGTTCTGGATGTTTAGGGTGGGGAGGGAGGAAGAGAAGACAGGGCAGAAGTTTAAAGATATACTATTGTCTATATTCCAGTTTTACCCGGTAGGAGGTTCCAGGTTCATATGCTAAAATGTCACTTAAGTCATGTTACTGAATGTATATAATTTCCATGCATTTTTTTCTGCCTAAGACATCCTTGATATCACTTTAACATTTATATCTACTTTACAGCCTCTCTCTATGTTTATTTATTTCTTTTTAATATTATGAGAATTTGTATGCAGTAGCATTTGGGATTGCAAGTCTTATGCTCTCCTAGCTTAATGATAGAAATAGCAAAATATGTTGAAAACTAGCATTTATTAATGTTCTTTAGTCTATGTTTAAGATTAATTACTAAATTAGTAGTATGCCAAATTTTCCATGATTCTCTAATGCAAACTTGTAATCATTTAATTGATTTTTAAGGTAAGGCGTTTGTCAGGTAGAGCCTTACATGTTATCCAAAGTCCACTGAACAACGGTGTTGAGAACAACCCTTAGGTTCCACGTTTAGAAGGTGAGGATGCTTTGGTTTTTAAGGTCAAAATTATTCTGAAATGGTATCAAGTTTAGTTTCATTGCAAAAGCATAAAGAAAGAAACCTTAAAAACTGTCTTTAGTGCTTTCAGATAAGTTAGTTGAATGGTGTTACTTTTGCAGAAACAGACTCCAGTGGTGTCTAACTGCCTCTGCCTCCCAACCAGCCTCATCACACATGCAAGACTCATTATCCTTCAGCCAACAGACTGGCAAGTCCTTGTTGGAGCCTGCTATGTGCAAAGGTTGGGAAGAGGGACCAGTAAATTCAGAAAGCAAGATAAATTATTTTACAATCTAATGACAGAGGGCAGGGGCGCCTGGGTGGTGCAGCAGGTTAAGCAGCCAACTCCTAGTTTCAGCTCAGAACGGGATCTCAAGGTCATCAGATGAGACCCCCATCAGGCTCTGTGCTTAACCCAGAGGCTGCTTAAGACTCTCTCTCTCCCCTGCTCTTTGTCCCTCCTACCCTTGCACATGTGCGTGCTCTCTCAAAAAATGATAAGAACTAAAATAACTTTGAGGAAATGCTGTAAGTCTTAGCCAAAAAACAAAACAAAACAAAAATCATGCTCTGTTCCCCGCCCCCACCCCCAGAATTGTACTATTCTTTGTGACAATGATGGTTTGTTAAGAAGCACTTGTGTGCCCATTACATTCTTAAGGAGAAAGTGAACTAAATCAGTAAAGTCAACAAACACAAGGAGAAATCTGTAAAGTCTCAGATATTTAAGTCTAACCTTTATTTAAGGTTTATCATTTAATTCCTATTTGCTTTTATATGTCTAGTAGGTGACATTTCATTGAATATTTTATCACTGAGGCATTTTAGATAGAATAATTTTCCTGTTAGCTAAGAATGGACAAATTGAAAGATCTAATTATTTGCTTAGGTGTTAACAATATATTATTGCATTTTGACTGAGAAATATGTTTACTCTACCAATCTGACTATGAAATAAACTTTTTAGTTTCAAGATTTTTATATTTAAGTATACTTACTTGGGTTTTTAAAAACTGAATATTAGAAACTCAGCTAAAATAGCTTCAACAAGCATGGATTCTTTCAAAATTTCACATCCAATTGTTTATTAGAACCCTAACTATTAAGTCTTAATTAGAATCAATAGCCTTTCATATTTTTATGAATGAATGTTACTTTGTATGGAACAAAGGGCCATATATTTTTAAATGTAGCAGCCTGTTACAATTGAAGATATTAATTCTTTTGAATGGAAGTACTCTTTCTAAAAAAAATGGATTGCTTTTTGGAAACAAAATCTCTTAAAGATGGATAGCTAATGTATTCTTTTTTGAAATAGACATTAACAGAAGTAATAATAAAAATACTGTTGAGAAACAGCAATTCTCAGATTTCAGATGTGTGTTTAGTTGAAATCTTTTTTGTGATCCAAGTAGGATTTTCTGAAGAATTATCTGAAAAACGACTAAAGACTTCACTTAAAAATAGATTTGGATTTTGCTGAAATCCAGAATTTAAAAAACAAAACAAAACAACAGTTTGAACACATTGGAACCAGAGTCAGTTTATATTCTAAAAATGCATCATAATTTATTTCAGCTCAATTTCACAAGCAACCATTGAATATGTACTACTGTATGTTAGTTCAGAAGAGAGCCCACTTTAGAACTTTACAAAATGTTTTACATTCCTTTGTATTAATTGGAGAAGAGGCTGTTTATTCACATCTGGGAAACAAAGAACAACAATGATACGGTAGTCTCAATATATTCAATAAGTTTATAAATTTATTTACTTTAAATTTACTCAACTTACTTTATTCTAAGGCAACAAAATTCTAGTATACTTGCACAATATTGTCACTTTTTTTGTGCCCTCGTGGAGAAAACATTTGACTTGGCATTAAAAATATTGGAACCTTGACCAGATTCTTTAAAGTAATTCTGTGGCTGTAAGATGGCAGGCTAGATGGTCTAAGAGCTTACTAGGTTCTATGGGCCTGAGAGAACAGGATGATAAATGAGGGCTGTGTCCATGCCTGAATATTCTGTACTGTACTAGATTAGATTACTAGATTAGAGGGGATGCCTAGCACATTTCTAGATGATCCAAGTGCAGGGATATCAATGTCCTACGATTATAAATCTGGGCTTGAAAGGCGCAATTTTAGGTTCCAGAGGTCTGATAAAATTTCCACTTACGCAGACTCATCATGTGCAGTGTGGTCCATGGTGAGTCTTATTTAGGAGAAATCTAATGTTACACCTCCACCTGCCATTGGAGACTAGTGCTGATCTCTCTGTGTATCATGATGGTGCTAAGTTCTTCTTATATCCTTTAAAGATGGAAATCTCGGTGGATTCACCCCATCATGTGTGTATATGATTTCTTCGTCACTATGAAGTTATTGCTATTGAAGTCAATCAAGACAGTGATTGTACAATGACTCTTGCTTCTATCTTTCCCTTTCCATAGGCCTCAGACAGGCCTCTTCACCTTTATAAAATTATTGGAACTGGTAACATCTAGGTTTCTTTTCAACCCTCATCTGTTGTTCTCTAAATGAAAAATCCTTATTTGCGGAGGAATAGGTTGTCTTTTTTCCATATCTTAATTCTAATTTTGTGATGTATCCCTCTTGAGATGAAAGTTCTAGGCCGCCATTAATTTCCAGATCAGTCTATGTATTTCACATTGTCCCTGCGTGTCATGCTTTAACCTGAAGAACACAAATATCAAGTTTTACTCTTTCGGATGAACCAGTGGGTCGGTTCAATTTCCTCTCCTGGTTCATGTTATTGAAGATATAGTCATCCTGAAGAAAGCATCAAGGGGGTCTTTCAAATTAGGAATACCCAACTTACAAAATAGCACTGTTTTTGGCATAGTAGGACATTCTGGGTCTCCATGCTGCATTTACTTTCTGTGTTTTTTTCTCTGCTCATTGGCTGGAGAAGTTATCATAAGAAAGAGCAGAAACTGTGTCATTGTGGAAAACGCTGAATCAGAAGAACACATAGAATCAGTGTGGGTCCAGGAGGAAAAACAGAAATCATGCTGCTTCAATTGAGGAAATTTAATAAAGGAAATTACATGAATTACAGTTACATGAGTACTGTAAAGTTGGAAGAGTGAAAAAATGGAAAATGAAGTAACCTAGAAATCAGTACCCACTGTTAGGCTGGAGAACACAAAGGAGGAGATGATGTTACTGGAACCTGGATCATGGAAGAGGGGCCTGTACTTTAGGCACTAGGACCCTGCAAGGGGGTGGGGGATTGTTGGGAGCATTCTGAGCAAATGAAGGGAAAACCTTGAGAGCTAGAGTGGCAGAAGCAATTCAGACATTTCCAGGGATCCGTAAAAGAACGGAGAAACAAGAGAGGCAGAAAATAGAAGAACAATGGTTCATTTCTTCCTCTTGTTTTTGATTTTCCATGCATAGCTTCTATAGCAAAACCTACCAATAAATGAACTAATGAAGGATCTTTGAAATACAGTTTTTAGCTCCAGAATTATCAAGCAAAATATAGAAGAGTGAGCACAAGACCATGAGCGAATAGGTAAAAATGGCCACACCTCTCAACTGCTGGTTATCGTTTATCTTTTCTCTTCCCCTTTTTGGGAGAGTTTGAAGTATCTCTGAGGTAAGAGAAAATAAAAGCGAGAGTTAATAAATGTGATTATGAAAGTCTTTGCTATGTGTATATACATTCTGTGTCTGACTGAAGAGTGAAGACTTAACGTGAAAGGCCAGGGCCCTTTCCTTAAGCTTATGGGTCTGACCCTGGAATAAATACTATGTGTGCTGGGCTTTGCAAAATGACTCCACAAGTTTCTGAATTTATAAGTTTAGCTGTCTGTGAATTGTCCACAATGTAGCTTCTGGTCTGAGGGCTAGGAAACTGTACCCAGCACTTACTAATCAAATTTATAAACAGATAAGCCAGTTTTCTTTCTCACTTGACATTGCAGATTATATTTAACAGAAGTAAATGTTAGCTGAGCAATGATTTCACACAATTCTAAATGTATTGTAAAAACTTTTCTCCTTTATGGTCATTCTTAATAGTTAGCTTGTACTTTCTGAGTGTAGTTTACTCTTTTCAGGATAGGCTCATGAAGTCTTGAATCAAAACCCATGTAGAGGGTGCCTGGGTGGCTCAGTTGGTTAAGCGACTGCCTTCAGCTCAGGTCGTGATCCTGGAGTCCTGGGATCGGGTCCCACATTGGGTTCCCAGCTCCATGGAGAGTCTGCTTCTCCCTCTGACCTCCCCTCTCATGCTCTCTCACTCTGTCTCTCTCTCTCTCAAATAAATAAATAAAATCTTTAACAAAAAACAACAACAACAACAACAAAAACCATGTAGATGCTGATACAAAGTTGTAGCTTGATCCATATTACTTCAGTAGAATGAGCAGCGAAGAAATGATCCTAAAAATATGTTGATGAGATAAACTTACTTAAAAATTTGGAGAATAAAGAATACAGTCACAGGAGGCCTAGGTAATTTAATTTACCTTTCTGTGCCTGTTTCCTCATCTATAAAATGGGAATAATAATGGTACCCATCTCATTAAATTGTTCTGTACATTAAATAGTTTATGCATTTATTTATTTTTCCTTTTTGTTTAATGCATTTAAAGTGTGTATCACATATATCCTAGTCTACAAATTGGAAGTATCTCCAATGAAGATATCAATATGATGAAATGTTGCTCAACGATGACCAAGAAGAGCAAGGTTAGATAAATCTCTGGAGCTGTCAGATTCCCCACCGTTGTGGTTCCATCAACCTTACCTAGCCTGAGGGCTTCATGGCTTCGATATTCTGCTTTTCATTGTCTGAGATGTGCAATGACTTCTGATTCATCTAACTCCTTGCCTAAGTCATGTGTGAAATGGGAAACATTACCCCATTAATAAATTTGCTTATTAGAACAATCCCCCCCACACCTTATCTTTCTTCACCTTCCCAGTATAAATCTTTGTGTCCATGTCTATGTGTGTGCATTCCTTCATTTTCACCCATCATAGGGCTCCTGGATTTTTGCACATGACATTTAGAATGTCGTTGTCCTTAGTTCATCTACATTCACTAAAGGCAAGACATTCTAAGGCATAATTATGCAATGGTTTATTCAGGTTGCACATGTTTATATTTAAGTAACATTTAAATATATATTTATATTGCACATGTTTATATTTAAATAACTTATAATTAAAATAAATACCAAGCAACAATATGGGGCAAAAGAATACAAAGAGTCAAGTACATCTGGAGGGTGAGGCTTTCCTCAGATCATTTCATCCCTTTATAGGGACCAGTTTGATTTAATGTAAATACCTTCAAAAACTTACTTCTTTACTATATTTTAACGAATGGAAAAGGCCAAAATATATACAGGGATGAAGGTAGAGGAGAATGATATTATAATAAATGAAAGTACTTCTGGAAAAATTGTGGACATTATTTAAGTTGATTTTAATTCCTCATTTTTGTGGGTGTACGGTTGTTGAGAGTCATGTCTGTAGTGCGCAGTTTCTCCATCATATAAAGTTACCATCGTGTTAGATTTTGAGTGGAAATGTAAAACATTCCAGTCCAGATAAAACTGTCAGGTCATGGGGAATAATTTTACTTATTTATTATATATATATATATATATATATATATATATATATAATTTTACTTATTTATTAACATAATTTACTTATTTATTAACATAATTTACTTATTTATTATATATATATAATTTTACTTATTTATTAACATAAATTTACTTATGAAAATATATTCATGGAATATGATCAGCGTAATAACCTCTCCGAGATCTCATTCACTTCTCGCAGCTTCTTCTGGAGCTGGCCTGGCTCATCAGCCTCTCACTCTCTCCCTGGCTGTAACCATCAGTGGGCAAACAATTCTTACCAAGCCATTAGATTCAATTTGGTATTCCTGCTCCATGGTGACTCTGACTCAGCCCCACTGTCTAGATTCCTGGCTTTGGTTCACTTGACTTTGAGAACCTACTTGCTCATTCCTGCCTGGAGTGGCTCCTTGGCTACTAGACCTTCAACTTGTCCTGACTCACCTCTAGCTGCAAAGCCCTCAGCACACAGCCAGGTTTCCAGGCCTTGGTCTCTGACAGGTCTAGGATGTTTAACCAGCAGCCTGTCTGGCTCTGCCTTAAACTCCTGCTTGACTCTATCAGATTTCTCCAAAGATGTTTTTATTCTAGCGTTCACGTTTGAAAGAACAGGCCAAACATATTGATACAAGTGACTGGCCTTAGTGGTTAGCTGGCTGTGTAGGGACCAGAACCTGATAGGATGGTTTTGCCTGGTAACTTTGCTGAGGCCCAGGGGCAGCCAAGGAACATGTTATAACAAGAAATCATACTTTTATTTTCATTTATATCTGCAGCTCAGTCTCCTTTCTCATTTCTAGTTGTTGTTTTTTTCCCTCTATTTTTTCCTTAATTAGGTCAACTACTTGTTTATCTCTCATATTGGTCTTTCCAAACAATAGATTTTGCTTTTTACTTATCCTATTTTTTCTATTTCATTAATTCTAATATTGATTAATTTTATTTTCCAATTTACTTTTTTTTTCCTTTTCTTTTCTTTTCTTTTATTATTTAGTGGCTAAGAACACAGAATTTGTAGCCAGATTGCCCAGGCCAGAACTCTGACTCCACTAAATACTAGACTTGTAATCTTGGATTAGTTATTTGTAACTCATATCTCAGTTCCCTCAACCTATAAAATGGGAATAGTGAAAAACTTAACTTCATTCAGTTGGTGTTCACCCTTATCTCTACTTCAAACTTAGGCACACCACCAGAACTTGTTATTTAAAATCATTACAAAAAGGAAATATATCAGGGCACTTGGGTGGCTCAGTCGGTTAAGCATCTGCCTTTAGCTCAGGTCATGATCCCAGGGTCCTGGGATCGAGTCCTGCATCGGGCTCCCTGCTCAGTGGGGAACCTGCTTTTCCCACTGCCTGCTGTGCCCCCTGCTTGTGTTCTCTCTATCTCTCTGACGGATAAATAAATAAATAAAATCTTTAAAATTAAAAAAAAATATATATATTGCTTCTTCACAAATTTTTTATAAATATGTTCATAGCTTAATTTAATTGTTACTTATAAGACTTTATAATTTATGCATTTGCAACATTTATTTTGAGACAAGCTTCACCAGTGTGCCAGCACATTCAATGACACAGACAAAGGTTATCAAGCTCTGCCTTCCAGAATGGCAGAGAAGCAAGCTGGGAGGAACTTAGATCCTTGAATTAGCTCATAGCACACCCTCAAGCAATCTCTCTCCTCTGCACTGTTACATGAGAGAAAAAAACTTCTATCTCTTTGGGCTACTGCATAGTGGAATATAGCATCAAAACACATAGTCTAAGTCTAAAAGTTTATATCCATGCGAATAACTTTTCCACTCTGACAGTGAATACAGTTGGTGCTGGTGTATTATTCTTGAGTTGCATTCCTTCCTCTTGCTCCCAATAATTTTGTGGATGTTATTCAACCACCTTATAATATCCAATATTTCCAATGAGAAACACAATGCCAGACTGACTTTTTTTTTCCTTTGTAACTAATTTATTTATTTTGTCTAGAAGCTTGTAACAATTGTTTTGTAGTATTTGGATTCTAAGAATTTTACTGCTGGATATGTTTTCTCTCAAACCCTCCAGGAATGCAACGAGCCTTCTCTGCAAATATGCGTTTCGTCTTCTTGAAGATAATTTTATTTTATTTTTTTATTAACTCCTGATTCTGTTTTTTTTTTCTTTTTCGGGGATTCAACCATTTTCATGTTATGTTTCTGAATCTATCTTCTATTTACCTTTTTTTTTCTTTGTCTAATGATCTTTAACTCTTTCTGTATTTTCTTTGTATTTGAGATTTATCTTGTACCTATTTGAGTCTCAGAACTGAGTATTCTCTATTTTTAAATTTACAGATCTCTTAAGTTTAAATTTTTTTTTCTCCTTTAGCAACTCTTCCTTTTGCTTTTTCCTATACTTGATTTGTTGGAAGTATATAGCAGAAAAGATGGAAAAGATACATGATAGAGAGATATTTCAGCAGAGAGAGAGAAACTGTGAGAAAAGAGGCAAATGGAAATGCTAGGAACAAAAACACAATGTTAGAGATGAAAAATCCCCTCTGTTGGTAGATCAGCAGACTAAACAAAAAGAGCAAATAATCAGTGAACCAAAAGGAAGGTTAACAAAAATCATCTAAACTGAAATACAATGAGAAAAAGATGTGGGGAAAAAATAGCTCAGAGCACCCATGATCCATGGAAAATGTCATATAGTTTAACATGCATCTAATTGGAGTACCAGATATAGAAGACAGCATGAATGAGGCCGAAAAAATATGTCAAGATATAATTGCTCAAATTTCCAAAATTAATAAAAGACAATAAATCACAGATCCAAGAATCTCAGAGAACCAAAAGAAGGAAAAATACAAAGAAAACACATAAACATCCATATCAAATTGCTAAAATTTGAAGATAAAATCTTGAAGTCAGCAAAAGGAATAAAATTGTTACTTACAGGAAAACAAGCATAAAATTGCAACTGAATTGTCTTCAGAGACAATAAAGTCAGAAAACAATGGAAAGAGTGTTTTAAATGGCTGGCACACACACATACATACTACAAATAAAACCAAAAAACAACACATCACCTAGAATTCTATCCTTTAAAATATCTTTTAATAAAGAAGAAATAATTACATTTCTGACAGGTAAAAGCTGACTGAATTTATCTCCAGCAAACCTACATTATAGTAAGTGAATAAAAAGCTTTCTATCTGGAAAGAATATAATATCAGATAGAAACTTGGTTCTAAAGAAAGGAATCCAAAAACTTAGAAAAAGTTGATAAGCCAGAAAATAGAAAATATCTTTTAAAAAATTATCTCTGCTTTTACACACATATATAATTAAATGTTCTTTAAAAACTATTGGTTGTTAAAGTAAAAATAACGTGAGCATGAATTTTATAGTAAACACAGAATTAAAATATGTGACAACAAGAAGGCGAAGAATGAGTATGGAAGCATAGTAATTGTGTATATACATTTTTGTATAGTTCTCATTTTTTGTGACATAATATTTTTTGAGTGTAGAATATGATGTTAAAGATACATATCCTAATATCAAAAATGGTTAAGTATTATTATGTATAAATTGACAACTAAAAGAAAACAAAGAAGCATAGCAAAATCCTTCAGAAGATCTAACATGAATGCTAAAGATTATATTTATTCACTCCTAATATAAAAAGACAGATAAGGAGGAAAAGAGGAACAAAGGACAGAAAGTATAAGTAAAAATAAATGTTAAAATGGTAGACTTAAATAGGGATATAGTAATAATTACGGCAAATGTAAACGAACTACAACATTAGGTTTACAGACACCTGACCAAAAAATACATGAAATGACTAATAAGCACATAAAAACACACTCAAAATCATTACTCATCAGGAAAATGCAAATTAAATACACCATAAAATACTCCTTATACACCTACCAGAATGGCAAATTATCAAATCAAAAAGAGTAAAAACTCACTTCTCATACATTAGTAGTAGAACTGAAATGATACCAACATTTTGGAAAACTGTCAGTTTTTTAAAAAGTTAAACATTCATCTACCCTATGATCCAGCAATTCACACCTAGGTATTGATTCATGTGAAACAAAACATTTGTTCACAAGAAGTTTTGTACAAAAAAAGTTCATATTATGTACATTAAAGCTCATACCTAATCATGGTCCAAAACCATAAAGAAACAATCTGGATTTACATCAATGAAAGAATAGATAAATGAACTGATTTGTCTATACACTGGGATACTACTAGTAATAAG
The DNA here is from genome assembly GCF_002288905.1 of Enhydra lutris kenyoni. Classification (NCBI taxonomy): domain Eukaryota; kingdom Metazoa; phylum Chordata; class Mammalia; order Carnivora; family Mustelidae; genus Enhydra; species Enhydra lutris. The sequence goes on along the minus strand of NW_019154156.1, from coordinate 1,057,261 downwards.
AAGGAATGATCTCCTGGAATATATAAAAACATGGAGAAAACTCAGAAATATTATGCTCAGTGATATAAAGCAAACATTAAAATGTATCCTGCATTATTGCATTTATATGAAATTCTAGAGTAGACAAACTAATTTGTGGTGATAAAATCACACAGTAGTAGACTTTTCAGGACAGGGGTAAGAATTGATCCAAAGGGACATAAGAGAGCCACCTTGGGTTATAGAAATGTTTTGTAAATTGGTCAAGATGGCGGAGAAGTGGCAGGCTGAGACTGCTTCAGGTAGCGGGAGATCAGCTGGATGGCTTGTTTGGGGATTGCAGTCACCTACGGATCCAACGGGAGATCGAGGAGGGGAGGAACAACAACTCTAGAAACAGAAAATCAACCACTTTCTGAAAGGTAGGACTGGCGGAGGGGTGAATCCAGAGCAACGGGAGGATGGACCGTGGGGGGAGGGGCCGGCTCCCGGCAGGTGGCGGAGCAACGGAGCACAAAATCGGGACTTTTAAAAGTCTGTTCCGCTGAGGGACATTGCTCCAGAGGCTTGACCGGGGTGAAGCCCACGCAGGGTCAGCGTGGCCTCAGGTCTCGCAGGGTCAAAGAGGGATCGGGGGTGTCTGAGTGTCGCAGAGCGTACAGGTATTGGAACAGGGAAGCCGGCTACAGAGACAGAGCTGAGGAGTAAGCTCTAAGCTCGGGGTTACCTTGAACTGGTCGCAGGCTCGGTCAGCTCGGAGCGTGGCC